>NC_058084.1:74743361-75082289 GCF_014858855.1 Bufo gargarizans
GGGCCCATCGTCTCTTGCTGCAGCGGGAGGCACGGTGGATCATAAAAACCAACGCCACTGGTCCCCATGGTCTAAATAACAAAAATGATATGGCGGTGTTTCTATAATGACACTTCTCATTTATTGGGATGCTTATCCGCCAATCCTGTCTTCCCACTGCTATCTCTTTATTCTTGTCCGTTCTCTCACTTGTCTCAATTAAGGGCTGTTTTTGTGCCTATATGTATTGATGTGCTGCGTTCACATATATCTTTTCCATGTTTGGTTTTACCATGTCTCTGTTTGTATATGGAGCGTCCTGCCGTCACTATGGTGATGGTCGGGGTGACGCCTATTTGTAGCACGCTTGTGCGTAAAGACGTCATAGCAGTCCTACGAAGCGCTAGTTCAGCGCGAAACTGCCGCCACCGCCGATCTCCAGTGATAGGCATGTTCCGCTCCCCAGCCTGCCTAGATGTCTTCATTCAAGAAGCAATAAAGCCCTGAAGTTTAACCAGCAATGGTGAGTGCCGCACTTATTCTTTCTCATACTACTGCCTAAATTTATTAAAAAGGTAATCATCCATAGTATATATTTTTTTTATTATATATTTTATATTAAAAAATTTGAAATTTTAATTTTTTTATTTTTAAAAGAGTTATATTTTAGTATAATGTGTTCAGGGGATTTTCCTTAGGTATCTAACTATTTCATTTTAATTTTTTTTTATT
The DNA here is from genome assembly GCF_014858855.1 of Bufo gargarizans. NCBI lineage: Eukaryota > Metazoa > Chordata > Amphibia > Anura > Bufonidae > Bufo > Bufo gargarizans. The sequence continues at coordinate 74,744,073 of NC_058084.1, forward strand.
GACACTCAATGTTTATGAAGATTATATACCTATTTTTTTTTCTTTCAGATCCATATTGTTACGTGTACTTAAAAAAGAAGAAGAGGAATAAGCTTCTAGTCCTTTCTAAATTGTTATTTTTCTATCAACTTTTTTCTCTGAGATAATTATACTAATTAGAATACAATATAATTAGTTGTTTTTTTTTAAAGTGTGGTTTACTTTTTAATAACTTTGAATACATAAATTTTACTTTATTTATTACTTAGAGTATGCAAAGCTGTATATGTTGAATGAATAATTCAATTTAAAAAAAAGTTAAGAAAAGATAACATAATTTCTTCAGATAATTTTTAGTTTGTAACTTATAACCATCTAAAAAACATAAAATAAAATAATTTAAAATAAATAAGCTAAAAAATTTCATTGAAAGAACCTTATTTTCTTACGAAACATTTTGTTAAAGAACCGTTAATTGTGGTCTTATTTAAATGTAAACATACGACTTTTAATACAATTTTTTTAGTCAAGTTTGAGTTGTAAAATTCGTATAGGCAACATGTTGCTGAATTCCTGAATTATAAATTATCAACCAACAGAAAACTATAACGCTGCATGGATATTTATTGTTTCATTCGAAAGCCATAAATTCAGCAGGGCTATCGGGATGTTGTTTGTAACTCATGTATTCTTGGTCCGGGTCTGGGAAACAATTGCGTATTGTGGACACAACACAGGAAGGGATTGAACGCCGGTTTCCGATCCCTAAGGCCTCTTTCACACGGGCGTCATTTTTTTTGCCCGGATAAGAGCCGGGTGCGTTGCGGGAAAATGCGCGATTTTTTCTGCGCAAGTGCAAAACATTGTCATGCGTTGCACTCGCGTGAGAAAAATCGCGCATGTTTGGTACCCAAACCCGAACTTCTTCATAGAAGTTCGGGCTTGGGATTGATGTTCTGAAGATTGTATTATTTTCCCTTATAACATGGTTATAAGGGAAAATAATAGCATTCTGAATACAGAATGCATAGTAAACCAGCGCTAGAGGGGTTAAAAAAATAATAAAAAATAATTTAACTCACCTTAGTCCACTTGCTCGCGAAGCTGGCATCTCCTTGTGTCTCCGCTGCTGATGAACAGGACCTGGGGTGAGCTTCTGCATTAAATAGAGGTTAAGGACCTGTGATGACGTCACTCCGGTCATCACATGTTACGTCACATGATCTTTTACCATGGTGATTCACCATGGTAAAAGACCATGTGATGACCGGAGTGACGTCATCGAAGGTCCTTAAGCTCTATTTAATGGAGCAGCTCACCCCAGGTCCTGTTCATCAGCAGCGGAGATGCCAGCTTCGCGAGCAAGTGGACTAAGGTGAGTTAAAAAAAAATTTTTAACCCCTCTAGCGCTGGTTTACTATGCATTCTGTATTCAGAATGCTATTATTTTCCCTTATAACCATGTTATAAGGGAAAATAATAATGATCGGGTCTCCATCCCGATGGTCTCCTAGCAACCATGCGTGCAAATCGCACGGCATCCGTACTTGCTTGCGGATGCCATCCGATTTTCACACACCCCATTCACTTTTATGGGGCCTGCGTCACGTCAAAATCGGAAAATATAGAGCATGCTGCGATTTCAACTGAACGCACAAGTGATGCGTTAAAAACATCGCTCATGTGCACAGCCCCATAGAAATGAATGGGTCAGGATTTAGTGCGGGTGCCATACGTTCGCCTCACGGATCGCACCCGCACGGAAAACTCGCCCGTGTGAAAGGGGCCTAAGTATCCATGAATCCATGCTGTGAAAGACCGATAGGCGGCCTTTCTTTTCAGTCTATTGGAAGAAGAAACTGAGAATTTAGATTGTAATGACCAACAATAAATTTAATGGTTCATTTTTAACAAGCACTATCTACAATGTTATTAGTAGTTATCCTATGAAAATTTGTTTCAGGCTAGTTTTCAGATTTGGATAAACTAATCAGGATCGGATTAGCTTCTCATTATATATAAAAAAAATAATAATTTAGAAAAAGTTAAAAATAAATAAATCTAATTTTCTACTCACTACGATAGCATTCAACCCCACCTCTCAAATAAATGGTAACATATCCAATTATGTCCTTTTTAAAAATTATTAATACTTTTTATATAAAGAAAAATAAAAATAAAAAAATATATTAAAATGTGTAATATGGACATGAAATGTACAATCATCTCACCTATTGATATCCTTTTGAGGCAGGGGAGATTGAACTTGTCCGATTGTCCGTAAAACAATAATTACTGTATCTTCCCTCCGACAAAAAAATAAATCAAAGTATTCATGCTGAATGATACACGTAAAGTCACACATGTACAGCTAATTCTGTTTAACCCTTCAGGGTGTCATATTGGTAATTTCTTTACAGCATATGGATTCAATGTTGGTTGGCATTATTGTACAATTAGAACAATTGCACCAATGCAATAGACCTATTCGCTGTTCTGTTTCCTTCTCTGCAAATATTTGGTATTTTGAATTTTGACTCAATAGTGGGTTTGTTGAAAAACATTCTAATTCAGAAGTATCCCCAGCATATTTTTGGTTTAGTTCTTGAATTAATATCTGCATCTTAAAAAGTAAATTAAAATTATTAGTACATTTTCATAACAACATAAAAAATCAAACAAATGAAAATTACCTCCTCATCATTTTCATTTTTATGCAATTCAACCGTTCCTGTGTCTATGACAGTTGAGGCTACTGGAGTAGTACTATCTGAATTGAGTTCAGCACTCTCAAAAAGTTGCTTTTCAAAAAAAGAAAAAAAATGTAATTAATAATCATTATATCTTGTTATACAAGATATACATACTTATAGTAAATACTTTTTTAATGCTTTGTGTAACACCAGGGTTTTATGCTGGATAAGATTTTGTTTATATTACATACCCAATAATACAATTATATAATAATATTGGTCAAGTATCTAAAGATCTAGTAAATGATGGAAAAAATTGGTGTTTAAAAAATATTAATTACGTGATTTAAAAACAAATAGGTCCTTTCTTTAAAAAAAATTTTTTTTTTTTTTTTATTCCTAAAAATAACTTACCGATGAATCGAAACTATCATCCTGGATATAGCAAGCCAAAATGTCATAATTTGTATTCACAATAATAGAAGAGCTATCGGAGCTAATTCTTAATTCCAAGTCTTCGTGCTGTAAAGTAAATCCTTTATAAATCATTTATAAAATGCTCTACTTTTGATAAACTAGTCTAATCGCCTGCATCAGCACTCACTATGAATGTAGCGTGCGGTCCCTCCGGCGCAGGACTTCATCCTGCTCCTGCTTCATTAATGAAGTGGGAGGAGCGTCACACGCCGGCCGGACCGCACGCTACATTCATAGTGAGTAGTGATGCAGGCGATTAGGGTAGTTTATCAAAAGGAGAGCGATTTATAAAGGATTAATGAAAGATTTTACATACAAAGAGACTTCTGTGCGTGGGGCTCGGTGTAATACAGTGACTGCACCGGGCCCCGCTGTGAGTTGCCTCCAGCCCCTCCTCCCTCCCCGCACTGTGACTGATGTATCGACGGCCACACTGTGCAGCATTATTTTTTTTTTTACCAGATAATTATGTTTATTTATTTAGACCTTTAAAATATATTATAAAATGTATAATACTACTCTGCAATGTAATTTGGGCGTATAAATGTAAAATAATTTCATTATGCCACTAAAAAAATAATTAAATGTATTTGATAATTCCACTCACCGAGTCTGGGTTGATTAAATATGTTGGCTGTTCTTCCGCAAAATCTGACATTTAAAAAAAAATAAACACTGAAGAGTAAAAAAAATCTCAATTGAAAAACAGACAATTAGTGACCAATATACCAATTCAATTTCTCATAATGTATAACGTACAGGAAACTGTCGAACTGAAACTTTTATTTTTTTTTGTTTGTAACATGGCCTGCACACATTGGTTCAGGTCTATGTACCACCGCCATATCCCAGGTAACATGGCCTGCACACATTTGTTCAGGTCTATGTACCACCGCCATATCCCAGGTAACATGGCCTGCACACATTTGTTCAGGTCTATGTACCACCGCTATATACCAGGTAACATGGCCTGCACACATTTGTTCAGGTCTATGTACCACCGCTATATACCAGGTAACATGGCCTGCACACATTTGTTCAGGTCTATGTACCACCGCCATATCCCAGGTAACAAGGCCGGCACACATTGGTTCAGGTCTATGTACCACCGCCATATCCCAGGTAACATGGCCGGCACACATTTGTTCAGGTCTATGTACAGCCGCCATATCCCAGGTAACATGGCCTGCACACATTGGTTCAGGTCTATGTACCACCGCCATATCCTAGGTTAAATTGACGGAACGTTAGTCAGGTCTATGTACCGACGCAATATCTGATATAATCAAACCAGAACATATTGACACTTTGGTATGTAAACACGCAATATGCCATTTAATAATTCACGAAGACATTGATGCGTGTACAATTAGTATAGATCCCACTGTAAGATGTCTCTCTTTGTGCCACCAACGTACACCAATCTTGCACTTTGCCAAACCATTTCAATATGAATTTTTTAAAGAAAATATTTGGTAAAAAATATATGTGTCTCTTATATAATGTATGGTTCAATATTTATATTGAAATCATTATTTAATTATTAGAAAATTATAGGGGTGGAGGTGGGCCTTATTACATAGATACGAGAAAACATGTAAAAATTTAATTTTGGGGCCTGAAGGATATTTTTGCATTTTATTAACCATTATATGGAACGATTATTAACAGTCTTAGTGGTGGCAATAAATGTTTATGTACAAAAATCTTTATTTACCAAGTCTTAGAAAATTATTGATCTCACAAAATGGCTCCTTGAGGATCTCAGATGGCAAACTCTTCCTCCACCTTTCTTCTTTGTCTGTGTGTACAATGTGCGGAGAGAAGAGTTTGAGGTCCGGCGCAGGCGCATTAACACACAGTGATGCCGCTGACAGCAGCGCTCTGAAGCGCTGGATAGGAGTGCCTGTGATAAGAGAGCCAGCGCAGGCGCAGCAGGAGACGCCGCATTGAAGAATATGGGACGCAGGCGCACTACGATTCCGGCGAGTGAGGGTGCCGGGTAAGGTATCCGGCGCACGGGCGGAAGCTCCAAGTAAGGCCGATGCCCATAAGTTTCTATTGGGCATGCGCAGGATCTAACAGCATCGGGGACTGGAAAAGCCGCCCAGCGCAGTGAATAATAATGAGCTGGGCGGCGCTAGGAAACGGCAGTTTGGACGCGGCTGGGCACAAATGCAGGAGAAAGACCGCCCCTTGGGCACAAAGGCAAGTGATTCACATATGAATATAAAGTTGATTTTACAGTGTTTGAAATGCGGACAGGGGGTACACTTATATGATTGGCATACACATTATAAGACCTATGACAGCATATGAATATCTAAATATGTTTATAGGGCCTGTCAGTGTCCCTTTAAGGCGGTTGTCCCCAGGTGAGTGTTGGGCTTACCGCGAGTTATGCGTTGACAGCACAGGGTGCAGATGGCAACCCTATTGTCAGCAGCGGACATGTTAAAAAAAGCCCACACTGCGGAGCCATGTGCCGGCGTCCTGGGAGCGCCAGATGTGACCGTGCATGGAGGATGGCTCGCTCCTGATACATTTGCAGTCTGCTTTTTGCCTCCTCTGCACTGTAAGTTCTGCCTGCGTCTCCTCCCTATCTTCTGCTGTGTCTCTCCTTCTGAACTCCCCTCCTCTTCCTCTCTTGTGGGCATCCACGTGACGTCCATCGACATGTCATCATCGTCACCTTCACCACCACTGACATTAGAGATCTTGGAGTAGGCAGCAACAGCGGGGACCACCCTCCTTGGGCTGATCTGGGTACTGTCGTCAGACCGATGGGTGGCGACCGTTGTTACCTCCTCTTCCTGATCCGATGCCAAGAATGGCTGCGCATCAGTAAGGTCTGGGAATGGATGGGAAAATAATTCCTCTGACTAGAGTGAAGGGGCTATGGTGGTGGTGGAGTCTTTGGGGGTGCACACAGTGAGGAGTGAGGAAGGTGCAGATACAGAGGATGAGGAGGGTGCAGAAGCGGAAGGCTGAGCCTCAACCAACTCTGGTGCGTCCTTTGACGTAATCGCACGCACCTTCTGCATCTTCCCACTTAGGCTCCGGCTTGGTGCACCTGCCTGACCCCTACCACCCATGCGGAATGGTCTGCCTCTTCCTCTGCCTGTCACTTTTAAAATGACCCTGTGACAAAGTCCCTATAGAAGAGCAGTATTTTGTGGAAACAGGTATATAGAACCCCTTAATGAGTATTTGCTGGAAGCAGGCATTTCAAACCCAATAATCAATAATTGGTGGAAGCCGGGGTATCACAGTCCTCAATCTATATTTGGTGGAAGCTGGTGTATCAATCCCCTCTATCAGTATTTTGTGGAAACAGGTATATAGAACCCCTTAATGAGTATTTGCTTGAAGCTGGTATATTAAATCCCTTAACCCTTTGGCTACTGGAGGTTTTTTTCTTTTTCATTTTTCTTCCCTATTTTCTGTGAGCCATAACTTTTTAATATTTCCAGTCTGTATGAAGGCTTATTTTTTTGCGGGACAAGTTGTACTTTCTAATGCCACCATTAATTATGGCATAAAATGTAGTGGGAAGCGGGAAAAAAAATTCCAAATGGGGTGGAATTGGAAAAAAAACACAATCCCTCCACGGTTTTACGGGTTTTGTTCCCACTGTGTTTTGCTTACGGGTAAAACTGACGCATGTTCTTCATTCTTTGGGTCAGTACGATTACAACGATACCCCATATGTATAGGTTTTTTATGTGTAAATAGTGTAAAAATTAATGTAAACTTTGAGATATTTTTTTTTTACATCACCATATTTTGACCCGCATAACTTTTTTATACTTAAGTCTACTGTGCTGCTTAGGGGCAATTTTTTTGCGGGACAATTCGTCGTTTTTATTGATACCATTTTGGGGTGTGCATGACTTTTGGATCACATTTTATTCAATTTTTTGGGGTAAGAGAAGCAATGAAATGATGGCAAATGGGCGATTTTGACCCTTTTTTTTGGTTATGCCATTCGCTGTATTGGATTTTTTTTTTTTTTATTATGGGCGTTTTCGGTTGCGGTGATACCCAGGATGTTTATATTTATTGTTATTTAGTTTTTTTTTTTTTATTATACGGAAAGGGGGGTGATTTAAACTTTCATTTTTTTTAATTTTTGCAATTTCTTAGCATTTTGCAAATTTTTTTATGTTGGCCTGCCATCTGGTGGCCAGAATAAGAATTGCAGCATTAATGCTCTGAATTTCTTCATAGAGACTCAGAGCATTCAGCACATGTAAGGAAGTCCCGATTGGCCGCACGGGGCTTCAGTACTAAGCCCGGAAGCATGAGCTTCCAGGTTTTTGAGCATTCAGGTGCCGTGATCTCACTTGATCACGGCACCTGAAGCATTTAATTACCGCGATCGGCATTATTGCCGGTTGCGGTAATTAGCCTCAGGTCTCTGTTTTTTTAAAGGGTTAATCAATATTTAGTGGAAGCCGGTGTATCGCAGGCCTCAATAATATATATTTTGTGTAAGCAAGTATATCAATCCCCTCTATCAGTAAGCAACCTCTCCCTACACTGACAAAACACAGAATGTAAAATGGCTGCAAGATCAAGTTTATTTATAAGGTAGGGAGTATGTCCATGTGCTGAAACGTCTCAACTGACTGTCCTGTCCCACCTGATGGATGTGTCATGGGTCAAAGTTCTGCATAATGCAAAAGAATATGGCGCCGGCAGACATCATCATATTCGGCGAACCGCGAATGAGCAAAGATCGCCGCAAAACGACTGCTGGGCGAACCGCAAGGCCATCTCTAGTGGAGGCTTTGATGGCTAATGCAGCGCTGAAGACCACCCATTAGTGGCAATGACGTCACGGGGGTCACAGCTAGGTGGAAACCTAGTACGTCACTGGATCTCAAGAAAAGCTCCGATGCTCCACTCATTCATGGTGAATGAGTAGAGATCGGGTTGTGTCCGGGTTCAGCTCTGAACCTGGACAACTCCTTCAACCATAGTTTTCACCTATTTCTCTGCAGGATGCTCCTGACTCCTTGTGGCCAGTAAGGCAGTTTTTTTTCTGTGAGAAGAGAAATAGCCTATAAAGTATAGTTTACAATTACATTACTAACTTATGGTGGTATATTTATGAATACATTAATATTATATCTGTTTTATGGTGCCTCTCCTTATAATCCCTAAGTCTATTTACTGAGTCCACACTCCTCTTTAGTAATAGCAATGCGCCGCTCTGGAACACATGCGGTCACCGAGAACAGCCTTCATTGGGTTGTTCTCGGAACTGCCTGCTCCCGGTGACAGCATGTGTTTCAGAGCGGCTTGCGGCGCCGGCACAGTTAAGGACTTACCTCTGCATCGCCGGACTTGGGAATAAAGATGGCAGATCGCATGTGTTCGTCGGCGAACACTGCGAACTGGCCATCACTGATCCTGATGCATCCTGAACGGATTACTCTCCATTCAGAATGCATGGGGATATACCTGATCAGTTCTTTTCCGGTATTGAGCCCCTAGGACGGAACTCTATGCCGGTATTCCGTTAAGATTTCCCTACACTGGTCACTTCCGGCCGCACCGGACATGACGTGAGGAGGTGTGCCATGCCGCGCAGGCGCACAACAGGGTAGGGAAATTTCACAGCAGAGTTAGCTGGACACCGGCCGGCACTGCGCATGCATCGGAAGCCTCACCAGTGGTTAGGGTAGGGAAAAATTACAGGCCAGTGCTTCTTACCTATCCTAACTGGTGGTGAGGCTCCTGACACATGCAAAAAAGAAAAAACGTAGCAGCACTACAAAAATGATGGTTGTTCCTTACTGTGGTGGTGCTCGCTGTGTCAGAAGCCAGTCTTGTGCTTCCCCAAATCCAGATGCAATTGTAATAGAAAACTGCAGCACTCTCCAGCCTTGATCTTTCCAAATTTTATTTCACCAATACAAATGCGACGTTTCGATCTGTGTGATCTTTCTCAAGCAATTTAACAATGTGAACCAAGAACCAGATACATATACCCTACTAAGTTGGTCACATGACCTAATCAATTATGTTAATACACCATTAAAAAAGACTGTGAGTACTGCCCCTTCCTCTATTCGTCCTACAGCGGGGTTAATGTGTCATTCTCAAACATCCTATACTGTGCATACATATACATAGATACAACTCCATCAACTTACTGCGATGCAAAATGTGAACCGGGGGAAATCGTCACTGAGGCAGACTTTAACGGCATATGCGGCCGATCGCATCACTTCCCTCGGCGTTCCTCCATATCGAATGCGCCTGCGTGTCTACCTCATGACGTCAGCCTCAGGACGCTCAACTGGTGCCATGGAGACAGGGCGGCACTATTCAGTCCAGAGCACAAGAGGTGATCACCACTCCTGTTCTAGAGTGAACCAGCGCCCACCCCATCTAAAAATCGTGATGGTCACAATGGCAACATGTCCCCCCCTATCATGGGGTTGACACATATAGCCTTGGACCACCCCATGCAGTTTTAGGGGGGCATACCCTCCAACCAGGAGGGACGTCCGTCCTATATATTCAACCATTCAAACCTATCCAGTCAGGTAATAGGTATCCCCGTCTCCGGGTATACATCTATAAATCCGACCACTAGGTCATCTCATACAATTCAACCCCCTCCACTATAAACCATACGGCCACTCTACAGAGGCTGTGCTTCTCAAACTCCCATACATGGAGCAAGTGGTGAAAACCATATGTTATAATCCAATGAATCTTGAATAGATCCGAAATTTGCCCCCCCATGGGGTGAATACTGAAATAAACCCAAAATATTGTTAAACATAATAGGCTACCATTCGATTTTCTATGCTCAGTCACCTCAGTCCGCATCCCCAGATCACACCCGCATACACAGTCATCTATAAAAAGAAGACAGAGAAATTATGTAAATGTGAGAAAAATAAAAAGTTACAAAATTATTAAAATAATCTCAACCTATCAGGTTGGGTACTAACTTCATTAAAAAAAATCAATTTATACTTATACTTAGATAGAACATAGTATTAATTAAACAAGTGTGGAGACGACTGGATTCCGCATAGTCAGTAGAGTGAGCCAATCCTAAACTCCCTGTTGAGGCCTTTGGGTTCGAGTGTTTGTAACTCGTAAATCCACCTCAACTCCATCCTTTTTAAGAGTTTCTCCCTATCCCCCCCTCTTTGGGGTGGAACTCCATCTATAATTCGGAAGCGTAGTTGCAAAATATTATGATTATAGTTGAGGAAATGTTCTGGGACAGGTAACTCTGTCTTGGGACTGTCGGCCTCCCTTACTCCCCGTAATAGTTTACGTATGTCATACTGATGTTGATTTATTCTCTTCCTAAATTCTTGGGTTGTTTCTCCCACATAGAAAAGTCCACATGGGCACTGCAGCACGTAAATCATGTACTCAGATCTACAAGTGTAGTAATTCCTAATCTGGTAAGTTTTCCCTGTCCTGGGATGTGAAAAGGAACTTCCCTTTAAAATCCCATTGCAATTACAACAACCCAGGCAGGGAAAACAACCCTTTCTCTGTATTAGGGGTAGGCTACGCTGTTTAGTGTCAGCATTGACTAACTTGTCCCCTACATTACGTGGTCTTCTATACGACATGAGGGGTGTGGTACGAAATGCCTCAATGTCAGGGAAAGACTCAGTGAGAATGTGCCAACTGTTTTTGAGGACATGTGATATCTGTTTACTATACGCTGTGTGCGTTGACACAAAGGGAACCCTCTTGTTCTTCTCTCCCTGTTCCTTTTTCTCCAAGAGGTCCTCCCTTCTATATTGATTCACCCTCTACTTATGCCTCTGTACCATGGGCCTCGGGTAGCCTCTCTCAAAAAACTTGTTACACATCTCACTGAGCCTTACCTCTGATTTGTCATTGTCTGTTACTATTCTTTTTACCCTGAGTAACTGGCTAAAGGGCAGTGACTCCTTCATAAACCCAGGGTGGTTACTCTGGAATAGAAACATGTTATTTCTATCTGTAGGTTTTACAAACAAATCAGTGTGGAGTCTACCATCTACACAGTATACTGTCGTGTCCAAGAACTGTAAACTAGTTTGGGAGTACACGGCCGTAAACTGCAGTTCAGCATGAACCGAGTTAATATCTCCCTGGAACTTAAGTAAATTCTCAAGGGATCCAGTCCAGACAAAGAATATGTCATCTATATACCTCATCCAGCCCTTCACCGAAGTAAAATGGCTGGATGGGTATACAGAACATTCCTCAAATCTGTTCATATAGATATTTGCATAAGTTGGGGCCACATTGGACCCCATTGCGGTCCCCCGCTGCTGTACATAGTAGGTATCCTCAAAGAGGAAATAGTTGCACGTAAGGACGATCTCCAACAGGGAGAAAACAAACCTAGCAATCTCTGGCTTGATCCCACCCCTAGAGAGGGTCCATTCAACCGAATCTAATCCTTTGATGTGGTCAATACTCGTATAGAGACCGACCACATCAAAGGAAACCAGGTATTGCCCTTCTTCAACCTGCAGAGTTTGCAATTTCTTGAGGAAGTCTGTTGTATCTTTTACATATGACCTAGTGGACATGGCATAGCCTCTGAGGTACCTATCAAGAAAAATAGCAGCTGGGGAAAAAATTTAGCCTATCCCAGAGACTATAGGGCGCCCGGGTGGATCAAGAAGATTCTTATGTATTTTGGGCAATGTATACAGTAGTGGTGTTACCGGTTTGTCCACCAATAAATATTTATGTAGCTTCTCATCTATTATATCCGATGCAAAGGCATCGTCTATTAATAGTTTAAATCTCCTTTGGATGGCAAATTTGGGGTCGGCATCCAGTGCTCGGTATACTGCACTGTCACCCAATTGTCGCTGTATCTCTGCTATATATTTATTGGTGTCCATGATTACCGTGGCCCCTCCTTTGTCGGCTTTTTTTTATTGTAATCTCCTTTCTACTGCTAAGCTCTCTCAGTGCTCTTTTTTCTCCCCGGCTCAAAATACTCTTGCTACCATATCTATTACTATTGATCTTGATTTTTTCTATACCTTTTTTTTAACTAGGTCAATATATGTATTCACTGCATCTTTCATGATAGGTGGTTGAAAATCGCTATGTAAAAATAAACCCGTCTCCTTTAGACACAGTATATCAGTATTGGCATTATCCTGTTTATCCGTCACAGTGATCATTTTAGGGGAATCTTTAAAGAAAACCTGTAATTTGATGCGCCTGTAGAACTTTTGCAGATCTACCTCATAGTTAAACCAGTCTACATCTGAATGTGGACCGAAAGATAACCCCTTTTCCAACAGTGAAATTTCATCTTTAGACAGTGTAACAGATGATATATTTACCACTAAAGTCTTTACATTCTCTGGTCCTGTTGCATTCACTATTTCTGTTGTTTCTGGGCCGTCTGTCCATGTTTGCAATCCAATGGTGGTTTCTTTGAGCGAGTCACCCTCGGCGCCTCGTTTCCTCCGCCTCTGGTGCTTGCGCCCCCCTCTTCTTGGTGTTTTTTGGCGCCTTGCGTCGATCTTTGGTCTAAAAAACTCTGGTCTTCACTTACCAGTATTTCCCCAGACGATTCGGTATCCGTATTGCGATTCCTCCTTATCTGTCGTCTCACCGGTCTTTGTCGTCCCTGTACGTTTCTTCTCTGACCCCCTTCTATGGGGTTCTTTTTATAAACTTCTCCCTTTAAATAATCGTCCTGGTCGCGGAACCACTTCTGTCGCTTTGAGGTCTCTATGTTGGCCCTGTACACCTGGAGGTCTTTATCTGTCTGTTCTTTCATTATTACATAATCCTGTGATGTCATCATGGATTTTAACTGTAATTCCAATCCTTCTATCATTGTTTTATTCTCCATTAGTTCCTTCTGTAAGTACTCCATATTTAGGAGCATTATGTCCATTGAATAACGGTTGGAAATTTGTGTAAACTTCATACAAAAGGCAGTATTCTTTGATAGAAGGATTGGTCTTAGGTGTGTTCTTAAGCCTTGTGGGATCCGCTCTGCAACGTAATACTCCTTCATAGTGGACAGGTGCAGTTCATAATTAATACTTTGTTTCAACTCTGTCTCCCATTTTCTTTTGATTAAATCTTTGGTCGGTTTGTTTAAGAATGAGCCATCCCCCACCGCACCATCTAAAATCCGCGTCACCTCCTCACTTGAAAAAAAGAATTTACTTGGTGAATCCATTGCTGGCTACCACTTGTTAACCACAAAAGAAAGTCTTTTAAGAAAAAATAATTATTCCTTTGTGGTATCGTGTGCACGCTACCAGACTAAACATAGCAAAAAAGGAAAAACGTAGCAGCACTACAAAAATGATGGTTGTTCCTTACTGTGGTGGTGCTCGCTGTGTCAGAAGCCAGTCTTGTGCTTCCCCAAATCCAGATGCAATTGTAATAGAAAACTGCAGCACTCTCCAGCCTTGATCTTTCTAAATTTTATTTCACCAATACAAATGCAACGTTTCGATCTGTGTGATCTTTCTCAAGCAATTTAACAATGTGAACTAAGAACCAGATACATATACCCTACTAAGTTGGTCACTTGACCTAATCAATTATGTTAATACACCATTACAAAAGACTGTGAGTACCGCCCCTTCCTCTATTCGTCCTACAGCTCCTGACACATGCGCAGTGTTGTTGGCCAGTGTCCAGCTAACTCTGCTGTGAAATTTCCCTACCCAGTCGTTGTGCGCCTGCGCGGCACCTCCTCATGTCACGTCATGTCCGGTGCGGCTGGAAGTGACGAGGGTAGGGAAATCTAACGGAACGCCGGAAAAGAAAAACACTAGTTGTGAAAGTACCCACACAGCTACCGCAAATGAGAATGGCGATGTTAGGCGGCCAGTTTCCTTATGAGCATAACCTTGTACACTATATAAGTTTCAGGGGTCACTAGGACCAAAGCATGGCTTGATTCACCTCTCTGACTGTCTTTCTGTCTTTTTACTTTTATTTCATAAAACATATGCTTTTTTTTTTTTTACTCGTTTTATTAAAAGAGAATAAGACAAGTATGGCATACACATGACATCACGGTGACCCGCGCAGGGGCCAAATGTAAGAGCAGATATAGAACGCAAGAATGGCATACAGCTGGGGTCGCATGTGAAAGATTTACATGAAAATGTCTCAGATGACACACGCTTAAAACAGTGCAGACATGATGCACACACAATAGGCTGGTCAGTAGAGGGTGTAACATAACCCACTGGTGAATATCCCGTAAGGTAAAGAACCCTAAGGGCCATCAGCTGTCGAGTACAGACATGAAGTATACAGGGTAAGCGGGGACGCACACCAATCACCCCATACTTTATCAAATCTTTGCGGGCATCCCCTATGCTTGTATACAATGTTCTCCATGGAGACCGCGTCATTCACAAGCGCAAGCCATTGTCCCCTTGAGGGGGGGGGGGGATCTCCCATCCATCGCAGGGCAATCGCCTTCCTAGCTAGGAATAAGGTTTCCTCCAGGAAAATTCTGTGGTAATGAGACCACGACTCCTCATCCACGACACCCAAGATACACATTTTGGGACATAACCGCAGTGCCGTAGGGACCACAGTAGTGAGAACCTCCAGCACCGCAGCCCAATACTGGCGAATGACTGGGCAATCCCAAATCATATGCCAGAAATTGGCACCTTCTGCACCGCACCTATGACACCTGGAGTGATCAATCCTACCCATCTTTGACCTGCAACTTTGACCTCTGGAGAACCAAGAGTGAAAGCTTTCTTCTGGATTTGCCCCAGACAAAGGCTGTAATCAGAGCGTGGATTTGCTTGAAGAAGCCTCGGGGAATAGGGGTACAAGCATGGGACAACAGGTACAAACCCTTAGGCAGCAGCACCATCTTCACTAAATTCAGTCTCCCCATAACTGACAAGGGTAGCGATTCCCATGTTTTTACTTTATCTTGGCCCTCTTCTTCTGGAGATCAGTCGAGAAATCCGGGAAAAGGGAGACTCTTGCATTTTCATGCCTGATATCCTGCTTGCTCCTAGCCTGGCTGATGATAAGGTTGCGATCCCTCCAATTCAAAAGGCGCGCTAGGAGTGGTCTTGGGGGAGCCCCGGGTGGGAGGTGTCTAGCTGGAACACAATGGGCTCTCTCCAACGCATACGCAGGGGTGAAGGGCGCCTCAGGGAACTGCGCCTTGAACCAGGTCTCCAAGAACGCCGCCGGATCTCTGCCTTCAGCTTTCTCAGGTAGGCCCAAGATCCTC
Source organism: Bufo gargarizans (assembly GCF_014858855.1). NCBI lineage: Eukaryota > Metazoa > Chordata > Amphibia > Anura > Bufonidae > Bufo > Bufo gargarizans. Next base: position 74,759,469 of record NC_058084.1, read on the forward strand.
ACATTATTGCGACGCGATCTATTTTCCAGATCATCGCACTTCTGTTGCCATTGACCCACTGACCTCTACAAGTCTTGCACTCGCCCCTCCAGCGGTCTGGTCTGATCTTCCAGGGCAGACACCCGGTCCTCAGTGGATTTGACCCGATCTCGCAATTGCTGAATGTCATGGCGGAGTAGGCTGACATCCACTCTCACCTCCTCCAGCTTCCCGGTGAGCGAGGACTGGCATGATGATATCGCCACCAGCAGTTGATCGTAGGCAGCCTTAAGAGTAAACTCCATTTTGGGCCTCAGATCTTGCAAACTCCTTCAGCCTCTCAGCGGCTGTCTGTGCTTTGTTGGGCCCCACGATCGGTGTGCGGGGTCTCCTCCTGCGTCTACACACCGTCCACTCTGTCGGCAGTTTGTCAGGATGACTCAGGATTGTAGAGGGTAAGCGGAGCTGCTCTCATGCCGGCAGTTGGCCACGCCCCCATATGCTTTTATTTATTACACTTAAAAACACTATACTCAAAAGGATTAAAATTCCTCAGATTTGGAGAGGTGGGACTGTAGTTTTTTTCGTCCTCTGTATCACTTTTCCAGATACCCTTTGCTACAGGGTGCCTGATAATGTCTCAGGACATACCCTCTTCCCTATTATTAACTATTGAATGTCTCAACAACAGCTGTATATTAGGGCTCTTTCACACCTGCGTTATTGTCTTCCGGCATAGAGTTCCGTCGTCGGGGCTCTATGCCGGAAGAATCCTGATCAGGATTATCCCCATGCATTCTGAATGGAGTGAAATCCATTCAGGATGCATCAGGATGTCTTCAGTTCTGGAACGGAATGTTTTTTGGCCGGAGAAAATACCGCAGCATGCTGCGCTTTTTGCTCCGGCCAAAAATCCTGAAGACTTGCCGCAAGGCCGGATCCGGAATTAATGCCCATTGAAAGGCATTGATCCGGATTCGGCCTTAAGCTAAACGTCGTTTCGGCGCATTGCCGGATCTGACGTTTAGCTTTTTCTGAATCGTTACCATGACTGCCGGGACGCTAAAGCCCTGGCAGCCATGGTAAAGTGTAGTGGGGAGCGGGGGAGCAGCATACTTACCGTCTGTGCGGCTCCCAGGGCGCTCCAGAGTGACGTCAGGGCGCCCCACGCACATGGATCACGTGATCGCATGCCACGTCATCCATGCGCATGGGGCGCTCTGACGTCTCTCTGGAGCGCCCCGGGAGCCGCGCGGACTGTAAGTATACCGCTCCCCCGCTCCTACTATGGCAACCAGGACTAATAGCGTCCTGGGTGCCATAGTAACACTGAAAGCATTTTGAAGACGGATCCGTCTTCAAATGTTTTCAGTACACTTGCGTTTTTCCGGATCCGGCGTGTAATTCCGGCAAGTGGAGTACACGACGGATCCGGACAACACAAGTGTGAAAGAGCCCTTAGCTGTGTATTTTTCCCCACAGTGGGGGCCCTGCCTCTCCAAGTCTGAACTAAAAATGCGCCTGCATCCCTACATGTTTCGCCGTACTGACGGCGTCTTCAGGGGATAGCGTGCAGGTTGTGGCTGGAGGGGGTAGTCCCTAGATCAGTGATGGCAAACCTTTTACAGACCGAGTGCCCAAACTGCAACCCAAAACCCACTTATTTATGACAAAGTGCCAACATGCCAATTTAACCTGAATACTACAGTCCTTTATAGTATATCTTCCATGTACTTTATCATGTAGTAGGTATGATAGTCTGCCTACATTCCGTGCGCTGCCTGTGCTGTTCATAGTGCGCCCTGCGCTGATGAATGGCAGGAAAAGTCTAAGGCATATTGGTACACCTTAGACTTTTTCCAGGGTGCAGGTGCCCACAGAGAGGGCTCTGAGTGCCGCCTCTGGCACCCGTGCCATAGGTTCGCCACCACTGCCCTAGATTATATACCCTCGGTTCCTGTGGGCGGACTTTAGCCACCCAATCATCACTGGAGTCTCTATATGTGGCACATCTTTTGACCAATCTCTATTCAGTTCCGGCGCTCACCATCCGCGTCACTCGTCCTTTACCAGTGACGTCTCGTCGATGTCCTATGATGTTTCGCTATTCTCTGTCAGGCGCTCTATGATGACGTCGGATTCTTACCATCATCACAACTCTCTTCTGCGCCTGCGTCGGGACTTCGAAATTTTTCAATAATTGGTCCGGTATTCAGGATCGTTGCGCCTTGGTATTGCGCCTGCATCAGTACTTAAACAGATTTCTGGAATCTATCTGGTTATCTGGTATGAGACTACTGCCTTCATAATTAGAGGAGGATCAGGAGCAGGATGTTATATAAAAGCGTGTACGATAACCTTGTACACTCACACAGTGAGTAGACATTAAGTAAACACGAGCCAGACCCGCCGATTTCGTTGAGATCGGCCGACCATCTTTGCGCACCAGGGGAACGGTTACCTATGCGGCACGTGACAAGGCATGACGCTACAGGAACCGCCCACCTACTGGCGCATGCGTACTATATCTGTAAGCGGACTGGGTTACTGCTGCGCGTGTGATGCCTGGCGCATGCGTGCTATAGCCGGAAGCAAACTGCGTTTCTGGAGCGCTCTGTGCTTCCCGATACCTGACTGCGACTGCGCGGAGATCCAGCTGATCGGACACTTTAATTAAACGGTGAGTGAAGCCTCCTCTTGTGATCCAGCTAGTGAGGTTGTCTGACGTCACTGTGCTCGGAGAGGGGCGTCATAAGTTTTCTGGGGGCACATTGACGTCTCAGTGCAAGCCTGGGAAGACTGTGAGCAGGGTCCTAAGGCTGACACTCCCACCAGGCTCTCACTACAATGAAGAGGCTGCTATTTGGGGTCCTATCTGGGGCCCCTGGACTGAAGGGGGGTCTGGGTGCCCACATCCCTACTGATGCCATCCTGACATTTGCTCATCCTTTACCCAGTTCTATGCTGCCTTAGGTCAAGGTTGTCACTTTGCACTTTAGTTGCCCATTCAGTGCACACCCAGGGCGCTGACGAGATGGCGCTACTTTACGTTGTCTTGCGGCCTGATCATTGTTTTCTTGCTATTGTTTTATTTTGTGACGTCTTCAGTGGCAAAAAACCTGGACCTGCAGACTGGTTCTTGCACTTGGCCTTCACTGGCGGGGTGGTTCTACCCCCTGCATGTAGCTGGGTTACAGCGGGCTGCTGGGTAGAGGGGACATATGGTGGCACAGCATGCTCGGCCTGACGCTCTATCACGGCAGGAAACCATGCTCAGCCTGACGCTCCATCACGGCGGGAAACCGATACCCTCGTTCTTGGAACGAGTGGGGATCCTAGTGGTTAGTTATCGCCTATGCTGTAGATAGGTGTTACATTTAAAGGGGTTGTCTCACTTCAGTAAATGCCATTTATCATGTAGAGAAAGTTAATACAAGGCACTTGCTAATGTATTGTGATTGTCCATATTGCCTCCTTTGCTGCCTGGAGTCATTTTTCCATCACATTATACACTGCTCGTTTCCATGGTTACGACCACACTGCAATCTATCAGTGGTGGTCGTGCTTGAACACTATAGGAAAAAGTGTCGGCCTCTCTGTTAGCTGGGACAGTGGTACTGCACATAGGCTGGTGCTTTTTCCTATAGTGTACAAGCACGACCACCACTGGATTGCAGGGTGGTCGTAACCATGGAAACGAGCAGGTGTATAATGTGATGGAAAAATGAATCGAGCCACCAAGCAAAGCAATATGGATAATAATACATTAGTAAGTGCCTTGTATTAACTTCCTCTACATAATAAATGCCATTTACTGAAGTGACACAACCCTTTAAAGGAGGTTAGTGTAAAACAGTGACGCTCAACATGCGTCCCCCCAGCTGTTGCAAAACTACAACTCCCAGCATGCCTGGACAGCCTACTGCTATTAGGGCATGCTGGTAGTTGTAGTTTTGCAACAGCTGGAGGGCCGCAGGTTGAGCGTCCCTGGTGTAAAACATGAAAATCAGGCATCGTATAGTAGGTGATAATCTGTAACAGAGCTACAGCCAGCCCTGCACCTCACGTGGATCCAGATATCTCGCCATTCATTGCTCCAAATGATCTGCTAGATGTATTTCAAGATGGCAGCTCAGGGGCTGTGTCCTTTCTACTGCAGCTCAGGGGCTGTGTCCTTTCTACTGCAGCTCTCTCCCTGTAACGGTCACAGCCACCAAATGTAGATTCATCTGGTGACAGTTGAAGAATGGAACTGAGCATGTGTGACCACTTTAGCTATGTTGCCAAGATGGACATAGAAGTAAGGAAAAGTGAAAACAGCGGGTGGTGCTATAATCGAATACCCCAGGGGCTATACAACCTTTTTAATTACATGCAATTGCAAAAGTATCCAGACCCAGGCGCTGGTTTGAAAAATGTAGACTATTTTTCATGATACAAACCCTTTAAACATCTGGGACGTTTATGGCACATCAATAAGGTAGGCTATAAATGACTGATCGGTGCGGGTCCCACCTCTGAGACCTACTCCTCTGAAGAACAGGGCAGCCACCCTCCATTCACCTCCATGGGACTTCTGAAATTAGCCGGGCTTGGCTGTTTTTGGACATCCAATAGCAGCGTATAGCGAGGACTCCACACATGAGCGGGTGTTGACACTGGAAGTCGAGAGATCTGCAGCTGGGGAGTGAAGGAGCCGGAGCCCAGCAGTGGGTAGGGTTGTCACCATACCAAAATTTCCATACCATAAAAAAGTATCGTGATAATTGGTACCCCACAAAAGAAAAAGAAAACACCAAAAAAGCCACGTGCTTTCTGCTTTTTATGGACTTCCAGACCATAATAGAACAGTCCTATCCTATTTTTTTTTTTTCGGGGGACAAGGGCACTAAAAAAATGGCGAATTGCATGTTTTTTTTTTTTTTCTGTTACGGCGTTCACTGTATAGGAGATATTTATTAATATTTTAATAGTTCAGGCTTTTTTTTAGATGTGGCGATACCGAATATGTTTATTTTTTATATATATTTTATATGTAAAATTGGGAAAGGGGGTGATTTTAAACTTTTTTTTTTTAATTTTTCTTTTTTTCTTTTTATTTAATAACTATTAGCCACCTTAGGGGCTAGAACCCTTGTCTTATTCACCCTAATGGAACTCTATTCGGGTAAATAGGACTTCACACTCTTCCTGTTGCCCTGGGATTTGTGCACACAGCAGCAGGGAGCTTACCATGGCAGCCATGGATGGCTTCCATAGCGTCCTGGCTGCCACAGTAACCAATCGGAGCCCTGCAATTTCACTGCTGGGGCTGTGATCGGAGGTTGCCACTGCCACCAATGAAAATACTCTAGGGTGGGCGGAAGGCTCTGTGGCCACTGCACCACCAATGAATATAATTAACCCCTAGATACAAATGTACGCTGACACCCGGGCTCCATGACGGGGAACAGCGATCCCGCCGAACCCCGTCAATTAGCCCCTCAGGTGCCACTAACTTTTCACACCTCTTTGAATAAACCAATAGTACAAGCGACTATAGGAAGCTTTGTAATAGGTGTTATCAGAGAATAATGCCGTGTTGTAGAGTTATGAGCATTTCCCCCCCTCCTTACCCCTTTTTTCTAAAATTACTTTCTTTGAAATTAATGAAAAATCCATCTTGGACAGCAGCTGCTCGCTAAAAGATTAGATTACATCATCCCATACAAGTCTGTGGAAGGGGAGGAGTGTGCAGTAAATCAGTGAGACGTACAGTCGTGGCCAAAAGTTTTGAGAATGACACAAATATTAGTTTTCACAAAGTTTGCTGCTAAACTGCTTTTAGATCTTTGTTTCAGTTGTTTCTGTGATGTAGTGAAATATAATTACACGCACTTCATACGTTTCAAAGGCTTTTATCGACAATTACATGACATTTATGCAAAGAGTCAGTATTTGCAGTGTTGGCCCTTCTTTTTCAGGACCTCTGCAATTCGACTGGGCATGCTCTCAATCAACTTCTGGGCCAATTCCTGACTGATAGCAACCCATTCTTTCATAATCACTTCTTGGAGTTTGTCAGAATTAGTGGGATTTTGTTTGTCCACCCGCCTCTTGAGGATTGACCACAAGTTCTCAATGGGATTAAGATCTGGAGAGTTTCCAGGCCATGGACCCATAATGTCAACGTTTTGGTCCCCGAGCCACTTAGTTATCACTTTTGCCTTATGGCACGGTGCTCCATCGTGCTGGAAAATGCATTGTTCTTCACCAAACTGTTGTTGGATTGTTGGAAGAAGTTGCTGTTGGAGGGTGTTTTGGTACCATTCTTTATTCATGGCTGTGTTTTTGGGCAAAATTGTGAGTGAGCCCACTCCGTTGGATGAGAAGCAACCCCACACATGAATGGTCTCAGGATGCTTTACTGTTGGCATGACACAGGACTGATGGCTAGCGCTCGCCTTTTCTTCTCCGGACAAGCCTTTTTCCTGATGCCCCAAACAATCGGAAAGAGGCTTCATCGGAGAATATGACTTTGCCCCAGTCCTCAGCAGTCCATTCACCATATTTTCTGCAGAAGATCAATCTGTCCCTGATGTTTTTTTTGGAGAGAAGTGGCTTCTTTGCTGCCCTTCTTGACACCAGGCCATCTTCCAAAAGTCTTCGTCTCACTGTGCGTGCAGATGCGCTCACACCTGCCTGCTGCCATTCCTGAGCAAGCTCTGCACTGGTGGCACTCCGATCCCGCAGCTGAATCCTCTTTAGGAGACGATCCTGGTGCTTGCTGGACTTTCTTGGATGCCCTGAAGCCTTCTTAACAAGAATTGAGCCTCTTTCCTTGAAGTTCTTGATGATCCTATAAATTGTTGATTGAGGTGCAATCTTAGTAGCCACAATATCCTTGCCTGTGAAGCCATTTTTATGCAACGCAATGATGGCTGCACGCGTTTCTTTGCAGGTCACCATGGTTAACAATGGAAGAACAATAATTTCAAGCATCACCCTCCTTTTAACAGGTCAAGTCTGCCATTTTAACCCAATCAGCCTGACATAATGATCTCCAGCCTTGTGCTCGTCAACATTCTCACCTGAGTTAACAAGACGATTACTGAAATGATATCAGCAGGTCCTTTAATGACAGCAATGAAATGCAGTGGAAAGTTTTTTTGGGGAATAAGTTAATTTTAATGGCAAAGATGGACTATGCAATTCATCTGATCACTCTTCATAACATTCTGGAGTATATGCAAATTGGTATTATAAAAAAACTTAAGCAGCAACTTTTCCAATATTTATGTAATTCTCAAAACTTTTGGCCACGACTGTACACAGCCAGAGAGACTGCTCAGCTGAATAGACAGTGTCTGTCTCGGCCCAAGTGCCCTACAGTCTTCACAACCATTCAGCTCAGTCCTTCTCTGCAGTGTCCTTCATGATCCCGGTGATGCTTCTGAGTGAGTAAGAGAAGGTTAGGAGGCAGATTCTCCTCTACTTTCTGTGTTCACTGGATAGGAACTAGCTTCCACCCACAAGCTCTAGGAGAACTGCAAACTAAAGATAAAACCTGCATACGGAAAACTACTAAAATTCCCAATACAACTGATTTAATGGCTAGAAATAGTGTAATTCCTGTACTGTCGATTAATGCAAAGTTTGTTGATAGGTTAGTTACGCTTTAGGCTACTTTCACACTTACGGCAGAGTGGTTCGGCAACCAGTTCCGTTGCCGGAACGGTCTGCCGGGTCCCTCAAGACGTATGCCAACTAATGGCATTTGTAAGACTGATTAGGATCCTGATCTGTCTTACAAATGCATTAAAATGCCAGATCTGTCTTTCCAGTGTCAAAGCGCAGTCCAGAAGGACGGATTCGGCTTTGCGGTATTTTGAATGCTGGGTACGGCACTAATGCATTCCTATTGAAAAAAATGGCGGTTCCGGCATTCAGGCAAGTCTTTAGTTTTTTTTTTGGGCCGGAGATAAAACCGTAGCATGCTGCGATACAGTATTATCTCCGTCCTGAACAGTCAAAAAGACTGAACTGAAGACATCCTGATGCATCCTGAACGGATTGCTCTCCATTCAGAATGCATGGGGTTAAAACTGATCAGTTCTTTTCCGGTATTTTGCCCCTAGGATGAAACTCTATGCCGGAAAAGAAAAATGCTAGTGTCAAAGTACCCTTAAAGGGGTTATCCAAGTTCTTAAATGCCCCGCCCCCCCCCACCCGCGTCGCTTCTCATACCGGCACGGCCGCCGTATCTCCCCGTCATGTGGATGAAAGCATCTGGTGTTGGGAGGCATCCAATAGCAGAACACAACGGAAACAAACCTTCCTAGCATCGCGGGTGACGCTAGGGAGGCTCGATCCTGTTGTGGCCTGCTATTGGCTGCCCCACCCCACCCTGATGCTGGATGTTTTCATCCGCGCAACGGGGAGATGCGGCGGCTGTGCCGTTATGAGAAGCAACACGGGTGCCGGGGAGTGAGGTAAGTACTAATCTGTGTGAGGGGCTCCGGCATATGGGGGGGGGGGGGGGGCATTATAGAACTTGAATAACCCCTCTAAGCAAAAATGGGTTTGGACTGATGAAATAGGTAAAATTCTCATTTGTATTATTTGTTGTAGCATTGATAGTTATCGTTAACTTTCTGATTTATCAATTATAGACTTGAATATGGCAGCAGGATTCACGATTTCTCATTTTTTTTTCTAGGTTAAAATGGCAGATCACTGGCAAGAATGTATGGACTTTGGAGTCCAAGTAGCAAGACAAGCCGGAGCAGTATGTACTGAAAAATAAATAGATTTTCCAAAAATTGTGTTAAGGTTTTCCTGTTCATTTGGATGCTTTCCCTCTAAAACTGTAATTCCTGTCACATGGAATTACATGGAAAGACGTCTGTCACATGGAATCAAAGGGGTTGTCCGAGTTATGAAAAAAAATATAGCTCCGTAAATCTGATGGGCAGCAGCAAGATTTAAGCCAAAAAAACTATATTTCCTCATTTCCCTGGTTCTCTCCTGGCCCTTTGTTTACCTGCAATAACAACAATCTCTGCCCCTCCCCCTGCTCTGCAAAGGGAGTGAATACAAGTTCTGCCCCGAGTGACATGTCTGCCTGCTGGGATACTCGGCAGTATGTTGTATGTGTAGGACTATAAGTCCCAGCTTTACAATGACACTGCTGATACACACAGGATCTTCCCCTTACCTGTTCTTGTGCAATGCTCTGCAGAACTACTCTAGTCTGTCAGCTCCTGTGCCCAGCATTTGTTTCCTCACTGCCTGCAGGTGCTCAGTTAAGCCTTCAGCCCTGAGTCTGTGCTGCTGAAGGGGTTAAAGTTTTTTTCCTGAAGAATCCAGGGAATGAGCAATAAGCAGCAGAGGGCAGTGCAAGGGGGCGTGACCAGCACAATGACCTCTCCTGTACAGGCACACATCTGTTCTCTCAGGCTTGTGCAGGAAACCTCATCAGAGCAGGCAGAGAAGATGACATCACAGGTCAGCTGACCCCCAGTGAGAGCTGAGAAAGCAGCAACTGCAGATGCAGTAAGTGCACGGTAAAGCCTTTACATTTGATTAGTTAGAGACTTACAAAGAACAAAAAAATAACTGACAACCCCTTTAATAGTAAATGTACATAGATCCATATGGATGGCTGGATGCCACATTTAGGCTAGGGCTACACGGCAACAGGATTGCAGTGGTGATCCCATAGAAATGAATGGGATCGCTGCAGCAGTCACAAGAAATCCAGCCGTGTTTGATTTCTTGCAACTTCTGCGGCGAACCCTTGCATTTCTATGGGATCACCACTACTCGACGATCCTGGCTGCAACCAGTGTAGCCTTATAGATGAGATGTGTGCAAGCATACATGGCTTGTGGTCTTCATATTCTGTCAGAGAAAACCTGTCCAAAATTAGAGCATCATGGTGCTTCTCAATCCTCGTGCAAAGTCTCATATTAAGGGCTCATGTACACGAACATGTGCGTCCTGTGCCCATTCTGCTGTCCGCAATGCATGAGCACAAGCCATGTGGTCGCCGTTTGTGGATGCGTACCCATTCACTTCGTAGTGCTTCTGCTCCGTGCTCTGTATCTTGTGAATTGCGGATCCATTCAAGTGAATGGGTCCGCATCTGTGATACGGAGCGCACATGGCCAGTGCATGTATATTGTGGACCCACACAGGCATGAGCCTTACAGCAGAAAAATTGTCATATTAAGCCTGAACGGTGACATGATTTCGACACATCCTGGAAGGGCTGTAGTGAAGCTCGTCATTGTAGTGTCTGCACTTCACAGATCCTTTATGATCCAAAATGATCCAAACATGAGGTAGACATATGGGGAATGTAAAGTAATAACATTTTTTGGAGGTATTACTATGTATTATAGAAGTAGAGAAATTGAAACTTGGAAATGTGCAATTTTTTTACAAATATTTGGTATTTTTTTTTATAAATAAAATATATATTTTTTAACCTCATTTTACCAGTGTCATGAAGTACAATATGTGACGAAAAAACAATCTCAGAACGGCCTGGATAAGTCAAAGCGTTTTAAAGTTATCAGCGTTTAAAGTGACACTGGTCAGATTTGTCAAAAAATGGCTGGGTCTTTAAGGTGAAATAGGGCTGAGTCCTTAAGGGGTTAAAGGGGTTGCCTCATTTCAGCTAGTGGCATGTATCAGTAGAGAAAGTTAATACAAGGCACTTACTAATGTATTGTGATTGTCCATATTGCCTCCTTTGCTGACTTGATTCATGTTTTCACCACATTATACACTGCTCGTTTCCATGGTTACGACCACCCTGCAATCCAGCAGCAGTGGCCGTGCTTGCACAATATAGGAAAAAACATCAGCCTCTCAGGTGGCTGGAACCACGGAGGTGAGCGTGGACTGGAGCTTTTTCCTACAGTGTGCAAGCACGACCACCGCTGCTGCACTACAGGGTGGTCGTAACCTTAAAAACAAGCAGTGTATAATGTGATGGAAAAATAAATTCGGCCAGCAAAGGAGGCAATATGCACAATAACAATACATTAGAAAGTGGCTTGTAGTAACTTTTTCTACATGATAAATGCCATTTGCGGAAGTGAGACAACCCCTTAAAGCACACTCATTCACTTGTATGGGCAGTCTGAAAATAGCCAAGAGTGCATACTTGGTGGGTTTCAGAATTCCCATAGAAGTGACTGGAGAGAGCTTTACGTGCCTGGCCACCGCTCCATTCATCGGGGCCACGAGATAGGTTCAGGTCCCCGAGTTGGGTCCCAGGCTGTCAGGCATTAACCTTTTAAGTAGAATGCTGATGTGAAAATGTGTCCACTATGGACAGCCCCTTGCCTGCTGTACAGATAAGTATGGAGAAATGGGGTCATTTTCATGGTTTTAGGGGCCATTCATATGACTGTATATTTGGTCCGCATGTTTTGTGGATCGGATTCGGACTCCTTCATTTCAATGGGGCCGTGTGCTGTCTACATCCGTATGTCTGGTCCGCGGCCCAGCAAAAAATAATAATAGAGCATGTCCTAATTTTGTCTGTTTCGCAAACAAGAATAAGCATTTCTAACATAGGTTGATCTGCAAAATGCGGAATGCACACTGCTGGCATCCGTGTTTCGCGGATTTACAATTTTCAGACCGCAAAAAGGATACAATCGTGTAAATGGACCCTTATTGTCACCTAAAGAGTCTACTTAAGACTCAGAGCAGTGTCTTAATCAATGGGAACATTCTGAATTATGAGGCAGTACCCTCCAAAACGCATGCTTGATCAATAGATTCTAGATAAGTGTAGCTTTGTAGTCCTGTTACATATCATGATGGTTATTCTATTGTGACATCCCTCTGACAGGTGGTATGTGCGGCAATGAAAGAGGACGTTTCTGTGATGTTGAAGAGCTCCCCGGCTGATCTGGTGACCGCTACAGACCAGAAAGTTGAAGAGATGATTATCTCTTCAATCAAGGAGAAATATCCATCACACAGGTAAGGCTGTGTACAAGTCCTGTGCGGGGACTGTGCGTCCCTTTTTAGGGTCCACTCACACATCCGTATTGTATTGCGGATCCGCAATACACCCGGCCGGCACCCCCATAGAACTGCCTATTCTTGTCTGCAATTGCGGACAAGAATAGGACATGTTCTATTTTTTTTCTGGAGCCGCACTGTGTGCTGTCCGCATCTCTTCCTGCCCCATAGAGAATGAATGGGTCCTTGTGGAACGGATGCGGACCCATTCTACGGACATGTGAATGGACCCTTATAGCGGATGCACCTGGAGATATGATAAGAACGTCTTGTGCCATTTTTGCCCACTGTGGTGGCCATACGCCTTCCATAGCTATCTGCCGAACGCAACCCGCCTCCCATTGTCCTCCACTGATTCACATGCGTACATTTGTTTTTAATGGCAGAGAGGAATAAGCCACTGGCTGCCCATGTCCCCTAAGGACAAGGAATCGGGCATGCCGAAATCGGTACTCTTACTCGTAAGGCGGCTGGCCAGTCCAGTGGAAGTTGTCGGGTTCGCCTATTCTGACACTTGTACACTACTATGTTTTCCTGCTATCCAATGTGTAAAGTGATTCCTTTATCTGTTCCAGTTTTATTGGGGAGGAATCGGTAGCTGCAGGTCAGGGCAGTACTTTGACAGATAACCCAACGTGGATTATTGATCCCATTGATGGCACGACTAATTTTGTTCACAGGTAAATAATTTATTGATTGAGGTCCAGTTTTATTATGTTGTGTTATTTCTTCTATTTTGTGCTGAGTAGTTTGCATTGTGCATCCATTTGAGTTTATTTTTGTGCGTCTGTAAACCTGGAGAAGCTTCTTTTGTGATGACGGTACTTATAATATTCCTCTTTTGCTCTTCTTTATCAAGGTTTCCCTTTGTGGCTGTGTCAATTGGTTTTGCAGTCAATAAGCAGGTAGGTTGACTCTTACATAGAAACTTATACCTGAAATTATAGATATTTTTATGTTTTAATTTTTGGCACAGGTTAGCCGAGTACATTAAAGGAATTCTCTTGTGCTTGGGCATCAACACTAAGCAGGTACTCCGGAGCAGAAATTACACTGGTTACTACTTTATCTGTTCTGTGTCCATGGTTCGGAAGGGGTAAAGGACTTGTGGTGACATCACGTGCACAGGTCCTGCACCCACGGAGAAGGTCAGTAGCAGTCTGGAGACTAGAAATAAAACGTGAGGAGGTGAGGGAAGCCAGGAGAGCTCTCCTTTCCCATCTCCTCATTAGTATCAACTTTCCACTTCTTCTCAGTTTGGGACAGGAAGGAAATGGGGAATTGTTGCAATCGGTGGGGAACGGTGGTTTAGGGGAGACTGCTACTGCCGGCAGTGGAAATGTTGAATGCTGATGCCAAGGTGGGAAAGGTTGGAAGAGGTGCAACTAGCTGCCATTAGATGAAAGGGCGATGAGGGGGATATTGTTGCTGGCAATGGAGGAGGGGTGGGTAGCTAACAGTGTTTCTGCCAGTTTGGGAAGTGGGACAATGCTGTTGCCAATATGCACTTATGCACAGCAGCTTGTCAGTCACCCTCCTAAGGGGCAGGGAGAGGTGGAGGGAGCGCTCTTCTCATGAATATACTGGACACACAAACTATGGGGCACATTTATTAAGACTGACCTTTTAGACTCGATAGCTTGCTGTGGATCGCCGGAGTTATGAAGAGGCGGTTGTGGCCTCTACATAACTTAAGCGTATCCACTGCTGCTTCTAAATGTAATAGACCTTCCTAGCTGTCTTACATTTAGACACCAGGCGTAGAAAATGGTAAATGAGATGGGTCTGCCAGCCCGCCTACGCCACACCCCCTTTTTAAGATCTGCAATGAGCTGGGAGAAGTAGAACATTGCAGCGCAACGGACCTTTGTGCCATCTGTGCTAGAAATCCGCCTAAGTTAGGCGTATTTCTGTTTAATAAATGACCCCCTATTTGTCTGCTGTATTATTCCAGTGCTCCTAGTAACCGAATGGCTGCATTTTATTTTTTTTTATTTATTTTTTTTGCAGTGCCGCGGAACGGATGTATAGATGCGGACAGCATGCAGTGTGCTGTCTGAATCTTTTGCGGCCCCGTTGATTGGGTCTGCAAAAAAATTCTGATCGGATGCACAACAAATACCTTATACGGCCATTTGAATGGGGCTTTAAGGTCACAGATTTGCTTTAATGCAGCAAGTTAAAAAGATAGTCTTGTTGCCTGAAGCTGCCACTAGACAAGTTTATTATTGCATTGACCTGGAGGTGTATTAACCACCTCCGGACCGCCTAACGCAGATGTGCGGTCCGGAGGTGGCAGCCCTGCGCAGAGTCACGCATATATGCGTCATCTCGCGAGGGCCGGGATTTCCTGTGAACGCGCGCACACAGGCGTGCGCGCTCACAGGAACGGAAGGTAAGCGAGTGGATCTCCAGCCTGCCAGCGGCGATCGCTCGCTGGGAGGCTGGAGATCCGAATTTTTTAACCCCTAACAGGTATATTAGACGCTGTTTTCATAACAGCGTCTAATATACCTCCTACCTGGTCCTCTGGTGGTCCCTTTTGTTAGGATCGACCACCAGAGGACACAGGTAGGTCAGTAAAGTCGCACCAAACACTACACTACACTACACACCCCCCCCCCCCCCCGTCACTTATTAACCCTTTATGAACCCCTGATCACCCATGATCACCCCATATAAACTCCCTGATCACCCCCCTGTCATTGATCACCCCCCTGTCAGGCTCCGTTCAGACGTCTGTATGATTTTTACGGATCCACGGATACATGGATCGGATCCGCAAAACACATGCGGACGTCTGAATGGAGCCTTACAGGGGGGTGATCAATGACAGGCGGGTGATCACCCATATACACTCCCTGATCACCCCCTGTCATTGATCACCCCCCTGTCATTGATCACCCCCCTGTAAGGCTCCATTCAGACGTCCGCATGATTTTTACGGATCCATGGATACATGGATCGGATCCGCAAAACACATGCGGACGTCTGAATGGAGCCTTACAGGGGGGTGATCAATGACAGGCGGGTGATCACCCATATACACTCCCTGATCACCCCCCTGTCATTGATCACCCCCCTGTAAGGCTCCATTCAGACGTCCGCATGTGTTTTGCGGATCCGATCCATGGATCCGTAAAAATTATATGGACGTCTGAATGGAGCCTTACCAGGGGGGTGATCAATGACAGGGGGGTGATCCGGGAGTCTATATGGGTGATCACCCCGCTGTCATTGATCACCCCCCCCCCCCCCCTGTAAGGCTCCATTCAGACATTTTTTTGGCACAAGTTAGCGGAATATTTTTTATTTTTTTTTCTTACTAAGTCTCATATTCCACTAACTTGTGTCAAAAAATAAAATCTCACATGAACTCGCCATACCCCTCACGGAATCCAAATGCGTAAACATTTTTAGACATTTATATTCCAGACTTCTTCTCACGCTTTAGGGCCCCTAAAAAGCCAGGGCAGTATAAATACCCCACATGTGACCCCATTTCGGAAAGAAGACACCCCAAGGTATTCCGTGAGGGGCATGGCGAGTCCATGAAAGATTTAAATTTTTGTCCTAAGTTAGCGGAAAGTGAGACTTTGTGAGAAAAAAACAAAAAAAATCAATATCCGCTAACTTATGCAAAAAAAATAAAAATTCTAGGAACTCGCCAGGCCCCTCATTGAATACCTTGGGGTGTCTTCTTTCCAAAGTGGGGTCACATGTGGGGTATTTATACTGCCCTGGCTTTTTAGGGGCCCGAAAGTGTGAGAAGAAGTCTGGGATCCAAATGTCTAAAAATGCCCTCCTAAAAGGAATTTGGGCCCCTTTGCGCATCTAGGCTGCAAAAAAGTGTGACACATCTGGTATCGCCGTACTGTTGGGGAATGTGTTTTGGGGTGTCATTTTACATATACCCATGCTGGGTGAGAAAAATATCTTGGTCAAATGCCAACTTTGTATAAAAAAATGGGAAAAGTTGTCTTTTGCCAAGATATTTCTCTCACCCAGCATGGTTATATGTAAAATGACACCCCAAAACACATTCCCCAACTTCTCCTGAGTACGGCGATACCAGGTGTGTGACACTTTTTTTGCAGCCAAGGTGGGCAAAGGGGCACATATTCCAAAGTGCACCTTTCGGATTTCGCAGGCCATTTTTTACACATTTTGATTGCAAGGTACTTCTTACACATTTGGGCCCCTAAATTGCCAGGGCAGTATAACTACGCCACAAGTGACCCCATTTTGGAAAGAAGACACCCCAAGGTATTCCGTGAGGGGCATGGCGAGTTCCTAGAATTTTTTATTTTTTGTCACAAGTTAGTGGAATATGAGACTTTGTAAGAAAAAAAACAAAATAATCATCATCATTTTCCGCTAACTTGTGACAAAAAATAAAAAGTTCTATGAACTCACTATGCCCATCAGCGAATACCTTAGGGTGTCTACTTTCCGAAATGGGGTCATTTGTGGGTTTTTTCTACTGTCTGGGCATTGTAGAACCTCAGGAATCATGACAGGTGCTCAGAAAGTCAGAGCTGCTTCAAAAAGCGGAAATTCACATTTTTGTACCATAGTTTGTAAACGCTATAACTTTTACCCAAACCATTTTTTTTTTTTTATCAAAGACATGTAGAACTATAAATTTAGCGAAAAATTTATATATGGCTGTCGTTTTTTTTGCAAAATTTTACAGCTGAAAGTGAAAAATGTCATTTTTTTGCAAAAAAATCGTTACATTTCGATTAATAACAAAAAAAGTTAAAATGTCAGCAGCAATAAAATACCACCAAATGAAAGCTCTATTAGTGAGAAGAAAAGGAGGTAAAATTCATTTGGGTGGTAAGTTGCATGACCGAGCAATAAACGGTGAAAGGAGTGTAGTGCCGAAGTGTAAAAAGTGCTCTGGTCATGAAGGGGGTTTCAGCTAGCGGGGCTGAAGTGGTTAATGATCTTTATTAAACATGACCTTGTGCTGACTGCAGGATTTTACTTTTTCTGCTATTTTCTTTTTTTTCTATCTTTCTGTGTTTCTATAGGAAATAATAATAATATATAGATTCACCAGCATTGTCTGCTGTCATATTATGGCATATCCACTGGATAAATATGTGACTGTGATGGGAAGCAGGATTTTAATAGCTACACAATTGTATTTTACATTCTTTCTCCAAGCTAGTATTGTGTTATGGCTGTCTGTCTGTCTTGTTCCTTCCAGACAAGTAAAAGAATGATTTTGTGATTGCGCCCCCTAGGTTGAATTTGGAGTTGTATACAGCTGTGTAGAAGAAAAGATGTACACTGGCAGAAAGGGGAGAGGGGCGCATTGTAACGGTCAGAAGCTGCAAGTCTCAGGGCAGAAAGGTAAGCACTACTTGTGCATCACTGTTTGTTTGGCTCAGTAGTGACTTCTCTGTGCAAAACTTTTCTTTTGATTGTGTAACATTGAATATTGTCCACAAGACGTTCCTCAGATGAGCGACTAAACGTTACCTGTGTAATATCTATTACACATGATCTACCCCGAGAGAGATCAATCCTAGATTGTTTCTGCCCTACAGAATGTTTGAGAGCCTCTCTAAATGTAGAGATATGACAGTGCTCTAAACTTGTGGGGTGGGGGGGGGCCTACTTTAAGGTCCTTTAACATAGGCTTAGGATCAGGGCTATTATAATCGCCCTGTGTAAATGTGCCGCCAATCGTCCAATAAGCAAGCAAATGCTCATTCATCATGTAGTAATTTTTTTTTTTTTTATGAGCCACATAAAATTGTTTACCAGCAGCATGTCTAGCAAAAAATTAGTTTGTATTGGGATGAATGATCGCAGTAGTGATCTTTCATCCCCATACAGAGGAGATGATTTCTGCATTTAAATGCAGCTCTTCCTAGGGTTAACTGTCTTTACATTTTAGGGAACATACCATTTGAGACTCTCAGCCAATATATTTTGATCAAAACACCTCTGTGCCCGCCTACCCAGAGCCAAGGTGGTCTCAGTCAGGCAGGTCCTACTCTAAACCTACCTATATCTATGTTCAGGAGAGCAGACCCTGCACATAGAGGTGACTAGGACCAGCACACTATATGTGCATCCAGTGACCGATGAGAGGAGGAGCACGCATAGCTATATGTTCCACCTAATCAAGGCCGCCTGTGGGATAAGAGTGAGGGCTTAGTCCATATACAGACGTGGACAAAATTGTTGGTACCCTTTGGTCAATGAAAGAAAAAGTCACAATGGTCACAGAAATAACTTTAATCTGACAAAAGTAATAATAAATTAAAATTCTATAAATGTTAACCAATGAAAGTCAGACATTGTTTTTCAACCATGCTTCAACAGAATTATGTAAAAAAATAAACTCATGAAACAGGCATGGACAAAAATGATGGTACCCCTAACTTAATATTTTGTTGCGCAACCTTTTGAGGCAATCACTGCAATCAAACGCTTCCTGTAACTGTCAATGAGACATCTGCACCTCTCAGCAGGTATTTTGGCCCACTCCTCATGAGCAAACTGCTCCAGTTGTGTCCGGTTTGAAGGGTGCCTTTTCCAGACTGCATGTTTCAGCTCCTTCCAAAGATGCTCAATAGGATTGAGGTCAGGGCTCATAGAAGGCCACTTTAGAATAGTCCAATTTTTTCCTCTTAGCCATTCTTGGGTGTTTTTAGCGGTGTGTTTTGGGTCATTGTCCTGTTGCAAGACCCATGACCTGCGACTGAGACCAAGCTTTCTGACACTGGCTAGTACATTTCTCTCTAGAATTCCTTGATAGTCTTGAGATTTCATTGTACCCTGCACAGATTCAAGACACCCTGTGCCAGACGCAGCAAAGCAGCCCCAGAACATAACAGAGCCTCCTCCATGTTTCACAGTAGGGACAGTGTTCTTTTCTTGATATGCTTCATTTTTTCGTCTGTGAACATACAGCTGATGTGCCTTGGCAAAAACTTCGATTTTTGTCTCATCTGTCCACAGGACATTCTCCCAGAAGCTTTGTGGCTTGTCAACATGTAGTTTGGCATATTCCAGTCTTGCTTTTTTATGATTCGTTTTCAACAATGGTGTCCTCCTTGGTCGTCTCCCATGTAGTCCACTTTGGCTCAAACAACGACGGATGGTGCGATCTGACACTGATGTTCCTTGAGCATGAAGTTCACCTTGAATCTCTTTAGAAGTCTTTCTAGGCTCTTTTGTTACCATTCGGATTATCCGTCTCTTAGATTTGTCATCAATTTTCCTCCTGCGGCCACGTCCAGGGAGGTTGGCTACAGTCCCATGGATCTTAAACTTATGAATAATATGTGCAACTGTACTCACAGGAACATCTAGTTGCTTGGAGATGGTCTTATAGCCTTTACCTTTAACATGCTTGTCTATAATTTTCTTTCTGATCTCTTGAGACAGCTCTTTCCTTTGCTTCCTCTGGTCCATGTCGAGTGTGGTACACACCATATCACCAAACAACACAGTGATTACCTGGAGCCATATATATAGGCCCAATGGCTGATTACAAGGTTGTAGACACCTGTGATGCTAATTAGTGGACACACCTTGAATTAACATGTCCCTTTGGTCACATTATGTTCTGTGTTTTCTAGGGGTACCATCATTTTTGTCCATGCCTGTTTCATGAGTTTATTTTTTTACATAATTCTGTTGAAGCATGGTTGAAAAACAATGTCTGACTTTCATTGGTTAACATTTATAGAATTTTAATTTATTATTACTTTTGTCAGATTAAAGTTATTTCTGTGACCATTGTGACTTTTTCTTTCATTGACCAAAGGGTACCAACAATTTTGTCCACGTCTGTATAATGTTTGCATCTATTGTGTTAGTGCATTATTTTCCATGATTTTTTATTTTTTTTCCTTATAAATGTTGCCGTGTACATCTGCATATTCAGTTATCATATCATGCAGGATGTTTTGTATCTTTTTTCTATATATATATATATCTATATATATTAAAATATATATATATATATATATTATTATTTTTTTTGGGACAAATGTATTTTCTTGAAGTGACACCTTCAAGTGTAAATGCACTCCTAAGATCGTGGGAGTAGCACTTTTGTGCACTTTTGACCTGCCGATCCCACAGACAGCCTTGATTAGGTGGTACACATAGCTGTGCGTGCGCCTCCTCTCATCGGTTGCTGATGCACATAGAGGCGACTAGGAGCAGCACACTATATGTGCAGGGTCTGCTCTCCTGAATGTAGATGCCCAACTGCATAGGTAAGGGTACTTTCACACTAGCGGCAGGACGGATCCGACAGGCTGTTCACCCTGTCGGATCTGTCCTGCCGCTATTTCGCCGGACTGCCGCTCCATCCCCATTGACTATAATGGGGACTGGGCGGAGCTCCGGCGCAGTACAGCAGTTCGCGGTGAGAGGCTGTCAGACTAAAAAGTCGAACATGCAGTACTTTTAGTCCGGCGGCCTCTCGCCGTGCTGTGCCGGAGCTTCGCCCCCCGTCCCCATTATAGTCCATGGGGACTGAGTGGAAGTCCGGCGGCACAGCGAAATAGCGGCAGGACTGATCCGACAAGGGTGAACAGCCTGTCGGATCCGTCTTGCCGCTAGTGTGAAAGTAGCCTAAGTAGGAACTGCCTGACTGAGACAGAACTGAGACTTCTCGTAGTAGTGCTTCTAATTAATTTAACTACACCTGCATACTACAAGATTGCACATAACTCATTGTATACCTTTTTGGATTGCAGCTATAGCTCGATACTTAAAATGAATCAGTAGCGCTACAAAAAGTGTATGTAGGCTTAGCGTATGGCCACCCCTAGTACCTTCAGAGCAGTGTCAGCTACCTCAGAGACCATTTCAGAATCCTATGCAAACGGTCATTCACTATTGTCTGCCACAAATCTGATCTTTCAGGTTGAATAAGGCTGGGGCTACACCTAATGACCATATCAGGTTTCTGGATGCAGCGTGGGAAGCCAAAATCAGGAGTGGATCATAAACAGAGAGAAAGTATAAAGGAGAAATACTAATTTTCCTCTTTTTTTTTTTATTTTTATTTTTTATAGTTTTGGCTTTCAGAAAAGCATCCCAAAAACTTTATTTTTTATTCTATCTATATAAAGGACGTATGTATGCATGTTCTGCGATCGCTCAAAAACGCAACCATCGATTTCAACAAAACTTGGTATACACATCCCTTGCTACCTGGAAAGCTCTCTAGGATGTACCGTTCCTGAGATATTCCCAAAAAATTACCTGTATTAGCCAATACAAGCCTGCAAGTCTTTTTCTTCATATCCCAACTGCCAAACACGGTCATGTCTCTTATCAGCCAATAGAAGCTCGCAGGCCCTTTGTCTCCACATACACACACAGTTTTACTCCAGGTTTCCATAACAACCCAGCCATTTTTCTTCACTGCTGTAGGTCAGCTTGGGCTAGGGCTACATGACGACATGTGTCGCACGATACATAGGGCACAACTACACTGCTACATGTGTCGCGCAACATTTTGTCTCAACAATTTTTATAATAGTCTATCGTGTTGCACTGCGACTCATGACATACTGCGACGCGACAGTCGTTTTGCAACTGTCATGTCGCAGCATGTCAAATGTCGCAGTGCAACACGATAGACTATTATAAAAATTGCTGAGGCAAAGTGTCGCACGACACATGTCGTCGTGTAGCCCTAAAATTAAAGGGGTGGGCACTGTGGAGGTCACTGCTAAAGAGCCGTTCACTGTGGATGTTACCGTTAAGGGGCGGACACTCTGGAGGTGACTGTTAAGGGGGCAGGGTCCACTATTAAAGGGGCAACTGCTGTGGAGGTCACTGAGGCAGAATGGTACTGTGGAGTCACTATTAAGGGGGCGGGCCCCTGAGGAGGTCACTGTCAAGGGAGTGGGGTGCTGTGAAGGTCACTGTTATGGGGGATACTGTCAATAACTTTTAACGACACTCAAACAATAAATTAAATAGATGAAATATACCCGTGCGAAGCCGGGTCCTTCTGCTAGTGTATATAGATATACAAGACCTCTAGATCCTGTCTTCTATGCATGCTGCCTCTGGACCCTCTGCAAGGGAAAGTTTGTGACATGATTATGGAATCACTGAGTTCCCAAGATACTGCCTGAATGCGGAAGAGACGTCTTCGGAATTTGAGAAACCAATGTTCATGATGAGCCCGACGTTCAACTGTTCTTAGGGACAGAACTAATTATATTTGAGCAAATGTATTACCACACGGCACAGTCATGCTGCGTTGGTGTACTGCGTGGGTGAAATGGCCGCAGCATGCTGTAATTAAACTAATGAAGACTGGACCGATCTGTGGGTCTGTATTGTTTCTGGCTGCATGGCACCTGCAGTACTGCATGGCCACTAACAGTACAATCCCACTACGACTGCGCAGTGTGGTCATACCCTAACTTTAATATAATAGGATCAGGCTGTCAGTGTGACAACCTGATCCTACTAATGGCACTGGGTTTAGGAGCTTGCAGTGCTTAGAAGACACCACTGAAAATGAAACGGGCTCCTGGTACTATGCTAGCACATTAAAGGGGTTGTGCCAAGTTTGTAAGCTATCCTACATCCACAGGATAGGGGATAACTAGATGATTGCTGGGCATCCAAATGGTGGGACCCCCACCAATCCCGAGAACAGGGGTCCCATTCACCCTTTCTGATGGGGCGGCAAGTTGTGCATGTGCACTGCCGATCCATTCATTCCCTACAGATACGCTGGAGATAGCTGAGCACTGTACTCGGCTATCTGCTGCGCTCCCATAGAAAATGAATGGAGCAGCTGGGAAAAAAGGTAAAGCATGTCACAGCAGTACAGTTCTGGCCGATTCCACAGAAGGGAGATGCTCCTGGTTTCTGAGAGAAATGCATCTAGCTGCAGCTGAAGAGAGGAATAATTAGGCTGAAAAAGACATTAGGGAAGACCAAAAAAGATCTATTCCTTGACACTCATTGTACAAAGAAGCAAAACCATTATGCACACTTTAAGAATAAAAAAAAAAATGATTTATTGTTATTTTTAAACTTTCAAACAAAAGAAATATTATTCAACGGTTATAATAATGCATGAATACAAGTACAGTTTAATCCCATCCCCTGGCCTACACGCTATCACATCCTACCAGCTCCCCAGACCTCACACTCCCACCCATAACATTTTCAATAAAGATTATGATGCAGCTCCTAACTCCCACTGTACTCCACCCTTCAACCCACCCTCCACATCTTCAATAAGGGTATGGCACAGCTAATCAGCAATCCCCCATATCTTTTATAATTGGTATGTTCATTTTTTTGACACCCCCTACCACCCCAACATATTCAGCAACTGTAATGGACACTATGTGTTCCGGTTACAGGTGAATGATACAAGGGTGTCCACCCTCTCCTCAATGTCAAGGAATACGATCCTCCCAGATCTCCTCCTCTACAAGGTTTAAGATGATACGAAGAATAGTGAAGCACCCTTGAGAATCTTATCTTTAAAAGGTTTTATTCTACTTACAACAGATCAGTAGACAAAAGGCATAAAATACAAGTAGATCGTCACAATCCTGCCCGACCCGGGTTTCGCTGCCTCGCTTCTTCATTGCCCCTGAAGAAGCGAGGCAGCGAAACCCGGGTCGGGCAGGATTGTGACAATCTACTTGTATTTTATGCCTTTTGTCTACTGATCTGTTGTAAGTAGAATAAAACCTTTTAAAGATAAGATTCTCAAGGGTGCTTCACTATTCTTCGTATCATCTTAAACCTTGTAGAGGAGGAGATCTGGGAGGATCGTATTCCTTGGCATTGAGGAGAGGGTGGACACCCTTGTATCATTCACCTGTAACCGGAACACATAGTGTCCAGCAGCGCGGTTCCAAAACCTATTGATCTGACTTTGCCAGTGTGAAACCTACCGCACTATTTCGGGACCAGCAGCAGCGCAAGTAATTGTCAGTGTTGTGACATAGGACTGACCACTTTGCTATATTTGTATTTTATTAGCAACTGTAATGGCAATGCCCCCTCACCACTTGACTGCCTGCCTACACCACTAAATCTCAAAAAATTATGATCTATTAAAGATAAAGGCTACTATGTGCCCTTAGCTGTATGAAGATGGTACGCCTCCTACCAGTCTAAAGTTTTTAAATAATCTGATGCTTAAAGGGGTTGGACATCTCGCACATTGATGATCTCTGGGATATGACACCAATTTCTCTGGAGCCCCAGCTATCTCTAGAACTAGGGTGCACCACGCAAGCGCTGACACCCTTCATTCACTTCTATGTGAGTGGTGAAAATAGCCAGTTGTTGGCTCAGCTATTTCTGTCAGTTCTGTAGAGGTGAATGGAGAAGTGGCTCTGCTTGCTTGGTGCGCTCTCCATTCACTTCTATGGGTGTTTCAGGAATAGGCTAGCGTGCCCGCTCATTTCACTACTCCCATAGAAGTGAATGGAGAGCATGCCGTACATACGTGCTGCACTCTCCTTCACTGGGGGCCCTCTTCTAGACAACCTAGCAATATGCCACCAATGTGTGAGAACTAATAAAAGCATGGCTGCACAACATTTCACATGCAAACAATAGAACTGAGAAATGGGAATCATTTAAAATTAACGTGGTATTATACCGACCTATAAATGAAAAAATAGAAGCTCTTTGCGCACGTTTTTGATCAAACGTGTGTCTGCCCATCTGCCAGGGGTCAAGGTGGCATCCCCTGATGGGTACCTCTCTTGGGCTTACCTAAGCCTACAATTTCCAGGGCAGTGTAGGAACCAGCTACATTTATACTCTGCTCAGGAGCCCCAGGTAGATGGGCATTGCTCAGTCTAAAAGAGTCCGCTACCCTCAATATATACTACAAGACAATTTAGACTAGCACATTCATGGTTACAGGTGCATATCCATAAAGCAAGAATACAGAGAACTAATAAAAGCATGGCTGCCCAACATTTTACATGCAAACAATAGAGCTGAGAAATGGGGATCATTCTAAATTAAAATGGTATTATACCTACTATAAATGGAAAAAATAGAAGCTCTTTGCGCACATTTTTTATCAAACGTGTGTCCGGGCCAATCTACCAGGCGTCAAGCTGGCTATCCGCAGATGGGTACCCAATGTGTGAGATGGACCAACTAACTTCATAGATATGGAACCAGAGCCAACCTTATTACATAGATATGGAATCAGAACCAAGCTTACCACGTAGAAACGGTATGTGAACTAAGCTTACCGTATAGATCTGGTACCTGGCCGTGGTTTGTCTCTATCGGAACAAATATATCTCCACTACCATTGTAAAAAGAAAAACAAAGCAAAAAATGGTTCCAATAAAAACAGTATGTACCTTTTTAAAAACATGGTATGAAACAACCTGTTACACATCCTTGTACACTTTTACCTATGTGCACACACACTTTTTTTTTTTTATGCTGACAAAGGGGCACAGAGGGCAAAAGAGGAAGGGTGGGCTTCAAAGCTCATGCACTGCAGTACCCTATCAACCAGCGCTGAAAGCTAGGGAGAACAGTGAAAACCCTTCTTAGTAGCATCGGCGCGTACCCCCAGGCCTGTTGCATGTATTCCCTTAGGTGCGTGTACCTCGCCTCGAGAACCTTTGGTCTAGACCAGGGATGGCCAACCTGCGGCTCTCCAGCTGTTGCAAAACTACAACTCCCAGCATGCCCAGACTGCCTACAGCTATCAGCCTACAGCAGGGCATGGTGGGAGTTGTAGTTTTGCAACAGCTGGTGAGCCGCAGGTTGACCACCCCTGGTCTAGACAATCCCTTAAATAGAAATAATTGTATTTGCCTGTTAAAACCAGATAGCGACACACATCCTTTTTTTCTAATTGTATTTTCTAATAGCAGATATTTTAAATTCTATCTCTTCAACATAACTGGGGGCAATCATCTTGCCTGATCTGTTGTTAACAGCATTTAGAGAGATGCTTTACAGCAGCCACTATGTGCCGTAGACACAGTGGGCAGGAGCTGACCAGATGGACTCATATGGGAGTGCTTTCTAGGCATTCTCTGTGGCCCGTGCAGAGGTCAGGAGGGAGTAGATAAGCTTTGACAATCCTCTTTTGTGAGTGGTGGATACTGTTATCTGTAAGTGATGTCAGTTATTGTAATTCTGCCTGTGATGATAATGAGATGACTGCTGAAAGAGATCTCCACAGACCAAAAAGTGGTGCCTATTATTAGGCTTAGTGATCAACTTGGATGCTGCAGGAGTTTAGGATTTGTTAAATACATAAAGTGACATGAAAAATTAAAAATCGCCCACATTTCTTATAAACATTTGATCTAAACAATAGGTCGTTTTCTGGAGACTTATTCCCTTTACATTTAGGGTACCTGTTACATTTTTAAATAAACTGACCTTTTCAAACTGAGTTAAGGAATATTGGGTAAATGGGCATGAAAGAAAACAAATTCCCTTGTTTACCCGTGTTTTATACTCTCCAGATATCACAAAGTCCATGATTGTCACAGAACTGGGATCAGATCGTAACCCTGAAGTTATCAAAACTATTCTTTCTAACATGGAGAGGCTGCTCTGTATTCCAATCCATGGGTAATGATCACTTTGTATATTTATATCCAGAAGACTTTTGATCATACTTTTTGTGATTTGACTTGTTTGTTTAGTGCATGAAGACACTACATTCCAGCATAAAATCTGTGAAACATGGTGGTGGCAGTATCATAGTTTAGGCCGGGATGGATGGATGGAACAATGAATTCTGCATTTTATACCAGCAAATTGTAAAGGGAAATGTCAGGACATCTGTCCGAAAGCTGAATCTCAACCTGGGTCATGCAGCAGGACAGCAACCCTAAGCGCACACATCATTCTACCAAAGAATGGCTGAAGAAGAATAAATAAAGTTATAAGTTTGGAATTGGCGAAGTCAAAGTTTTGATCTTAATCCAGTAGAAATGTTGTTCAAAGCGGTTGTCTAATTTCAGCAAGTGGCATTTATCATGTAGATAAAGTAAATACAAGGCACCTACTAATGTATTGTGATTGTCCATATTGCCTCCTTTGTTGGCTAGACTCATTTTAGCATCACATTATACACTGCTCATTCACATTGTTGCGACCACCCTGCAATCCAGCAACGGTGGTCGTGCTTGCACAATATAGAAGAAGGCGCTGGCCGGGACCATAGGAGCGCACATAAGATGGCTATTTTTACTAAAGTGTGCAAGCACGACCACCCCTGCTGGATTGCAGGGTGGTCGTAACCATGGAAACAAGAAGTGTATAATGTGATGTAAAAATGAGTCTAGCCAGCAAAGGAGGCAATATGGACAATCCCAATACATTAGCAAGTGCCTTGAACTTTCTCTACATGATAAATGCCATTTGCTGAAGCGACACAACACCTTTTAAGGACCTGAAGTGATCAGTTAAGGGGTGGAAACCAATAAAGATGTTGAAGCTGTTTTTGTATGGAGGAATGGGCTAAAATTCTACCAAAAGCCGATGTGCAGGACTAATCAACACTTTCTGGAAATGTTTAGTTGTAGTTGCAGCTCCACATGGTGGTCACAGAGATACTGACGGCAATGGTTCGCACACGTTCCTTTGCTACATGTGTTATTGGATCATTGGAAATTCTGAAGGGTTCACAAACTTTCAGGCACCACTGTATTTCTGCTTCACAAGAGTGGTTGTCACTCTCCAAGCCCATCCATTGGGTTAACACTTGGATGAATATTTTGACGCCACCAACACTCCACCTCCCATGGGAAAATATTTATTATTCAAATGTATTTGTAGTTTGATTTAAATAATATTTATTAATATTGCGCCATGTATGTACCCTCTAGGATCAGGGCAGTGGGCACAGCTGCTGTAAACATGTGCCTGGTGGCTACAGGAGGGGCTGATGCTTATTACGAGATGGGAATCCATTGCTGGGATATGGCAGCTGCATCGGTCATCGTCACAGAGGCTGGAGGGGTTGTCCTGGATGCCACAGGTTAGTCCATGTGTAACCCTTTCTCTGCCAGGGCATTTTGGAGATTTAGGCACCTCAAGTAGCCTGGACAATTTTTCCACTTTTGATATGTACAAATGAATAAAAAAATACTAACCCCCTCCCTCGACCACACACAGACCCATATATTGTCCTAAAGGGCCACTTCCATCAGAAAGAGATGTTTATTTTTATTTTAAAGCTCAATATTTACAGAAAACTGGTTCTTTTTTTATAATTTTCATTTCAGCGGCATTATGCCATTGAAAATTTAAATACTAAATCTGGTCCTTCTCTACCAGTCAACATAAATGATTATAATTCCTAAGTAGATTGGTAGCCTATTGTCAGTTTACTGCTGCTCTGAACAGTAAGGCAATCCCCATTGTAATAGTAGGTGTAGAATTGGGATAACAGTATGACAGCTGTATTGTTCTTTTGATAGGCTAAGATGCCCACAGCAGAACATTGCCCCTTTTCATCACACACCACATTTTGCTGAGAGGTCAGTCTTCAGAGAGATGTCATACGTTACATTATTTTCCAGCATAGAAAGGGCAAACGTGTAAAAGAATAAATTAAATATTGTATCTTTTCCCACAAGACTACCATATTGTTCGGACCTTAAAGAGGACCTTTCATGGGTCCAGACTTTATAACCAAAGTATTAGGGTATGTAGGGCATACAGCAGGGATCTAATAGTGCTTACTATATTTTCTGGGCGCCGCTCCGTTCGCCCTCTGTGGCCCCCCGTTAAATTCCCCCACCCTGTATGCTAATTTTCGCATTGGTGCAATGAGGAGGAGACAGTCTTCCTCCGTGGGCGTCTCCTTCTCCCTGGCTGTAGCGCTGTCCAATTGGAGCGCAGAGCGTCACAGCCAGGGAGAAGGTAATTTTATCTATTTTTTTTTTTTTTTTCTTTTTTTTTTTTTTTCTTCTCCCTCTTGTTCGTCTGATCACTTTTCTGTGCCTAATTAGGACATTTCTTGACACCATGAACCAGACGTTTAAAGGTGTCTGGATCATAGAGGCAAATAAGTTGCAGCACCCCACCACAAACGCCTTAACCATCAAGTTTACATTTTACACTGTCTCTATCCTGTCCAGATCCGATCTGTAGTGTAAAATATGCTTCTCTAGCAATACCCATTAGACTGCAGTAATAGCGATAACGATTATCAGATAAGAATATGTATTATATTTCTGACAGCAAAAAAATACATTTTCACTCAGTTACTGTCACCAGAAATGATCACTTTCGATTATTTTTACAACAAAAAAATCAAAAATTTGTGCAGTGAAAATGGCACTGATAGTATCAACTCTTCCCTCTAAAACAAATAAGTTATAGCTCTTTAAATTATGTAATTTTTTTTTGTGTGTTTTTATTGTGCCATAATCGTACTAACACCAAATTAATGTAAAATTTATGGTGAACTTGTGTTAAGTATAGGGGATAACTATCAGATCGGTGCGGTCCTACCGCTGGGACCCCCACTGATCACAAGAACAGGTGCACCATACCCCATGGAGCCCCCCTGAAATGGACGGAGCAGCTGGTTGGAAAAGCGGCGCTATGCATTTCCAACTAGCCGCTCTGTCCATTTCACTGGGCTCCACAGTGAGCGTGGGGGTCCCAGCGGTAGGAGCCCCACCAATCTCCCCGGAAAAGCCCTTTAGAACCATGTCAAAGGCTTTATACTGTATAAACTTTTGCCCCCTTCTTTTTTCTTTCTTCCACAGGAGGACCATTTGACCTGATGTCCCGTAGGGTCATTGCAGCGAGCAGTAAGGAGATTGGAGAACGCATCTCCAAAGAACTTCAACTCATACCATTGGTGCGGGATGATGACAAGAAGGAGTAAACAGATGTGTTCATTTTAGGTGCACTTGTGTTCATTGACTTTGCACTTTATTTAAAAATAGGCTATTTTAATTTAACACCTTCCTGGCAGTCATTTTTCACCTTTCTGACGACGCCTGTTTTTGCAAATCTGATGTGTCACTTAATGTGGTAATACCGTTCTAATGCTTTTACTTACCAAGCAATACTGAGTTTTTTTCTCATGACACACCGTACTTAATTGATTGATAAAAAAATGGCTGTACAACATTTCACATACAAACAATAGAACTGAGAAATGGGGATCATTCTAAATTAAAGTGGTATTATACCTACTATAAATGGAAAAATGGAAGCTCTTTGCGCACATTTCTGATCAAACTTGTGTCGGGCCCATCTACCAGGCGTCAACGTGGCTTCCGCAGATGGGTACCTGACACTAATATACTGCCCTTTCTTGGACTTACCTAAGCCTACAATATTCAGGGCAGTGTAGGAGCCAGCTACATTTATACTCTGCTCAGGAGCCCCAGGCAGATGGGCGTTTCTTAGCCATTCTTTTTGTAAACCATGTTTGCTTGATGGATATGAACATCGTACTTCATGTCAGTGGTAAACTTCAATATGTTTTACTGTTATAAAAATATATATATATGCAAAATTTACAGAAAATTTTAAAAATGTCACAATTTTTTTTAAAGACGTTAAGTCTTTAAATTTTTCAAGAACATTTCTAAAAGTGATTTCTTAGAGCACTGATTCAATTCTGAAATGACATTGAGGAGGCTTACATAATAGGAACCACCCAAAATTACTCAATTTTTTTAAACGACAACCCTCAAACTAATTTTAGAAACTTTTATTAGGCTCCTTTCACACTAGCGTTCGTCGGTCCGCTCGTGAGCTCCGTTTGAAGGAGCTCACGAGCGGACCCGAACGCAGCCGTCCAGCCCTGATGCAGTCTGAATGGAGCGGATCCGCTCAGACTGCATCAGTCTGGCGGCGTTCAGCCTCCGCTCGCCTCCGCACGGACAGGCGGACAGCTGAACGCTGCTTGCAGCGTTCGGGTGTCCGCCTGGCCGTGCGGATCCGTCCAGACTTACAATGTAAGTCAATGGGGACGGATCCGTTTGAAGATGCCACAATATGGCTCAATCTTCAAGCGGATCCGTCCCCCATTGACTTTACATTGAAAGTCTGGACGGATCCGTCCGAGGCTATTTTCACACTTAGCTTTTATATGTCAATATAATGCAGACGGATCCGTTCTGAACGGAGCCTCCGTCTGCATTATTATGATCGGATCCGTTCAGAACGGATCCGATCGAACGCTAGTGTGAAAGTAGCCTTAAATACTTTACAGGAAATAAAAGGGTTATCCCATGACTAGTGTAAAAAATGAAACTAGAACATCATATAGGATATGACAACCTCTCTAACAAAGCTAGAACCAGTCCTGTACCTCACATGGATCCAGAGATCTCCTCATTCATTGCTCTGCTAAATTTATATCAAGCTGCCGCTCAAGGGTAGTCTCATTTCTGCTGCATCTAAGGGCCCATGCTCCTCCTATCACAGCTCAGGAGGTAGTTGAAAGATTAAACTGAGCATGTGCGGCCTTCTCAGCAAGCAAGACAAAGTAATAAGGAAAAAACAGGAGGTGGCGCCATACAGCTACATTTTATTGAATAAATCAGTAGCTATGTTAAACGCAATTACAAAAGAATTAAGGTCCAGGTTCTGGTTTGAAAACTGAATTTATTGTGGGACAACCCCTTTAAAAAAAAAGTGGAGGTGAAACCCTTTTTTTATTTACAGATTTTCCATTTTATTAAAACGGCATGGATTAACAGCAAGCATTAATATTATGTTGATTCTGCAGTTTACAGAAACACTCCATAGGTGGTCGTAAACTGCTGCATGGGCAGATGGCAGGACTGAGAGGGGAAGGAGCACCATATGTTTTTTTTTTTCCTAGGGCAGGGAAATTTTGCTGGAATGGTTTTTGGGTGCTGTGTCGCATTTGAAGACTCGGGTACCCCTACAGTAGAAACACTCCAAATGTGACCCCACTTTTGAAACTACCCCCTCAAGGAATTTTTTTATGGGTGTAGTGAGTGCTTTGACCCAACAGATGTTTCATGGAATTTTAGTAAAAATAAACAAGTTTCAGTTATTCCAGTAAAATTATTATGTTTTAGTCCTATTTTTTTTTATTTTAACAAGGGATAACAAGAGAAAAAGCACCTAACAAAAGTGTTTACTCCTGAATACGGAAACACCCCAAATGTGGTCGTAAACTGCTGTATGGGCACATGGCAGGGCTCATAAGGGACATTTTTGTGGTGCTCAGGTGTCCATGTTACATTTGCAGAGGCCCCAAGGTACCAATACAGTGTAAAATCCCCAAAAGTTACTCCATTTCAGAAACTAAAACCGTCAAGGAATTTATCTAGGGGTATAGTTATTGACTTGACTCCACAGGGGGTTCATAGAATTTTTTAAGATTGGTACGTGAAAATAAAAATTACCTTGTATTTCAATTATATGTAGTTTTAACTTCAAATGTTTCATTTTCACAAGTGGTAGGAGAACAAGTACCCCAAATTCTGATACATTGTTTTTCATGAGTACAACAATACCCCCTATATGGTTATAAACTGCTGTTTGATTTTTATACAGCACTGGCCCAAAACGGCAGAGTCTGAGAGGTGAAATAAAATAAAAAAAACACCTAGACGTGATGCCATTTTAGAAATCGCACCTCTCATGGAATTTACTAAGGGGTGTAGTGAACATTTTGACCCCACAGATGTTTTGCAAAAAATAATTCACAGCAGATGGTGCAAAGTGAAAACTGCAATTTTTACACACATTTGCCATTTCAGTGCCCAATATGTTGTGCCCAACTTACGGCAGTGGGAAAATCAAGTCCTCTTATTATTATTCTGTGCTTACTGGTTTTAGAAACACCCTACATGTGTCCCTAATCTTTTCAATTTGACATACAACAGGGCTCAGGGGTAAAAAAGCACCACGTGCATTTGAGGCTCATTTT
Source organism: Bufo gargarizans (assembly GCF_014858855.1). NCBI lineage: Eukaryota > Metazoa > Chordata > Amphibia > Anura > Bufonidae > Bufo > Bufo gargarizans. Next base: position 74,792,392 of record NC_058084.1, read on the forward strand.
GATGATTTACGCAGTTTGTACTGACAATTGTAGAGGCTCTAGGGTGAAATAATGAATAGAACCCCCAAGAAGTGACCCCATTTTTCTAAACACACCCCTCAAAGTATTAAAGATGAAGTGAGCATTTTGACCCCACAGTTGTTTTTGCAAAAGGCACACCCGATTCAAAGTGAAAATTGTAATTTTTCCATGAATTTGTCAACTCTGCCCAGTATGTTATGCCAATGTGAAAAATAAGCCTTGTTGTTGTTATTATTATGCAGTGTTTTCTAGTTTTGGAAATGTCATAAGTGTGGCCTTATTCATTTGGCTGAATGCATGACTTTCATCAGGAGTATAAGAGCATTATTTGCATTGGAGGCCCAGTGTGGTGATTTACGCAGCTTTTGCTGACAATTTGGTCTGGGGTAAAATAATAAATGAAACCCCCAAGACCCATTTTGGAAACTCCGACCTTCAAGGTATTAAGAGGTGCAGTGAGCATTTTAACACCACAGGTGTTTTTCAGAAATGACTGCATAGCGGACCATGGAAAATCAAAATTTATATTTTTCCACACAGATGGAATTTGAATGCTTAATATGTTGTGCCCACCTGGTGCCACCTGAGACTCACACCACACTTCTTAAGTTCATAGGCTGGTTCCAATGGGTGCATAAATGCCATAAATGTGGACATGAGCTGCTGTATGGGCACACAGCAGGGCACAGAAGGGAAGGAGTGCCAATCTGCTTTTGGAATCTGGAATGGTTTTGGGGCACTACATCACACCTGAGTTACCCATACTGTGAAAATCCCCAATAAATGACCCCATTTTGGAAATTACACCCCTCAAGTTATTTATCAAGGGGCTGAGTCGGCATTTTGACACTCCAGGTATTTGACAGAAATCAAAGGGGTTGACTGGGGTCTTTCTATTGATGACCTATCCTCAGGATAGTATAAATATGTGGCACACAGGATATTCTTTGCAATTTAAAGGTGATTTTATTTAGTAATTTTCACAATTAGAGATTCATGATCCAGTTTATAGGAAATTAAATACTGTGTAACCACTTTCCTTATTAGAGCTGGATGTTTCGACCCATAAGGACCTTCTTCAGCGACTTGGAATTTCTGTGGTCAGAGGTAGTGATATGTCTTGATCCAGACATCCCACTACCTCTTCAGCTACTTGGAATTTCTGTGGTCAGAGGTAGTGATATGTCTTGATCCAGACATCCCACTACCTCTTCAGCTACTTGGAATTTCTGTGGTCAGAAGGTCCTTATGGACCGAAACATCCATCTCTAATATGGAAAGTGGTTACACAGTATTTAATTTCCTATAAACTGGATCATGAATCTCTAATTGTGAAAATTATAAATAAAATCACCTTCAATTTGCAAAGAATATCCTGTGTGCCACATATTTATACTATCCTGAGGATAGGTCATCAATAGAAAAACCCTGGACTACCACTTTAAAGATCAGGGAACCATGCAAAATGACAATTTTGCTTGTTTTCCACAGATATGGTATTTTAGTCCCCAATATCCTGTGCCCAGCTCTGCCATGCTTCTTAAATTGTTAGGCAGGTTCTGCTAAGTATGGAAATAACATAAGTGTGAGTGTAAACTGCTGTTTAGGCATGCCACAGGATTCAAAAGGTAAAGTTTGGCTTTTGCAGTGCATATTTTGAAAGGTTGGTTTACAGGCGCCATGTTTAAGCAGCCCCCAGGGTACCAGTACAGCTGTTTTTTTACATCAATATGTGGCATGCCCAGAGGTCTTTGTATGGGTTCCGGTTGCCATGTTGGCCCTCGGCAACCTGTGACCGCATTGTGGGGAGCTGATGGAGTTAGAAGGGGAGCTGTACTGTGCCCTCTCAATCGGTGCACCATACATTTACAGTGCCATTTATGTGCATGTTTGGAGGGTGTTAAAGAATAATTAGAGTTCCGAATACAGCGCTTTACAGGAGCTTTACCATCTGGACCCATGTCCATCATCTGTGCCTCATCTCCTGTCAGTGTGGTATTGCTAAAGCGCTGGGACTTTGACTATAGTTGAAGAGCTGGGTAGGTGACGGTCAATGCAGTGCCACAAGTTTAAACACCCCCACCCCTGAGTACATAGAAACTGCCCATAAGAAACAGCATAAACTTATATAGTTGTAAAAAGACACAGGTTTATCAAGACCAGCTGAATTTACTTTTTCCACCAAGAAAGAATTATTTAAAATGACGTTACTAGCTCTGCTCTTTACTTCTCATGAGACCCTTCTTTCTCCCAACAACTGTTGCGGGAGGTGCTGTATAGCTGGTGGGAAGAGCTTCGGGAGCATAGCTTTGGCTGGATATGGGCATGGACCAGGTTCTCTACTACAAAATAAAAAAAATACGGCACAAAGTGCCAGAAGTGTTATGTTGGCGTTCCCCATGTAGGCCTTCACTGAGTACATTATATGGAGAGGCAGGATTAATGTACCACTGAAATTTTCCTGCTGTAATAAATCACTCAAAAGGAGGCAGTTCATAGGAAGAAAGATTCAAGAAGCTGAACCCCATACGCCCAGGAACATGGGTCTGATGAAGAAGAGCTGTGACTTCAGAAACGGCTATTGCTTACACCGAGCACAGGATGCCAGACACTGGTATTACCTTGCTGGTGTTGGCGGTCCACTTCAGAGACAGAATCACAGACGTGTGGGTAAAAGCCAGAGAGGCTGCAGCACTAATATCAGTGTTGTGCTTTGCGGGAAGTGAAGATGTTTCCTGGGTATGTGCCATCACTTATAATGGGTTTTCGAACTCCTTTATATCATGTAACATTATGATTCTGAAGGCTCTTGGAAGTTGGAACTCATTTATTCTGAGGAACGATGTCTGGTTTCATCATTATCTGAATTTCATTATAATGAAATTCTCCCTCTGCTGGATATCAGTGCAGAGAACGCTGAAATCTCCAAAAGACTTGAACGCCTGCTATTGCTATCAGGTTTTGTGAAATGGGAGAGCATGCTCTTTTTTTAACATTTTCTATAGTCAGCCATGTGATGTTAAGTACTTTTGTGTTAAGTATTATAGAAGTGATGCTTTTATTGGGTAACCAAAAACATTCTGTTTGCAAGCTGTCGCAGCACAGCGGCTCCTTCTTCACATGCAAACAGAATCACTGTTATAATACTTTTGTCATTTCTAACATCACACAATGTTGGCTTAGTCAACCATAGATGTGGTATCTGTTTTTCGAGTTTCCCTGTTGAATGTGAACCACAACTCATATATATGAGGCATATTTCTAATATGCTTGTCCCCTTTGTAATTAGGTAAATGGTTTTACCTGCAATGTGATGTGAATGTGAGTTTTATGCACCGTTTGCCCTTTAGAAAACTATTCTGTAATGGTCAACTGATTTGACCTGGAAAACATTAAGTGTGAGATGCCTTTTATTTGTTTGGTGCTCGTTCATGATCAATTGGGCTACTTTCACACTAGCGTTCGGGTGTCCGCTTGTGAGCTCCGTTTGAAGGGGCTCACAAGCGGACCCGAACGCATCCGTCCAGCCCTAATGCATTCTGAGTGGACGCGGATCCGCTCAGAATGCATCAGTCTGGCAGCGTTCAGCCTCCGCTCCGCTCAGCAGGCGGACACCGGAACGCTGCTTGCAGCGTTCGGGTGTCCGCCTGGCCGTGCGGAGGCGTGCGGATCCGTCCAGACTTACAATGGAAGTCAATGGGGATGGATCAGTTTGAAGATGACACAGTATGGCTCAATCTTCAAACGGATCCGTCCCCCATTGACTTTACATTGAAAGTCTGGACGGATCCGTCTGAGGCTATTTTCACACTTAGAAATATTTTAACAATATAATGCAGACGGATCCGTACTGAGCGGATCCGCTCTGAACGCAAGTGTGAAAGTAGCCTTAGATGGCCATTGCAAAGAATGCTGGCCAGACTCTTTATTAACAGGTTGCATATGCTGAGATTTCAGCTCCAGACAGCCTCATTCAGGCGGCTCTAATTTGGCCACAGTTTAGGGTCCATACGACAGTCTAGCCCAGTGATGGCTAACACTCCAGCTGTGGTGAAACTACGACTCCCAGCATGCTCCATTCATTTCTATGGAGTGCTGAGAACAGCCAAGCCTGTGTACATCTTGGGAGTCTCAGTCACATGATCCGTGGTAATGGAATCCATAACACAATTCAGCAAAACTTGAAGATCGCTTATCCCTAGTTTTTATGTATAACATATTTGTAAAAGAATTTCTGTTATTTTTAATTTTCCATGTCACCATCTGTATTTAAACAAAAACCATAAAATCCTGCCGTTTTCGCACTGGCCACTATGCCTGATAAAAGAGCCACTTGTACAGATCACTTTACTGCAGTTAACTCATTCTAATCCTGCCTGTAATGATATCACCTGTGTGTACAGATAAGACCGGATCCTCCATTTACAATAGGTGATTGTCTACATCTTTTCTATTCTTTCCTTATACAATACCCTCTGCACAGGTCACAGAGCATGCCTAGAAAGCTCTCCCATAGGAGTCAATGACATCCCCTCCTGACCATTGTGTCTATGGCCCATGGGGCTGCCATAAAGCAGTTTTCTTAATGCTTTGTAAATGCTGTTAAGAACCGCTCTGGCAAGATGGCCACCCCGTAATCATGTTTAGAAAATAGAATTTAAAAAAAAACTGCAATTTTAGAAAATAAAATCAAATTAGAAAAAAGGATGTATGTCGCTATTTGGTTTTATCTGGCAGATAACAACATTTTTGGTGACACATTTCCTTTAATTTAAACCATCAGTGGTAATTCAAGTTTGATTCCCTTGATCTGCAGGTTGTCTGGGTCTTAAGACCGTAATATGAACCCTAAAATGCAGCGACATTAGAGCCGCCGTTAGGGTAAAATCTGTAGTGCCATAGAAAATACATACTTCTGCTTATTATCTTGATGGATATCCACAGCAGATATATTTGTCTATAGCTTTGTTCTTAGGTCCTTTTAGTAAAGGATAATTAGAAAGTAAAGTGTAGATGTAAATACGGTTCTTGCAGTATTTTTCTTTTCTCCCTTCCTTCATTTGCCTCAATGGATTTCTTATCACACATGTTACAAATTGCTGCCCAGGAACAAGGGCCAAACACACAACTAGGCTATAGCTTCTCCCACCACCCAGCTAGTTCCATAGACACTCCCCTGTTGCTCCTTTGACACGCCCATGGACATAGCATCACAGGAAATAAGAAGGAGCGCATGGACATGGTCATTTGACCCCAAAACAGAAGATGGGAAAAATAAAGGTAAAAGAAATATGTTTCAAAATTACAGCTGTCTTCATATTTGAATAATGTGGTAAGGCAAACTGGAAAACAGCCTTTTAAAGGTCTTCAGTCAGCAGGTTTGTCCCCATGACACTGGCTGACCTGTTACATGTGCACTTGGCAGCTGAAGGCATCTGTGTTGGTCCCATGTTCATATGTGCCCACATTGCTGAGAAAAATGATGTTTAAATATATGCAAATGTATTGACCAGCTGAATTTTGTAGCTGTATTTTGGATCATTTGTTTAAAAAAAAGTAATTTCTTAAACTGTTGCTTTTAAAATGACCATCTGTTCTGCACCTAATCATCTATGTTGGCGCCGTTATTCAGTGGAGTAGGTGGGTACAAGCTGTCAGTGTCACCTACTAGAGTTTGCCAGCCTACACCTTCTCGGTGATTTGAAAGATGAGTATGAGCCTAGCATATTTTTAGGTTCGTATGAATTTATTTAGAACTGCTCAGTCAAGGGACTTGGATCATCGCTTTACGTGATTTAGAGACCAGTTTATTTCCAAAAATGACATAAATAGCCTGAATCATTTCAAGTGCGTATACGAAATATCTTATGAACTTTATATGGAACCTAGCAAATATTTCTGCTGATCGCGGGGCCGGTTCTAGGTGAAATGGGGCCCTGGGGCAAAAAACAATGACACTTGATGACTTTTACAGAAGAAACTGTATATTGTGTGGCACAGTGTATGCTATATGTGTATAACAAAAATATTTCACATGAAAGCTTACAATTACTTGGCTTGGCCCTTGGGGATCTCGGACACCACTTCCACACTTTGGCCGGAGGCTCGGTGGAGCTGATGGGTTTTATCCTAATAAGAAAGATTTCATAATAAGGATTTGGAGAAGGGCAGAGGGATAGCAGAGCAGGGAGAGGCTGGTGCTGCTACTAGGGGGTCATACCTTGGGGGATCAATAAAGCCCACCATAATGCCCCCCCAGTAGTAATAATTCTCCTTTATAATGTGACAGTGCAAAAAATACCCCCTTTGTAATGCCCCCAGTTGAGCTAATGTCCCCATAATGTGCCAGTATAAAATACCCCTATATAGTGCTCCTCTCCCCCCTTCCTCCTAGTGCCCCCCATAATGTACCAGTATAAAATGCCCCATATACAGTGCCCCAGTAGATGCCCTCAGTGTCCCCCATAATTTGTAAGTATAAAATACCCCTTCTTAGTGCCCCCGTAGATGACACCATAGTACTCCTCTCCCACCTTCCCCATAGTACCCACCATAATGTGTCCCAGTATAAAATGCCCCTATACAGAGCCCCCATATAAAATAACCGTTCTTGTGCCCCCAATGTGCCAATAATAAATGCCCTCATAGATGTCCCCCAATAATGTGCCAGTAGCCATAGCCCCCCTATATCGTGCCAGTAGCCATAGCCCCCCTATATCATGTGCCAGTAGCCAGAGCCCCCACTATCATGTGCCAGTAGCCAGAGCCCCCACTATCATGTGCCAGTAGCCAGAGCCCCCACTATCATGTGCCAGTAGCCAGAGCCCCCACTATCATGTGCCAGTAGCCAGAGCCCCCACTATCATGTGCCAGTAGCCAGAGCCCCCCCCATCAACATGTGCCAATAGCCTGAGCCCCCCCATCAACATGTGCCAGTAGCCTGAGCCCCCCCATCAACATGTGCCAGTAGCCTGAGCCCACCCATCAACATGTGCCAGTAGCCATAGGGCCCCCCCTATAATGTGCCAGTAGCCATAGGGCCCCCCCTATAATGTGCCAGTAGCCAGAGCCCCCCTTATCATGTGCCAGTAGCCAGAGCCCCTCTTATCATGTGCCAGTAGCCAGAGCCCCTCTTATCATGTGCCAGTAGCCAGAGCCCCTCTTATCATGTGCCAGTAGCCAGAGCCCCCCTTATCATGTGCCAGTAGCCAGAGCCCCCCCTTATCATGTGCCGGTAGCCTGAGCCCCCCATCAACATTTGCCAGTAGCCATAGGGCCCCCCCTATAATGTGCCAGTAGCCAGAGCCCCCCTTATCATGTGCCAGTAGCCAGAGCCCCCCCTTATCATGTGCCGGTAGCCTGAGCCCCCCCTTATCATGTGCCGGTAGCCATAGGGCCCCCCCTATAATGTGCCAGTAGCCAGAGCCCCCCTTATCATGTGCCAGTAGCCAGAGCCCCCCTTATCATGTGCCAGTAGCCAGAGCCCCTCTTATCATGTGCCAGTAGCCAGAGCCCCTCTTATCATGTGCCAGTAGCCAGAGCCCCTCTTATCATGTGCCAGTAGCCAGAGCCCCCCTTATCATGTGCCAGTAGCCAGAGCCCCCCCTTATCATGTGCCGGTAGCCTGAGCCCCCCATCAACATTTGCCAGTAGCCATAGGGCCCCCCCTATAATGTGCCAGTAGCCAGAGCCCCCTTATCATGTGCCAGTAGCCAGAGCCCCCCCTTATCATGTGCCGGTAGCCTGAGCCCCCCCATCAACATGTGCCAGTAGCCATAGGGCCCCCCCTATAATGTGCCAGTAGCCAGAGCCCCCTTATCATGTGCCAGTAGCCAGAGCCCCCCTATCATGTGCCAGTAGCCAGAGCCCCCTTATCATGTGCCAGTAGCCAGAGCCCCCTCTTATCATGTGCCAGTAGCCAGAGCCCCTCTTATCATGTGCCAGTAGCCAGAGCCCCTCTTATCATGTGCCAGTAGCCAGAGCCCCTCTTATCATGTGCCAGTAGCCAGAGCCCCCCTTATCATGTGCCAGTAGCCAGAGCCCCCCTTATCATGTGCCAGTAGCCAGAGCCCCCCCTATCATGTGCCGGTAGCCTGAGCCCCCCATCAACATTTGCCAGTAGCCATAGCCCCCCCTATAATATGCCAGTAGCCGTATGCCCCCCTATAATGTGCCAGTAGCCACCAGTATTGACAACAAAACAAAAAAAAACAACTTATACTTACCTCCATGTCAGCGATGCGATGCAGGCCTCTTCCGGCCTGTGTCCCGTGCTGTACGGCTCCGGCGGCGCGATGACGTCATTGCGCCGCCTGTGCCGGCCTCTGATAGGAGGAGATACACCTCTCCCTCCCCTGCCCTGCTGCACAGCCATCTGTATTGCTGTCCTGAGGACGGCGATACAGATGACTATGGAGATGAGCGCTTCCACAATGGTAGCGCTCATCTCCGTGTGACTGTCCTGCATATAGTTAGTTGCGGGCCGGCACGGGGGGCCCCTAAGGACTCAGGGGCCTGGGGGCAATTGCCCACCTTGCCTCTATGGAAGCGCCGGCCCTGGCTGATCGATACAAGGTCTATTTTAAACTTTTAATGCACACTAAATGACAAATGCATAAAAACATGTATGTGGAGATACTCCATGATGGATTTAAAATTTTTGAGGTAGGGCAGATCAAGGTGTAAAATAATAAAGTTAGTCATACTCAACAATCCCTGCTGATCCTATTCTGACTCTTTACATCCCCCCCCCCCCCCCCCCCTGGTCTCTGCATGTTAGACCCACTCATCATGCCAATCACTAGCGGAGGCAGGTCATCACTGCTGTCTTTGAGGAGCTGAGTGGTCATTTCGTGTGTGTTGACAGGGTCCAGGAAGCAGAGACTGGTGCAGGAACATGGGGGGGATCAGTAAAGTGAATATGACTTGTTACACCATGAGGAAATTTTTTTTTCTAAAAATTTAAACAGCTGGGCAACCCCTTTAAGGGTTAAGCAAGAAGCAGGACAGTTAATCAGTAGTTGGCACTGGGGCCTTGCAGTGCTAGGTCCTTGGTTCAAATCGAACCAATGGCAACATCTGCCTGGAGTTTGTATGTTTCCCCTGTGTTTGTGTGGATTTCCTCTTGGTGCACTGGTTTACTTCCACACTACAAAAACATACTGATAGGTTCATTTGATAGCGCTGAAAGTATTTTGCACAGGAAATGATGCTTATGTGATGAATGCTTTCAGTGCTGGCACAGCAGAGGGTATAACTGGGTAGGTAAAAACATGATGTGATCACCACCAAATTGGGAGCAATCAAAGAGGTGTAGACCATTTTAGGGTTTTCATCAGAAAGCAGACGTGCAGAGAGAGAGACAGTCTTTTCATTTAAAGGGGCTGTTCAGTGGGTAAATACTGATGACCTATCCTCAAGATAGGTCATCAATATCAGATCAGAGGGGAGGGGTCTGACTCGCAGTAGGGCCTTAGTATGAGAGGTGGTCAAGAACCCAATGCTCACTCTGGCTCAGCTAAAATGATTCTGTGTGCAGATGGGAGAAACATACAGAAGGTCAACCATCACTGCAGCATTCCACCAATCTGGGCTTTATGGCAAAGTGGCCAGAAAGAAGCCTCTCCTCAGTAAAGTACACAAGAAAACATGCCTGGAGTATGCAAAAAAAGCACCTGAAGGACTCTCAGACTGTGAGAAACAAGATTCCGTGGTCTGATGAAACTAAGTTTGAACTTTTTGGGCCCAAATCTAAGTGTCATGTCTGTAGGAAACTGAGCACTGCTCTTCACCTGCTTAGTACCATCTCTACAGTTAAGAAGGGTGATGGCAATTGTAGGTGGCTGGGAATAGGAGACTGGTAAGAGTTACGAGAAAGCTGAATGGAGCAAAGTACAGAGATATTCTTAATGACAACCTGATCCAGAATGCTCTGGACCTCAGACTGGGCTTGAGGGGGTGGCACCTTCAAGTGTGAATGCGCTCCTATTTTATCTTGGGAGTAGCATTCCTTTGCACTTTTGCCCTTCCTATCTCATAGACCGCCTTGATTAGGTGGAACAGACAGATACAACATCGCTAGCGCTCCCTTCAGAACCGCGGGAGCGCAAAGCGATTTCCAATTCAATGAGCAAACCCGAATCGCGTAAATAGCCATTGAGAAAAATCAGGGTGCAATGTTGGTTTGTGAACACCAGATGGCGCATGGAACTACAGTCAGTTACTTAGTTCCCGTACGCTATACAGTAAATATCAAAGTATCGCTGTGGAGATACTGTAGAAGTACTGTAGGTGTCAAGGCATATTCCTTTACGGAAGTCCCGCATAAAGTCAGTTTCACTACAGTAAAAGAATAATCTAGTTTATTAATATAAAAAGTTGATATAATCAATATAAATAATTATTGAAAAAAATGAAAATGTGAAATAAAGGCAAAACATTAGAAAATGAAAACAATGATAAAGTGGATTAAAAAATAAGGCAGCGAACTTCATAGAGCGATATCTCTCATGGGGCTGGTCCAAATATATGCACATAAATCCGTATAGAGATTATGGGTTCATAAATTGTTTATCTCCTGTGTTAATTAATGGTTATTATATAATCACATACAGTTCATCCATATTTAAAATATAGTGTTTGCTGTATAATATTTGTAATGCTTCCTGAATCAGACAAAAATTGTTATTTGATCGTTATTTATTGTATTGTAATACCTGCTGATGAAGTCCAGTATGTGCGGCTTTAAACACTCATGTACTGTATGCGATCACATAACAATCATTGACTGATACAAGAAGCATTACTTGTGCTGCTTGACATCTTAACCTGAGAAGCCATCTTTATGGATAATTTTCATCTGCTTCACAATGGTGCTCTTCCCCGATTCCCTGGCCCCCGGCAGCAGCTTGACATCCTTGGCCGCACTGATCCCATCCTCCTTCAGGTTCCTCTCGATCTGTGTGCTTCTCTCCAGCGCTCTCCTCTGCGCTCAGGGTGCAGATCATGACTGCTCGGGGGTCCCGGTCCGGCGGGGTGGAGGGGTCCCGGATCCTTTTTGTTTTCCCGGTGGTTGATAAGGAAAGGGGGAGGAGGTGGGTTTTGTTGGAGGGCGGCAGGGAGTAGATCCCGCTAGGTGTAGCGTCGCTTCATATATAAATATATATATATCTTGGATTAGTACTTTCCCCTATATTTATTTTAAGAGAAAGGGTTAATGTGCAGTATAACTAGAGGCTAAAGTGGAGCGTTACTTGGGGCAATTGCATTTAATTAATATAAAGGGAATAAAAATAAAATAAAAAATTTGGCAGCACCCCAGTATAATTAATCAGAATTAATTATATAAGACAAATATATATATATTTATCCTTTACTTATTATTAAATTGTTGCACTTTAAATGTGTTAATATCTGCATCTTTAATAAAAATATCTTGATTAATAGTAAAAATTGTTATTACATTAATATTGCTGCGTGCTGTACATTCTATTGCGATCCGCGTGTCAATGTTCCGAATACACAAATTAGCGAGACGCTGGAGAATGTAAATTTGTGGTGTGAAAAGAGCTTTTGTTTCCCTGCTGGTCGGAACTACTGTTCGGCTTTGTCTTCCCATCCCCCGCTAGGGCAAGTAAAGCAATACACATTCTTTCCTAGCAGAACATTACAGAAGTTGGAGAATGGGTCGGTGGGGGTTTAGTGGTTGTTAGCAGCGATAATTGTAATTGTTAAAAAAAATAATATAGCCGCCATACACCCCAGCGGTAGGTTCTGTATACCCAAGTAAAGAAAATGGCAGTTCTAATTAATTATCAGATATCTTTTATTCCATAAACGAATATGGAATAAAAGATATCTGAGTTGCATCAAGACACGACTGCTGGGATTCCTTTCTTATATTGCTGTGGAGTGACGTCCTCTCCCGGGCAGCATGCACCTGAGCGAGTGCTGGTTTTTCCATATCCACTAATTAATTATCATACTGGGGTGCTGCCAATTTTTTTTTTCTTCTTTTTATTCCCTTTATATTAATTAAATACAATTGCCCCAATAGCCTTCCTGCAGAAGTGGCAGCTGCAAATACAGTGGAGGAGTTTAAGCATGCATGGGATAGGCATAAGGCTATCCTTCATATAAGATAGGGCCAGGGGCTATCCATAGTATTTAGTATATTGGGCAGACTAGATGGGCCAAATGGTTCTTATCTGCCCACACATTCTATGTTTCTTGTAAAATTCTTTTTATTAACATTTTTTGGAAAAAACAAACAATACAAAATATAATGTAATGAATCAAAGATAGACATATATGTATTGAGTTACACAAAGGTAGATTAGATAATATAGAAATCTGTTATGATGTACATATTCGTAAAATCTACAGGTAATCTCAATGCTTTGAAAATTCAAAAACAAATTAAATAACTAACGTCATAACAAAACAAAACAGTACAGGAGTCCCCTTCAAAGTTGAGATCGGTGGTAATTACTCTCTAACCATTTGTCCCATCTATAGTGATATGTGGAGGATCTATCTTGGATCCGTGCTATAGTTTGTTCAAACATGCATGTATTATTAACAGTTTGCCACACTTCTTTAACATGGGGAGTATCAGTAGACTTCCAATGCCTAGTTATAACTAACTTAGTAGCCATAACCAGATGTGCTACAATTGATCTAGAGTCGTCCGGCAGATCGTCCAGCCCTAGTAGTAACAGTGCTAATTGTGGTGATAGTGTAAAGGAGAACCCCCAAATCGGCGCTAGAAGTCTAGACTTTAATGTTGTCATGCCACATATACCTTTCTCTATTTGGACCCACAACTTGTCAGTATTATCTATCCACCAGTGAGACAGTTGGTCCAGGATGGCCGAGAAGTAATAATATTGGATATGTGGTACTCCCAATCCACCCTTTTTATGGTGTCCAATTATGGTTTTGAAGGCAACTCTGGGTTTCTTGTGGTCCCAAATGAATAATCTGAGTTTAGAATTTAGCGATGTGAAATATGAGTCAGGAACAGAAATCGGTAGTGACCTGAAGAGATACAAGAGCTTTGGCAGAAGCAGCATTTTGTATGCCGCAATTCTGCCCAGCCAAGAAATGGTGTTTTTAGTGAATTCAGCGATATCTCTGTTGATCTCAGAGGCTATTCTAGGAAAATTAGTATCAAAAAGTCTTGATGAGGGATGTGACACCTGTATACCCAAATATGTAATATCCGATTTTTGCCAATCTAGGGGGCATTCTATGTTTCTATGTTTCTAAGTAACGCTCCATCCGTATAAGCAAAAGAATCAGACAAAGATGATATACTTGTTACCTTTGTATGTAATTTATACACATCTATATCACATGATAAAGGTTTGAAAGCGATTCGCACACTTCTAGCATTAAGTCACTAGAAAAATGCAGAACGTGAATTTTTCCTGACGCTATTGAGGATTGTTCTTGAACAAAATTACTTTTTATTTCAGGATTCTTTTTATCAGCAGCGGCGTGGGACCGCGATGGGATCGAACGTCGCACCGCCATACGCAAATTGCTATACGGCGCAATTTGAGACAGAATTTGTCTATACTAATGATCTTTACAAAAAAACACTGCAAATTTTGGCGTCGTTTTATCAACGACATTTTTTGCGTGAGGCGACGTTCGATCCCTTCAACAATTTACACTTCACCTCAATTCCGTGTGGCCTGAATTAAAGTTCACTCTGCATTTTGACGTACATAGAATTTCATTCCTGGACACGTGGGTAATTAAGGGAGACACGGGTGGGATATACACGGATTTATTTACAAAAATCACAGATAGGAACAGTTTACTTACCTACACGAGTAACCACCCAGTAGCTACAAAAAAATCTCTCCCCTATTCCCAGTTTCAAAGGGTTAAACGCATAGTGGACGATACTGAATTATGCAAGGTTAGACTAGATGAGATGACTAGATGAAATTTAGGGAGAGAGGCTATCCCGATCATTTACTACAGGAACAAAGGAACAGAGTTGATGTAATACAGCAGGATAAACCTTTGAAACAACCACGGATTCCACTTGTAGTCAAGTATCATCCATGGACCCAGAGATTGAGAGGGATAATAAACAAACACTGGCATGTGGTATCAAGATCCTACCCACAAGTGGTGGAATTTAGACAACCACCCATGATGTGCTTTAAAAGAGCTAGCAATATACACTCACCTAAAGAATTATTAGGAACACCATACTAATACGGTGGCATTGATTCAACAAGGTGCTGATAGCATTCTTTAGAAATGTTGGCCCATATTGATAGGATAGCATCTTGCAGTTGATGGAGATTTGAGGGATGCACATCCAGGGCACGATTCTCCTGTTCCACCACATCCCAAAGATGCTCTATTGGGTTGAGATCTGGTGACTGTGGGGGCCATTTTAGTACAGTGAACTCATTGTCATGTTCAAGAAACCATTTTTCCAGTCTTCAACAGTCCAATTTTGGTGAGCTCGTGCAAATTGTAGCCTCTTTTTCCTATTTGTAGTGGAGATGAGTGGTACCCGAGGGGGTCTTTTGCTGTTGTAGCCCATCCGCCTCAAGGTTGTGAGTGTTGTGGCTTCACAAATGTTTGCTGCATACCTCGGTTGTAACGAGTGGTTATTTCAGTCAACGTTGCTCTTCTATCAGCTTGAATCAGTCGGCCCATTCTCCTCTGACCTCCAGCATCAACAAGGCATTTTCGCCCACAGGACTGCCGCATACTGGATGTTTTTCCCTTTTCACACCATTCTTTGTAAACCCTCGAAATGGTTGTGCGTGAAAATCCCAGTAACTGAGCAGATTGTGAAATACTCAGACCGGCCCGTCTGGCACCAACAACCATGCCACGCTCAAAATTGCTTAAATCACCTTTCTTTCCCATTCTGACATCCAGTTTGGAGTTCAGGAGATTGTCTTGACCAGGACCACAACCCTACATGCATTGAAGCAACTGCCATGTGATTGGTTGACTAGATAATCGCATTAATGAGAAATAGAACAGGTGTTCCTAATAATTCTTTAGGTGAGTGTACGTGACAGGATAGTGCGGGCAGATATTGGCAGCAATAGAACTGGACCTATACAGAGAGTATTGGCTACCCCCAAAATGGGAACTTTTCCCTGTTTAAATTGCGTACATTGTTCCAGCGTAATTAAGGGTACACATTTCACACACCCACAATCGGGTGAACGCAGACCTATTAAAAGCTTTTTTTCCATGCGATAGCCGCTTCGTTGTGTACATCTTGAAGTGCCCTTGTGGTCTATTGTATGTGGGAGAAACTTCCACAAGGATGAAAGATAGATTAAGCAACCATTAATCTACCATTAGAAAGCAAAATTTATTATTTCCTGTACCATTTCACTTTCACAAACATAGACACACAGTGGCACAGTTGCGTTATCAGATCATTGAAAGTGTACCCCTTCCACGCCGAGGTGGAGATAGAAATAAATTATTGCTTCCAAGGGAGGCTTATTGAATACACCGATTACAAACGATTGAGCCCCGTGGACTCAACTGTGAATACAATGTACAAAGCTTCCTTTGATAGATCACCTTACTAAAAAATATAATTTTTTCTTGATAAAAATTCCCCAAAAATTTTCTTTTGGAAAATAAATAAAACTATTTTTGAAAATAAAAAATATATATTTTTGAAAACAAAAATAAAAAAGATTCCTTTTTTCTTATATTTTTTACAGCGGACCTAAGGAAAGAAGAACACAATAAGGAATAATATAGATTGAATTCAAAGAAATGTCACTATAAAGCGTGTTTTCATTTTGTTCATATGTTTTGATTTAACACTGATTGGTGGGAGTGGTTTTCTGTGTGATGTCATTTCCCTGTGTTTGGGCGCTCTATTTAAACATGAAATGTTTCTTGTATGATGATAAGTCTGATGAAGGTGCGGTAGCACCGAAACGCGTCACTTATTCCCTGTATATATGACACAATAAATACAAGATTGATCTACAGCGAGTGCCGGTCTTTTCTGCAATATACATGTGCTCTGTATATGTATATATATGGATATTATGGTTTGAACCGGCACTCAGCATCAGGGGTCTCGCAGGAAAGAGCTGATTGCGATAATAAAACGACTGTAGTACACATACCGTTCATCAGTGTTTAAAAACAGTGACCGCTGAGTAATGCTATCTCCGATATTGATGGTGGTTGTAAAATCATATAAAATTCATCCGCGATTAAGGCATAGTATTCACTGAATTATACTGCGTGAAATTCACTGTATCATGTTGCATAATAGCCGCTCAGTAAATGAGGAATATGTAACAGAGTATCAATTATCTGATAATTCCTGGAAGGTGGTATACTCACGCAGGGTATTACAATACAACGTTCTTGAGGGGTTAGATTATAAATTCAAGCAAACCAGCTCTGTATGTGATCAAATAATAATTTTCGTCTGATTCAGGAAGCATTACGAATATTATACAGCGAACACTATATTTTAAATATGGATGAACTGTATGTGATTATATAATAACCATTAATTAACACAGGAGATATCAACAATTTATGAACCCATAACGTCTATACGGATTTGTGTGCATATATTTGGACCAGCCCCATGAGAGATATCGCTCTATGAATTTCGCTGCTACAGTACATGAACTTTGCTGCCTTATTTTTTAATCCACTTTATCATTGTTTTCTTTTTCTAATTTTTTGCCTTTTATTTTCAAATTTTTTAAAATAATTTTTATATTGATTATATCAACTTTTTATATTAATAAACTAGTTTTATTATTGCAATTGACTGTTTCCTGCGTGACTCCAGATATTGAGCACAGGTTTAAACTTTCTCATCCATTTATTCCTGATGGTCAAGAACCAGACGGGTGAGCTAGACACTCACTGTGTCTTTATTTTAAGAGAAAGGGTTAATGTGCAGTATACCTAGAGATCAGGGGGACGCTTCTGAACATCAAGGGTCAATAAAAGGACAGTATTTCGGCTTTAAACATAAAGGGGACTGCCGTTTTGTTTTCTGGCTGGTCCTTAAATACCCCGGAGGCGTGTTTTCATTGGCTGAAGGAGTCACATGCCCCCCCGGCCATTCACATTACTAAAACTAGGTTTCATTCAAAGAATACTGAATCGGCCGCCTATTATGTGATCACATAACAATCATTGACTGCTACAAGAAGCATTACGAATATTATACAGCGAGCACTACTGTATATTTCAAATAAAGATGAGCTGTATGTGATTATACAATAACCATTAACTAACACAGGAGATACCATCGATTCATGAATCCATAACGTCTATACAGATTTATGTGCATATATTTGGACCAGCCCCATGAGAGATATCGCTCTATGAATTTCGCTGCTACATGAACTATGCGCCTTATTTTTTAATCCACTTCACTTTTTTTTTTACTTTTCTCATTTTTTGAATTTTTTTCCCTTTTTTCATTTTTTAAAAATCATTCTGTAAATATATACATTTTTTATTTTAATAAACTAGTTTTATCATCGAAATCGACTGTTTCCTGCATGACCCCAGATATTGAGTGCCAATTTAAACCACCTTATCTATATATATATATATATATATATACATATACACAGTGTGTGTGTGTGTGTATATATATATATATATATATATATATATATATAATCTATATATATATATATATATATATATATATATATATGAACAAAAAGTACACTGGGCACTCTGAGATATCGTGACCAATATTGAATTTATTATATATAATACTGAAAATAAGTGCTACCCTATGATGAAGGGTACTGGGCACAGTTAAAAATCACAGGAAAAGTCAAGGACATAAACAATCATCACAATAACAATAAAATTGATAAAATATTCGATAAAGAATCGCTAAGTAAAATTGCTAAATAAAATGCCTATATTAGTTTTCGAACTGTATCAATTCATAGGTGTAAAATATGTAACATTCGAATCGTAAAGATCGATAGTATTCGATCCAAACTTTAGAACATGAAGATAAAAGTCTAAATCCCATATGAATCACTTTGGAAGAACAAGGTTAGTCACTTGGAACTCAAATACAGCTTATAATAAGCTATTCGCCCAAAGATTGTCCTAGCGGCGTCCCGCTATACTGGATTCTCAGCGGCGTCCCGCTGAAACACTTAGCTGTGTGTTCCCAACACACATAAGCCGGCATACAAAAATCGAAGTCTTACCATTCGATGAAACGAATGCCCATACGTTGCTCTAGACGTTGGTCTTTCAATACAATCGACCGTAGTCTTACCAGTTATACGAATTTCTTTCTAGATCCCCACGCCGGCGGCTTGTTTGCACGTGGACCTCGATAGTTGTGCACGATCTTTACTTCGACCTACTGCGCGGCAGACAGCATTGGATGGGCAATCTTATATTAATATTCCATTACACTTGGCAAGTGATCCTTTGCGGGGTTTGAACCAGACGTGTTTCGGGGTATTAGATAACCCATTCCTCAGTGGAAGGGGTTATCTAATACCCCGAAACACGTATGGTTCAAACCCCCCAAAGGATCACTTGCCAAGTGTAATGGAATATTAATATAAGATTGCCTGTCCAATACCGTCTGCCGCGCAGTAGGTGATTTAAAGCTTGTCGAAGTAAAGATCGATAATTTGAGCTCTGACCTCTGGGAAAAGCATAGGAAATAGGGAAGCGCTGCAACGGTGTACACCCCCTCCCCTGTAGACAGTACATCCAGTCAAAGTACATTACTACAGATTTGAATACTACTGATTCATTTTGTACTTTGGCTGTGTACAGTGCCATCTACTGAAGAAGAGAAAATCCTGTTTCGTTTGTAACTATATGCAAAAAGAGGAGCGCTAACGATGTTACATCTGTATAGGTGTGTTTGCTCCTCATCCCATTGGTTGCTTGATGCACATGGAGGTGACGAAAAAGAAAAGGATGCATTAAAACAATTAGGAGCACGCACTGATCTCACATTTAAAATGGCAGATAAAGGTTGTGTAGTGATACTGGATACTGAAATGTATGTACAACAAATGATGGAAACGTTGTCAGATACCTCAACGTACAGTACATTAGGTTACAAAGTGATCCATTAGAGATATATCAAAAATAATTTATTACCATTTTGGAAAAGTGAAAAAATTATGGGCTTATAACCCAATGGGAATTTGAATTTGAATATCTGTATGTTAAGGGAGCAGCAACTCCCATCATTCACGCGCTTTCAAAAGTACATAAAAAAATCCACTCAGAGCTATTGTGTCTGGGATTGGGTCAATGTTAGAGAAGATGGGAGAATGGGTGGATGCAAATATACAATCTCTGGTTAAAGGGTTTCTACCACCTCATTTTGACCGAATTAGCTTTCAGACACTAGCGATCTGCTAGTGTCTGATCTCCATAACCATGCTATTCTCAGACCTTTGTGTGGAGCCGTTTCATTAAAAAACTAACTTTTATTCCTGTGCAAATGAGCCTCTAGGTGCTATGGGGGCGTCTTTTCAGCACCTAGAGGCTCGGTCTACTCACCATGTCTGCCGCCCAGCTCGTCAGTCAAGCCCGCCCATCTCGTCTTGAATGCCTGCCTCCATCTCAGCCATCGGACGAATTCTCGCGCCTGCGCCGTTCACTTTTGTCTTCGGCACAGGCGCAGTGAGTGAAGGCCGCTCTCCTGATGCCGGCTTCCTCACTGTGACGTAGTTGGCGCAGGCGCAGTGAGGAATCCGGCACCAGGAGCGCATCATTCACTCACTGCGCTGAAGACAGAAGTGAACGGCGCAGGCGCGAGAATTCGTCCGCTGGCTGAGATGGAGGATGGCATTCAAGACGAGATGGGCGGGCTTGACGGACGAGCGGGGCGGCATACAGTGTGATAGACCGAGCCTCTAGGTGCTGAAAAGACGCCCCCATAGCACCTAGAGGCTCATTAGCATAGGAATAAAAGTTAGTTTTTTAGTGAAACGGATCCACACAAAGGTCTGAGAATTGCATGGTTATGGAGATCAGACACTAGCAGGTGGTAGAAACCCTTTAAGCGGTTACCGGGGTATCTCAAAGACTCTTCAGATGTACTCAGAGCTTTCTATGATAAGACATGGGCTGCAAATTAAAAATGGTTAACATTAGATGTAGTTTCGTTATATCCATCAATACCACATCATGTAGCATTGGAAGCTCTGTAGTATCATCTTTACAGTTATAGTAATCACACAGAGAGCTTTATTGATTTTATTGTTGAAATAACATCTTTTTTATTGAGGCACAATTCTGTTTTGATTGTAAGTTCTATCTGCAGATTAGCGAAGTGTCTATGGGGGCCAAATATTCCCCATCACTTGCTAATCTAACGATGGCTTACTGGGAGGAGCGGTATATCTATTCTACAAATAGCCAATTTTCTGGGGACATCGTCTGGTATGGCAGATACATCGATGATTTGCTCCTCATTTGGGTGGGCGATGTGTCTGCCATACCAGACTTTGTGGAATATGTGAATGGTAATCCATTTTCTTTAAAATTCACTCATTATACCCATCCCTTCATGGTATGTTTCTTAGATCTGAGACCAGTAATACTGATCATATTATCAATACGGCTACTTATCGGAAGGATACCGCGGGAAACACCATACTTAAAGCTACTAGTCATCATCCGAAACATCTGATAAGGGCAATACCAGTTGGAGAGTTTGTGCGAGCCCGTAGAAAGAGCAGCACATTAAAGACATTTGATAGGGAGTGTCTATTAATATGGGATCGCCTTAGGATATGGGGGTATCCCCATTGGATGTTATGTAGAGCTAAACAAATTGCACTAAATAAAAAGAGACGTGATCTCCTGTTTAAAACAGATTTTACTGTAAAACGGGATAGACAAGGAATGAAACAGGAGAACTTGTTCTTACTTATAGCAAGCAGTTTTCAGAAATAGAATGTGCGGTCAAAAGATGTCTACCTATACTGTATCAGGATAATATTTTGCATGACATCCTTAAAAATGGGTGTAGGGTCATTCCAAGAAGATCAGGTACACTTGGTAATATCTTATCACCATCAGTGTTTGTACATAGCCCTAGACGTAGCACTTGGTTAAAATATCAGGGCTTTACCAAATGTGGCACGTCCCCATGTAAAACCTGTGGGTTTGCACAAAGAACAAAGAACTTTGAAGACTCATCACATAAAGAAACATTTGCAATAAAACATTACATTAATTGCAATACTGAGGGGGTAATTTACACTATCATCATCCCCCTGTGTGACAAAATGTACATTGGTAGTACAATTAGAAAGTTCAAAAATAGATTCAGAGAACACTTGAACTACATTACTAATCCTCAGGCCACAGGTACATCAAGTGTAGCTAATCATTTCATCAATGTACATAATAGAAGTACGGTAGGACTCCGCACTTATGCATTTAAGAAAGTAACGCTACCACCTAGAGGCGGTAACATTAAGCAGAAGGTTTTACTACGTGAAGCTTTCTGGATGCTGAGATTAAACACCCGCTATCCCACAGGATTAGGATGCCATACTTATAGTTTGTGTAACGTTTAGTAAGGGGAGATTAGACCTCTTTCACACTTGCGTTGTCCGGATCCGGCGTGTACTCCACTTGCTGGAATTACACGCCAGATCCGGAAAAACGCAAGTGTACTGAAAGCATTTGAAGATGGATCCGTCTTCAAAATGCGTTCAGTGTTACTATGGCAGCCAGGACGCTATTAAAGTCCTGGTTGCCATGGTGGTCATCATTTCTGCTCAATGTGTATCGACTTTCATAAGTGAACAGCACTGAGGCCTACTGGTCCCTCATCCAGCGTAGATGCTCCCTGGCCAATGCAAGATGACACCTGTGGTCAGGTACCTTTGCAGGTCGTCTGGCATGCAGACCACGCTGATGTAAACTGTTTTGAATGGTTTTATGTGACACATGGGTGCTTCTCACCTCCCTTAAATGTGCTTGGAGTTGTGTGGCATTCATTATCTGGTTCCGCAGGGCATTGTTCACAATGAAGCGTTCATCAATGTGGGATGTGGCCAAAAGATGTCCACTTCTATCCATTTCTGTGACACTTCCAGTCTTTCTGTATGTCTGTTGTAACCTGCTGATGACACTAGAAGTTCAGTGGCCACTTCTGTCTGAGAACATCCTCCTTGAAGCCTTGCAATGGTGAGGTACTATTGATCTATTGTTAGGTGTGATCTTGGTCTCATGATGTCAAAATGTGAACAGCATGATGAGGAGGACCGTTTAAATACCAATTCAAATTAAACCAGGAAATGTATTCGGTGATTCATGGATCAAACACCTGTTGTGAATTTTGCCGTCAAGCTCCTTGTTAGAGAACAGCAAGTTGTGCAAAAAGTACTGAAATATTGAACTGCTGGACATGTGCAGTCAAAAGTTTAGAGAAGTTCACATTAAGTAAAGGTTAGAGTGCATTTTAGATTCATGGTGAGTAGTGTATGTGCATCTGATTGTGTAATGTACTTTATACATATGTATTTGAGCAATATAAGTATCTATGCTTGTTTAATGTATGTGTATATATGTGTTATGTGTATGTATGTGTATATATGTGTTTGTGAGATATGTATGAACTAGGGTTTCAGTTGATCTTCCATTCATCAGACACACACTGATGTTTTGATCTGTTCTCTTACCCCTTGCAGTTTCTGGAGGTATACTTCCTGTCTGTCCTGAGTCCTGACCACTGTTTTCTGGAATGGTTACATGCCAACGCTGGAGCTCTACTCTCATCTCTTTCTCTGTGTATAGATCAGATGGATCCAGTTTATAGGCATTTATTCAGTTTCACTAAGTATTCCTTGTCTTCTATACTGTAAAAAATAGAAAAATGTTTCAATGCATGTTCATGAACAAGAAATTAAAGTTGTTTCTGGGACTACAATGTTAATGGAATATGCTTCAAAACATCAATATTAGATGGTTAGGGGTCTGATTCCCTGGAATTCAGCTAACTGGGGGGTTGCAGCACTCCAGTGACTGCCCCCTCTCCTCTATTGCTTACACAAGAACAGTACCATAGATTTGCCAGTGACTGAACCTGGTATTATAGCTAAGCCTAATCGACAAGTTGATCGGGGAGGTTGACGGCAGTAGAACAACCCACTGTTCTGATATTAATGACATATCCAATGGATAGACTTTCAATATTAACCCCATCCCTGCTTCTCATATCAGCTTTAAATCAGCTTTAAAACAAGACCAGGATTGCAGTGCTAGCCGTGATAAATTGTGAGTTAGAGCGCTTAGAAATCAAGCCAGGAATGAAAGCTGGTATGTGCAGCTTTTACTGAGACCCTATTCTGAGGGCTGTAATTCTCATTTATTGCAGCTAGTGCTGCAATCCTTTATTTTTTTTTTAAAGATAAACTGCGATAAAAATAGCTGCAATAAAACCTTAGATTGTCAACTTTAAAACAAGACCTGGTTTGAAACTGTAGTTGTTTCACTGTCACAGCCTGCTATTAGCTGCCCCCCACCCCGTCGCCGAATGTTTTGATCCGCGCGACGAGGCAGATGCAGCGGCAGCCGTGCAGGGATTTGGATCGAAGCAAGTGCTGGGGACCATGTAAGTATAATCTATACGAGGGGCTTGGCATTGGGGGTGATCTTTTAGAATTTGGATAACCCATTTAAGCTTAAGTGGTATGTGTGAGCTTTTCATCTGTTGAATATTTATTTTTAAAAGGTGTAGAGTAGACCATTAGGGTTGAGCGAACCCGAACTGCAAAGTTCGGGTTTGTACCGAACTTTGCAAGTTCGGGGACCCGAACCCGGACTTTTTCACTGAAGTTCTTGTTCAGTGTTCGGGTGATTTTATTTTTTTCCATTATAACATGGTTATAACGGAAAATAATGCATTCTTAAGACAGAATGCTAAATAAAATGGCAATTGAGGGGTTAAAAATAATTAAAAAAAACTCACCTCATCCACTTGATCGTGCAGCTGGTATCCTCTTTTTTTTTTTCTTTCTGCAGGACCTGCAATGATGTCACGTGGTGAGCGCGGTGACGTCATCGCAGGTCCTTTTGCAGGTCCTGCAGAAAGAGGAGGATACCGGCTGCGCGATCAAATGGATGAGTGGCCATTTTATTTAGCATTCTGTCTTAAGAATGCTATTATTTTCCGTTATAACCATGTTACAACGGAAAATAATAAAGTGAAGTTTGGGTCCCCATTTACTTTAATGGGGTCCGGGATCGGGGTTAAGTTCGGGTCAAATTCGGGTCCCGAACCCAAACTTTAACCTAAAGTTTGGTCGAAACCCGGCGAACCTGAACTTCCACGCGTTCGCTCATCCCTATAGACCATGTAAATTTCTGCTTGAGTTACGCTTTTACCTACTAATATAAAATTTTATGCAATTTTTATGAAAAAATTACACTATGACGCAAAGTTGTATGAAGGTTGCATGTGTGTATAAAGTGCTGAGTGGCATTCTGACAATGTGCCAGATGTTTCAGAGAATATATGGATATGGGGGGGTTACTGTGTTATTTTTTATTTTTTTTGCAATTTACGTTTTATACAAAGGTCAAAACTGCGGGGTTGCAAAATGTCCAAACACCCCTGGCAGTGAAAGGGTTAAAGGTAACCTGTTACCATGAAAAGGCAGGACAATCTTTAGTAATGCCCTCTGTGCCCACACTGTGTTAATAAAACAAAAAAAATCTGTAACTACTCACCTCGTTCTGTTCCTGAAGCTCAGATCCAACTGTCTCCTGCAGAAACAGATCGCTCTGCGGCCCTGTGTGGGAGGAGCAAAGGCAGATTCCCGAGCTGCAGGCTCCTCCCTTAAAGATGCACCAAATTTATCAAATCTCATGAGATATTTTATACAGGTACATTTGGTGCAAATTCTGCCAATGCTGACTCTTGGCAAACTGACTTAAAAAAAAAAAAAAGCTTTTGGTTTAACATTTGCACGCATTTTATTGCAGAAATATTTTACTGTAACTTTTTACAGACAGACTAATTGAGTATGCACACCTTACATACTGTGTTACTGGGTATAATTTGCATAATATCTAGATACTTGTACGCACTACTTTAAATGTTTAAGAGTTGAAGAGTCCCAAATATTTTACTGTGATATGTTTTGCATGAACTCAAGGGCTTTATACAAATTATCTCTCCTCCAGAAGAAAACTTCCGGTATCTCTCTAGTGCCAGTCAGGTTTGGCTGAAGTATCAGTTTAATCTTTAATTAGTTGGACATTAAACATATATGGTAGCTACCGATAAGCAGCACTAGAAACTACATTTTTTCCTCCTGGAGGAGAGCTACATTGCATGTATCTGCCTGGGAAGCCTGTTTCACATGTGCGTTTGGCATCTCCGGCAGGCTGATGTCTGGACCCGGCACTTCCGGACGCTACCTTACACTGCCGTCCGATTCTCTGCATATTTGCCAGGTTGAGGTCAGATCTCTGCCAGTCCCCATTACAGTGAATGGGGCCGGACGGCGATGTGGTAGCTTCCAGAATGCAGAGAGATCTGGCAGGTTGTTCCCTGCCGGAACAGCCAGCTGTATCTCAAAGTGCTAGCGTGGAACTAGCCTAAGACTCTCTGCACCAGTGTTCTTCAGCTCCAGTCCTCAAGATCCACCTGCCGGTCATGACTTGAGAATATCCCACAGAATGAATACCTGTGGTAAGTCCTGATGCACTGACACTATTCTGAAAACATGACCAGCAGGTGGGCCCTGAGGACTGAATTTGAGGAACACTGCTGTACATCAACCATATCCCTTCAAGGAGAACCGGTATCCCCACCAGTGTAAATATATTGAGGGTGCACATGCAATCTGGGTAGAACAAGGAAGGAGTAGCACAGCAATCATTGTTAAAGGGGTTGTCCAGAGTTAGAAAAACATAACTGCTCTCTTCCAAAAACAGCACCACACCTGTCCACAGGTATTGCAGCAGTGATCTATTGACTCCAATGAAGCTGAGCTGCAATACCAGACACAACCCATGGGTAGGGGCAGTACTGTTTTTGGATGAAAGAATACATGTTTTCTAATCCTGGACAACCCCTTTAAGCAAAGGGATCAGACGCAAAGTTTATTAATGTCCGCAACTGGTAGTAATGCCGATCACAGACATTTAACCCCTCAGATGCCATGGTCAATCCTGACCACGGCATCTGAGCGTGGGAATCACCGGAAGCACGCACTTCTGGTGATGCTCCAGCTCCCCCATGCAGCGATCGGAGGAGCCGGAGCTTGAGTGCAGCAGCCCCTGTCTTTGTGAATGACACAAGGCTGCTGCACAGTATTTCCTATAGAGCCCTTGCTTGTAATAGGACTCCATAGGAAACTAGAAATTTTCTTATCGACTCCAATACTAGTGCATTGGGGTCTATGAGAATAGCAATCTAATGATTGCTTGTTATATTTCCCTGAACTATAAAAAAATAAAAATAAATAAAGTTTAAAAAAATAATAATAATTTACTTTTCCCAAAATATAAATAAAATAACTAAATAAATTAAAAAAATACACATCATGGGTGTCGCGATGTGCGAAAACGCCCCTAGTACTACAATATAAAAATATATTCCCCATACGACAAACAGCAAAACGGAAAAAAGTGCCAAAATGGCCTATTGGCTGTTTTTGGTCGCTTCATTTTCTACAAAAAAATGTAATAAAAAGTCATACACACCTCAGAATGGTATCAATGAAAAGTTCAGATTAGCCCCCACACAGCTCCCTACACTTAATTACAAAAAAGTTATAGGGGTCAAAATATGGCGACGAAAAAATAAAACTGATTTTTTTATTATTTTATCACTATCAAAACGCAAGAAAAACCCGTTGTAAAACGTTGTAAATAAAAAACCCGTAAAACTGTGGTGGAATAGCTTTTTTTTTTTTTTTTTATTTCACCCCGTTTGGAATTTTTTTCCTGCTTCCCACTACATAATATGCAATATTAAATGGTGGCGTTTGAAAGTACAACTTGTCCTGAAAAAACAAGCCCTCATACGGCTATGTGAACAGACAAATAAAAAAGTTATGGCTCTGGGAAGGCAGGGAGCGCAAAACAAAAACGCAAAAATACAAAAAAAACTCTGGGGTAGAAAGGGTTAAAGATATCTTTCTGATCATACCTTGCTGACAGGTGGGGGTCCACCTCAGTAGAATAAGGTTTCCTCTGAGCCCTATTTTACAGAATGATGTGGCTGTAAATAGGAAGGCAAGCCAGGGAGAACTCATGGACCAATAGCATTAGTTATGGCATATCCTTTTTCCCTCTATGATGTTTTGGGATATTGATAACCTGTCGCCAGGATAGGTCACCAATATCTGATCGGGGAAGTCTGACATCTGGCAACCCCACTGATCCACTGTCGCAGGCAGCCACCGCACCAGAAACTATGCAATTTACAAAGCTGGAAGCAAAATATATCACTTATTACACAGTAAACTGTAGAAGTCCTATACGTTCTGAGAAAAACAAGACCAAATACGTGTAGGATGGCAGAGGAATAGAATAACAATTTGCTATTAAATGGCACATGGCTAAAACTTGAAAATGTACCTGGTACCATGAGTCTTAAAATATGTCTGGAGATCCAGAGTAGTTTCCAACTATAGCTGCACCAGATCAAAGTATTTTTCAATCTGGCTTGTTGAAAGGTCCTGCCAGGCCCCATTTGAAGCTATGAAGCAAATTGTCATCTGTTGTGTCTGGCTCAGGCATAAGACAAAAGGGACACTACTGACATATCTGAACATAGCTGAAATATTGCTTTTACATATTCTTTATGGCACCCCGGTGGTCTTTAATTTTCTCTCAGAACCTCCACATAGTGGGGGTCATTTAGGAAGGACAGATACACTGCCTGTCCCAAAAAAAAGTCACCACCTGGATTTAACTAAGCAAATAGTTATGAGACTCCTATTAGATAATTACTGCATGGGCGATTATTTTTCAGCTGGCAATAAGTTATTTAACCCCAAATGAGTTTCTTCTCATTTCTTAAACAACCATGTCAAAAGACACATCTCGTGGTCGTGGAAAAGATGTTAGTCTGTTTGAGAAGGGTCAAATCATTGGCATGCATCAAGCAGAGAAAACATCTAAGGAGATGCAGAAACTACTAAAATTGGGTTAAGAACTGTCCAATGCATTATCAAAAACTGGAAGAATAGTGGGAACCCATCGTATTCGAGGAAGAAATGTGGCGGGAAAAAAATCCTGAATGATTGTGATCGGCGATCACTTAAACGTTTGGTAAATTACATTGAAGAAGAACAACAGTAGAACTCAGTGAAATAGTGAAAGTAAGAGCATTTCCACACGCACAATGGGAACTCAAGGGATTGGGGCTGAACAGCTGTGTAGCCGTAAAAAAAACACTAATCAGTGATGCAAACCAGAAAGAAAAGGCTTTAATTTGCTAGGGAGCATAAAAATTGGACTCTGGAGCAATGGAAGAAGGTCATGTGGTCTGAGGAGTCCAGATTTACCCTGTTCCAGAGTGATGGGTGCATCAGGGTAAGAAGAGAGGCACATGAAGTGATGTACCCATCATGCCTAGTGCCTACTGTACAAGCCTGTAGGGGCAGTGCTATCCAATCAATGGATTTTTTCTTCCCTGATGGCACGGACATATTCCAAGATGACAATGCCGGATTCATCTGGCTCAAATTGTGAAAGAGTGGTTCAGGGAACATGAGACATCATTTTCACACATGGATTGGCCACCAGTGATGGCCAGTTTGCAGTGTTCGCCAGGGAACACATGCGGGCTGCCATCTTGACTCGGAAGTCCGGCGATGCACAGGTAAACCTTACCTGTGCCGTGAGCCAGTCTGAAATCAAATGCGGTGACCGGGAGCAGGGCTGTTCTCGGAACTGCCTGCTCCCGGTTACCGCATTTGTTTCAGACCGGCTCGCGGCACAGGCACAGGTAAGGGCTTACCTGTGCATCGCCGAACTTGTGAGTGAAGATGGCAGCCCGCATGTGTTCACTGGCAAACACGGCCAACTGGCCATCACTGTTGGCCACCACAGTGTCCAGACCTTAACCCCATTGAGAATCTTTGGGATGTGCCGGAGAAGGCTTTGCGCAGCAATCAGACTCTACCATCATCAATGCAAGATCTTGATGAAAAATTAATGCAACACTGGATGGAAATAAATCTTGTGACATTGCAGAAGCTTATCGAAAACAATGCCACAGCGAATGCGTGCTGTAATCAAAGCTAAAGGCATTTTTTTGGTGGCGACTTTTTTTTGGAAACCCTGCTAGTGTAAGATGGATCAGTTTAATAAATGGGGCATGCCTTAATAAATTTGTTGCATCTTCTGCTTTCCATGAGCCAGAATAGAAATCTACTCCAGCCGGGAGCTAAAGTAGAGTTCTGGTGTGAGATGCATCAGTATACTGTTGCACATGTTGTTAAAGGGGTTGGGTTGCAGAGTTCCTGCGTGGTCTTCCTCCTCCCACTCACTTTTTGGAAAACTGGTGAGGGTGTCGGTAAAAGCTAAAAAGTTGCAAAACACCACATAATTTGTACAAAAAACTGGCGTAGAGGGTTAATACATGATCCTCACTGTGTCTTGTGCCAGTGGTCACACATGCTTAGTAACTCATACCCACTAGATTCTCACAGGATAGTGTAGGCCATCTAATAAGAACCAGAAAATAAGAATTGAAAATTGTTGCCTGAGCTAAGAGAACAAATTCATATTTAATTGTAGGACAACTCCCTTATTCTGGAGCATAATAGTGTACAACTATAATTAGTTATTTCTTGGTGATTTACTTAAATTGAATATAACTTGCACACTTACGTTCAAAGAGTCCTGGCGGCTCTTTGGTGATGTCACTCATGAACTGTATTCCATTGAGCTGTAAGTATTAAATTACATATAAAACATTTCAGACTCTGAAGACCTTTCAAGTATCTTTATGTGGAGATGGCTTTACAGGATAGGAGAAGATAGTTGCATAAATTTAACTGATTGCTTCCTTTTGCTTTCAGATTTTGGTTGTAGTTTGTAGCCAAGGAGACTCATAGGACTGCATATGACCTGTACACAGAAAGCTGTAGGATATTTTGCACACACTGCAACATGGATTTTGGCCCATTCCTCCACACAGATCTCCTCTAGATTTGTCAGGTTTCGGGGCTGTTGCTGAGCAACACGGAGTTTCAGCTCCCTCCAAAGATGTTCTATTGGATTTAGGTCTGGAGACTGGCTAGGCCACTCCAGAACCTTGATATGCTTCTTATGGAGCCACTCCTTGGTTATCCTGGCTGTGTGCTTCGGGTACATTGCCATGTTGGAAGACCAATCCACGATCCATCTTTAATGCTCTGTGACATAGCAAGGGGTTTTGTTTGGAAAGGCAGGTATTTTCCTCCCAACATGGTCAGCTGGGCTGATTTCCAGCCAGGTAAGATCAAATACCGGACCAGAGTTTAAGTGCCTGTGCGGGTTTTGGCAGCACCTGGCCGTCCTTTAAATAGGCAGCTGGGCTCAGAATCTGAGTCCCTGTTTTGGGATCTGAGGCATGGTGCCGTGCTAGAGGGTTGAGATCCGCATGCAGGGAAACAGGCCCTTAAAACCTGTTGTGGTCAGCTGAAAAAACCTGCTAACAAGGTGACTGTTTTGTTCTTTGGATTTTCCTTTGTGTGAACGTACACTAAGACTGAAAAATGTTGCTTTGTTTTTTCTCCTGTGTGAATAAGCACTGAAGTTTTGTTTTTCAAACTCTTTCTTTTGCCTCTGTTCTTTGTCCACTTACCCTGCCTACCAGAGAGAATCCGCACAGCTCTGACTGAGGGAAGGAGGTTGTTGCTCTAAATCTCACAATAAATGGCCCCATTCATCCTCTCCTTAATACAGTGCAGTCATCCTGTCCCCTTTGCAGAAAAGCACCCCCAAAGCATGTTGTTACCACCCCCATGCTTCACAGTAGGGATGGTGTTCTTGGGATGCAACTCATCCTTCTTTTTCCTCCAAACAGGACGAGTTTAGAAGTTTAGACCAAAAAGTTCTACATTGGTCTCATCTGACCACATGCCTTTCTCCAATGCCGCCTCTGGATCATCCAGATGGTCATTGGCAAACTTCAGACGGGCCTGTGGTCCCAGCTCTCTTCATGTTATTGACCAGTTCCTCCCTTGTAGTTCTGGGCTGATTCCTCACCTTTCTTATTATCAGTGATACCCCACGAGGTGAGATCTTCCATGGAGCCCCAGTCCGAGGGAGACTGACAGTAGTCTTTAGCCTCTTCCATTTTCTAACAATTGCTCCAATAGTTGATCTATTTTCACTAAGCTGCACGGCAATTGCCCCGTAGCCCTTTCCAGCCTTGTGGAGGTCCACAATTTTGTCTCTAGTGTCTTTTGACAGCTCTTTGGTCTTGCCCATGGTAGTAGTTGGCATCTGACTGACTGTGGGGTGGACAGGTGTCTTAAAAGAGCTCAGACAGATGCTACTAAGTTAGATTAATGAGTGGAGTAGAGGTGGACTTTTTAAAGGCACAGATGAAGTTAGCAGATAGCTGGAACATATAATTAAATGAGTGACTGGCTTGATCCCAAACTAAGGAGCTTATAGGTGAGCCCTATAAAACCCTAAGAGCTCTCCCTGACTGCTATGCACATGCAAGGGTCTGTATGGTAGAGGATTGCATGCCCGCGTACCTAATACTGTGTGACACCTGAAAAACCCTATAATAGTGAGGGGACACTGACCACCGGCTCCCTGCACTTAATACAGACGGAGTCAGGGTCACCTAGAATCAAGCCAGCAAGGAAACACAATAAAGTAAATGACTTATCTGAACAAACAGCAAAAGCAGCCTCCAGCAGTGAATACCACATCCAGGAAGTAGTATAAACCGCAAAGTAAGGGTCATCATATATCTGTCCCAGGGCTACAACAAATTTATCCACTGATTGGAGGGGCCGTTTAGCCACTGGCAGCGAAAAGGCCCAAGACTGAGCGTTATCCCTGAGCAGCGAGATGATGATTCCCACCCTCTGCTCCTCATCACCAGAGGAATGGGGAAGTAGGCGAAAATGGAGTTTGCAAGCCTCTCTAAAGCGAAAAGGCCCAAGACTGAGCGTTATCGCTGAGCAGCGAGATGATGATCCCCACCCTGTGCTCCTCATCACCAGAGGAATGGGGAAGTAGGCAAAAATTGAGTTTGCAAGCCTCTCTAAAGCGAACAAAATTCTCACTACCCCCGGAGAACGTATCCGGGAGCGAGATCTTAGGCTCGGAACAAACTCCATGAACGCCAGCAGAACCGGTCACCTGAAACTGAGACACAGTTTTACGGAAATCTGCTACCTCCAGCGAAAGACCTTGCATACGGTCAATCAAGGCTGAAACCGGATCCATGCTTAAGACGGTTATGGTGGTTTATAATGTCACGGATGAAGTTAGCAGATAGCTGGAACATATAAATAAACGAGCGACTGGCTTGATCCCAAACTAAGGAGCTTATAGGTGAGCCCTATAAAACCCTAAGAGCTCTCCCTGACTGCTATGCACATGCAAGGGTCTGTATGGTAGAGGATTGCATGCCTGTGTACCTAATACTGTGTCACACCTGAAAACCGTATAATAGTAACACGACCACCGGCTCGCTGCACTTAATACGGACGGAGTCAGGGTCACCTAGAATCAAGCCAGCAAGGAAACACAATAAAGTACATGACTTATCTGAACAAACAGCAGAAGCAGCCTCCAGCAGTGAACACCTCATCTAGGAAGTAGTATAAACCGCAAAGTGAGGCAGTATGGGAGGGATTATAAAGGAAGACAATTAGTCGAAATAAGTGACACCTGGCAGATGGAAAGGAGATGAGAAAGTGAAACCAAAACAAAGAACATCATACAAGTGGTAGAGAAGAACGTCTGCCAGATCTTCTCACAGAACTGGCGGTGACAGTACCC
Source organism: Bufo gargarizans (assembly GCF_014858855.1). Taxonomy (NCBI): domain Eukaryota; kingdom Metazoa; phylum Chordata; class Amphibia; order Anura; family Bufonidae; genus Bufo; species Bufo gargarizans. The sequence goes on from NC_058084.1 coordinate 74,825,410, forward strand.
CTCCCTCTACTGGTGGACTCCGGACACTCAGAGCCCACCTTCTCAGGATGAGACCTTTGAAAAGCCCTGATGAGACGAGTGGCCTTAATGTCCGCCACTGGGACCCACATCCTCTCCTCAGGACCATAACCCTCCCAATGAACGAGGTACTGAAGAGAACCGTGGATAATGCGAGAATCCACAATCCTAGAGACCTGAAATTCAAGATTACCATCAACAACAATCGGAGGAGGTGGCAAAGAGAAGGGTACAGTGGGTTGGACATAAGGTTTTAATAGGGACTTGTGAAAAATATTATGGATCTTCCAAGTCTGAGGAAGATCAAGACGGAAGGCAACGGGATTGATGACGGACAAGATCTTGTAAGGCCCAATAAACTTAGGACCAAACTTCCAGGAGGGAACCTTCAGTTTGATATTCTTTGTAGACAACCACACCAGATCACCAACATTCAGGTCCGGACCAGGCACACGTCTCTTATCCGCCACACGCTTATATCTCTCACTCATCCTCTTCAGATTACCCTGAATCTTTTGCCAAATAAATGACAAAGACGAGGAAAATCTCAGAGGAATGAGGCAGGTCCGTAATGAAGTCTGTGGACAGATGCGTCCAAGGACGGGAAGGAATGGGTAACGGGAGGAGAGAACCCGATGGCCGTGAATGAGGGACCTTGGAGCGAGCGCAGGTCTCGCAGGCTGCCACAAAACCCTCAACCGTCTTACGAAGAGCCGTGTGGCGAAACCAACCTCGCCACTGGGTTTTGGAGAGGCCTGTTTACCAGCCTCTTGCCTCAAGATTATGGCCCTTTAAGATACTTTTACTAACTTTTAAACCCCTGAACCTATTCAAGTGAATTTTGGATAGATTTGTCCCCAAGTTATACTGGTTAAATTGATATAAGTTATATGTATGTACAATGTAAACTCACAAAGTTGTAACAATTTATAAGAAGTGTAACTTTTCAGCGTAGGAGATAGCTGAGTAGATACAGAAATTGACTCAATTATCTCTTAGACAGAGGGGAGGAATATGCTGGGTGTGTTTCTATTGTCCCATTGTGCCATTGTCCCATTGTGTGTTTAACTGGTGATTTCTGTCCTGTTGTCTCCACATGTGTATTGGCGATTTCCCTTTGTCCTGAGAGATAATTGGATTGCTCCTTGGGTGTCTCCAGGGCAGATAGGAGGAAACCATGATGCATTGTGGGGATGTGTGGTGTCTGTATCCTGAATTGCTACATATCTGTCCTGTGTCCGATTGGTTGCTGTACTTACATTGTATGTGTTGTAATATATTGATTGGTTGTATTTCAAAACCCTGTGGGCAGTACTATGTTTGTGGATTGTGAATAAAAGAGGCTGTACGTGCAGGTACAGTCAGAGGCTGCTTTTATACCTTCATGAAGTTTTTGGCTCATGTTTGGGGAATGCGATAACTACACTCTTGAAGATTGCTATATCACAATACTCCCCTGAGTATAAGCTCTTGTAAGAGGTTGTTCCTGGTTCCTGTCTCTGCATTTAAGAGAGGTTCACCCACTTGTCGTAGGTCCAGGGTAGGTAGGAGATGGAGTGACCTCCACCAAGCTTTGGCGGTTCGTGGGGTCTGCAGCGCTGACGGTATCAGGTGGAGTGCTTGGAGTCCTCTGGAAGCACTAGGAGCATCTATCGACGGAGGTACCCGGTTGGGGTGCTATGCGTTCCGTTACAAGCCAGCCACCAGAATCTCTGAGCAATGAGATCCACTGTGGATCTACTCCCCGGGTGCCCAGCAAGGACAGTATTGTGGTGCTCCTTAAAAACCTTGTGTCGTAAAGAGAGAGGCACAAACAACCTCCCAGGAGGACAAAGATCAGGAGCCTCTGCCTGGGCTGCCTGAACCTCTGCCTCCAAATCAGGATAAAGAGCAGAGACGACCAGCCCTTCAGCCAAAATGGGACCCGGGTCTTCAAAGTTCCCCCCTCCCGGAAAACAACGTGACAGGGTATCCGCCTTCACATTTTTAACCCCAGGGTGGAACGTAACAACAAAATTAAACCTAGAAAAGAACAAAGACCATCTGGCCTGTCTCGGGTTCAGACGCTTGGCCGATTCCAAGTAGGCCAGATTCTTATGGTCGGTAAACATGGTAATAGGGTGTCTGGCTCCCTCTAACCAATGGCCCATTCCTCAAAAGCTAATTTGATGGCCAACAACTCCCTATCTCCCACATCGTAATTTCTCTCTGCAGAGGAGAGTTTCCTTGAGAAAAAGGCACACGGTTGCCATTTGGCAGGAGAGGGACCCTGAGATAAGACCGCACCCACACCCACCTCAACAATAAAAGGTAAAGAGACATCAGGTTGTACCAAAATGGGAGCGGAAGCAAAACTCTCTTTAATACTAGAAAAGGCTTTAAGTGCATCTACCGACCACGAGGAAAAATCCACCCCCTTTTTAGTAATATCAGTGAGTGGCTTAACAACAGAGGAATATTTCAAAATGAACTTTCTGTAATAATTGTCAAAACCCCAAAACCGCATCAGCGCCTTCTGTTTCTCAGGAAGCTCCCAATCAAGCACAGCGCGGACCTTCTCAGGGTCCATCCGAAAACCAGAAGCTGAGAGATGAAAACCAAGAAATTGAATCTCCGGAACCGCAAACACACATTTTTCCAGTTTAGCGTATAATTTATTCTCCCGCAGAATCAGCAAGACCTGACATAGGTGGTCCCGATGAGTCTTGAAATCAGGAGAAAAAAATCAAAATGTCATCTAGATACACCAGTAAAAAATGCTGTTCACAAAATGTTGGAAGACGGCCGGAGCATTCATCAAACCAAAGGGCATAACCAAATTCTCGAAATGACCCTAAGGGGTATTGAAGGCCGTCTTCTATTCGTCCCCTTTCCTGACCCTGATTAGGTTGTATGCCCCTCTTAAATCCAACTTAGAAAAAAGTTTAGCCCCAACAATCTGGTTAAACAGGTCCGGGATCAGAGGAAGCGGATATGGGTCACGAATCGTGATACGGTTCAGCTCCCTGAAATCCAGACAAGGTCCTAAAGTAGTATCAGCTGCCCATCTCCGAAATTCAGAACAATATATCTCTGCGGACTGTTTACCCTGGCATAAAAGACGCAGTTTAGATTCAGCCAGGGCAATACGATCCGGGTCATCAGATATCTGCCCCAGGGCTACAAAAAATTCATCCACCGATTGGAGGGGCCGTTTAGCCACTAGCAGCGAAAAGGCCCAAGACTGAGCGTTATCCCTGAGCAGCGAGATGATGATCCCCACCCTCTGCTCCTCATCACCAGAGGAATGGGGAAGTAGGCGAAAATGGAGTTTGCAAGCCTCTTTAAAGCGAAAAGGCCCAAGACTGAGCGTTATCCCTGAGCAGCGAGATGATGATCCCCACCCTCTGCTCCTCATCACCAGAGGAATGGGGAAGTAGGCGAAAATGGAGTTTGCAAGCCTCTCTAAAGTGAAAAGGCCCAAGACTGAGCGTTATCCCTGAGCAGCGAGATGATGATCCCCACCCTCTGCTCCTCATCACCAGAGGAATGGGGAAGTAGGCGAAAATGGAGTTTGCAAGCCTCTCTAAAGCGAACAAAATTCTCACTACCCCCGGAGAACGTATCCGGGAGCGAGATCATAGGCTCGGAACAAACTCCATGAATGCCAGCAGAACCGGTCGACACACCCGGCTCCTGATGAGGAAGATGAGGTTGTCACAAGCCCCCGCCAGGAGGGTTAATATGTTCACACAACAATACCATTCGGTATCCATGCATCTTAATCTGAATTGCACTTAATTTTAAAAAAAAATTCTATCCTAACAGTACTAATTCAATTAGGGAAAAAAATGGCCCAACTGCAAGCCCAACACGATGCAGGCATGCAGGACATGCGGAGACAGTTGCAGGACATGCAGAGGCAGCTGCGCAAGATGGAGGTGCTGCATGGAAAAAAAATTAAGGAAATGTCAGACCTCCATGAAGTGTTTAAAAAGTAGCTTTTTAGGCCTGTTTGTAAATAAGTATTGTTTTCCTGTTATAACACGTGGTTAAGTTTTTTAATACTGTTATGTTTTCATGTAATTTAAATCGATGAGGTTGCAGTAAGGACCCTTTAGTCCTGGATAAAATTTATCAGGATCCGGACAGGCAGCAGCAGCAGGTAAATGGTAACATGGTAGTATAAGGCCTACACATAGCTCCACCACACTCATCAGGACAAACATAATAAGGTAAATGGTAATAGTGTAGTATAAGGCCTACACATAGCTCGGCCAAACACATCAGGACAGACAGCAGCAGGTAAATGATAATAGTGTAGTATAAGGCCCTACACATAGCTTGGCTAAACTCAGTCAGAACAGACAGGAGCCTGTTTGTAGGATTAATATGTTCCCATGAATGGGCCCCCGCCAGATCAAGGCAACCCAAAAAATAAACTTATACACCTCTGACAGCAGTATGTTCTTTGTTGGCAGCATGAATGTGTTCCCATGCATACAAAGTTCAATATATTCCTTTGACAATTTTTATTTTAAAGCATTTTTCAGATTGTAAAGCCCACAATTTTTTTTATAAAATAAAATTATATACATATATATATATATATATATCTCTATATATGTATATATATATATATATATATATATACACAGTGGATATAAAAAGTCTACACGCGGCTGTCCCAGGCAGAGTCATGCATCTATGCGTCATCTCTCGCGAGATGACGCGCTTAGCCGGCCCGCACATGCGCATCGCGGGCCGGCAAAAGTTCGAGGGGGGTCACGTCATCAGCTTGCCAGCCAATGATTGTGGCTGGCAAGCTGATGATTTTAAAAAAAACAAATCAGAAGCCAGATAACACATTATATTTGTAAATATAATGTGTTAAATGGCTGCTCTGCTCCTCTGCTGGTCCTTTTCGTCGGTTGGTCTCAGCAGAGGAGCAGGCATCACAGTGAGTAGCACCAAACACTACACCTTAGCCCCAGATCACCCCCTATCACCCCAATTAACCCCTTGATCACCCCTTCTTGCCCTGTCAATCACTAGTGAAAGGGAAAAAAGTGATCAGTGTAAACTGTCACTTTTTTTTCCACTGGTATTGACTGTTTTAGGTTTTTCCACTGGTATTGAAGGTTTTAGGGATAGTTTAGGCCCCTTGGTTAGGTAGTTTAGCGATTGTTTAGCGCACAGCCCACCGCACCGCAGTCACTGATTCGCTGATTAGCGTATCGCTAATCAGCATTTGTACTTTTATAGTATCTGTAAGTGATCAAAACTGATCACAGTCAGATCTATAATAGTATTAGTGTCACCTTAACTCGCCCTCCACCCAAAACGCAGTGTTTGCCCGGTCAGGCCTGATCGGTCGCCCACACGTGCGTTCACCCACGCCCGCCCCGCCGCAGTGACAAAAAATGTGAGTACGGCGATGCCACGTGTGTGACACTTTTTTGCAGCCTAGGTGGGCAAAGGGGCCCACATTCCAAAGAGCACCTTTCGGATTTCACAGGCCATTTTTTACACATTTTGATTTCAAACTACTTCGCACTCATGTGGGCCCCTAAAATGCCAGGGCAGCATAACTACCCCACAAGTGACCCCATTTTGGAAAGAAGACACCCCAAGGTATTTCGTGATGGGCATAGTGAGTTCATGGAAGTTTTTATTTTTTGTCACAAGTTAGTGGAATATGAGACTTTGTAAGAAAAAAAAAAAAAAAAAAAATTATCATTTTCCGCTAACTTGTGACAAAAAATAAAAAGTTCTAGGAACTCGCCATGCCCCTCACGGAATACCTTGGGGTGTCTTCTTTCCAAAATGGGGTCACTTGTGGGGTAGTTATACTGTCCTGGCATTTTAGGGGCCCAGATGCGTGAGAAGTAGTTTGAAATCAAAATCTGTAAAAAATGCCCTGTGAAATCCAAAAGGTGCTCTTTGGAATGTGGGCCCATTTGCCCACCTAGGCCGCAAAAAAGTGTCACACATGTGGTATCGCCGTACTTAGGAGAAGTTGGGGAATGTGTTTTGGTGTGTCATTTTACATATACCCATGCTGGGTGAGAGAAATATCTTGGTCAAATGCCAACTTTGTATAAAAAAATGGGAAAAGTTGTCTTTTGCCGAGATATTTCTCTCACCCAGCATGGGTATATGTAAAATGACACCCCAAAATACATTCCCCAACTTCTCCTGAGTACGGCGATACCACATGTGTGACACTTTTTTGCAGCCTAGGTGGGCAAAGGGGCCCACATTCCAAAGAGCACCTTTCGGATTTCACAGGCCATTTTTTACAGATTTTGATTTCAAACTACTTCGCACGCATTTGGGCCCCTAAAATGCCAGGGCAGTATAACTACCCCACAAGTGACCCCATTTTGGAAAGAAGACACCCCAAGGTATTTCATGATGGGCATAGTGAGTTCATGGAAGTTTTTATTTTTTGTCACAAGTTAGTGGAATATGAGACTTTGTAAGGAAAAAAAAATCATCATTTTCCGCTAACTTGTGACAAAAAATAAAAAGTTCTATGAACTCACTATGCCCATCAGCGAATACCTTAGAGTGTCTACTTTCCGAAATGGGGTCATTTGTGGGATTTTTCTACTGTCTGGGCATTGTAGAACCTCAGTAAAAATGATAGGTGCTCAAAAAGTCAGAGCTGCTTCAAAAAGTAGAAATTCACATTTTTGTACCATAGTTTGTAAACGCTATAACTTTTACCCAAACCATTTTTTTTTTTTACCCAAACATTTTATTTTTATGAAGGACATGTAGAACAATAGATTTAGCGAAAAATTTATATATGGATGTCGTTTTTAAAAAAAAAATTACAACTGAAAGTGAAAAATTTCATTTTTTTGCAAAAATGTCATTAAATTTTGATTAATAATAAAAAAAAGTTAAAATGTCAGCAGCAATGAAATACCACTAAATGAAAGCTCTATTAGTGATAAGAAAAGGAGGTAAAATTCATTTGGGTGGTAAGTTGCATGACCGAGCGATAAACGGTGAAAGTAGTGTATTGCAGAAGTGTAAAAAGTGGTCTGGTCATTAAGGGTATTTCAGCTAGGGGGGCTGAAGTGGTTAATGTGACCTATAAACTGTACCACTCAATTGAAAAACAAACTGAAATCTTTTAGGTGGAGGGAAGAAAACAAAAAAAAAAACTAAAATAATGTGGTTGCACACCCTCTTATAACTGGGGATGTAGCTGTGTTCAGAATTAAGCAATCATATTCATAATCATGTTAAATAGTTTACAGTTTACGACCACATATGGGGAGTTTCTGTAAACTACAAAATCAGGGCCATAAATATTGAGTTTTGTTTGGATGTTAACCCTTGCTTTGTTACTGGAAAAAAAATGGATTAAAATGGAAAATTTGCCCAAAAATCTGTTGGTTTTTATGTAAGCCTTACAAAGTGACTTCAGACCTGAATGTGATGCAATAATGTGATCGCATCGAAGGAGGAACATGCACAGGCCGCGAGTGTCCATAGACAGGGCATTCAAATGATAACAGATCACGTGTTCCCACAAGAAACTGAACGCAAGCTGAGCCACAAACGTATCCAGTCTATGCGGTCACATGATAGAAAACCTTGGAAATGATAATAATAACTCCCAATATGGTGACATGGCTGCAAGAATATTATATATACCACATTTTATATTGTAAAGTGAAATGCTTTGATTTTATAAAAATCGCATGTGCACATTATCATTACATAGTTGCCAAGATGTAACATCAAATATAAATGTATATATAGATATATACATGTGGCAATAACGCTCCATTCCCAAAACAGGATTACCACAAGGATGAGTATAACGCCAGTAAGGCTACTTTCACACTCGTGTTTGGTGCGGATCCGTCATGGATCTGCACAGATGGATCCGTTCGGATAATATAACCTTCTGCACCCGTTAAGAACGGATCCGTCTGTATTATCTTTAACATAGCCAAGACGGATCCATCTTGAACACCATTGAAAGTCAATGGAGGACGGATCCATTTTCTATTGTGCCAGATTGTGTTATAGAAAACGGATCTGTCCCTATTGGTTTACATTGTGTGTCAGGACGGATCCGTTTGGCACATAACTATTTTACTTTTGATAGTAAATTTTATGTACAAACAAGTGGAGTAGCAATTTGCGGACCGCACATCACAGACACTATAATAGAAAATGCCTTTTCTGGTTCGCAATTGCGGACAAGAATAGGACATGTTCTATTTTTTTCAGGAACGAAATTGCGGATCCCGAAAAAATGGATCCCGAAAATGCGGATGCGGATCCCGAAAATGCGGATTCGCATCCATTCCAGCCCCATTGAAAGTGAATGGGTCCGCAAATTGCGGAATTAATGCGGACCCAAATTACGGATGTGTGAATGGACCCTTAGGAATAGTATAGTCTGGTATGGCAGATTGATTGATTATCTGCTCCTAATTTGGAATGCGGATGTGTCTGCCATACCAGACTTCCTTTCCTATATTAACAATAATACATACAATCTTGTATTTACCCACAATTTTGATGCATACACTGTCAATTTTTTGGATTTGACATTGATGGGTACTCATAATCAAAAGATAGAAACAACAACATCACCCAGCTCACACTGTAAAAGCTATCCCAGTGGGTGAATTTTTGCGGGCTCGCAGAAATTGCAGCACTTCACAAGCATTTTTAAAAGAATCCCAAATTATTGACGCACGCTTAACAGATAGAGGATATAAAAAATGGATGATTGATAGAGGCCTAAATATAGCGTAAAATAAAAATAGAAAAGATTTACTTTTTAAGCCTAAGAAAAAACATGTTACAGATACTCCAGAAAAACCAACATTAATTTTAACATATAGTAGTCAGTTATCACAAATAGAGCTATCAAAAAATGTTTACCAATCCTTTATGAAGATAACACCTTGCACAGCATATTGGAAAACGGTTGTAGGGTGGTAGCTAGAAGACCACCTACCCTGGCGAGTTCTTTGTCACCGTAATTTTTCAAGCGCTTTGTAAAAAACACAAAAAATACTAAGAAAATGTGGCTAAAACACTTGGGATTTACCAAATGTGGTAGCCACCCTTGTAGGACCTGTAAATATGTCCAGGTTACTAACAGTTTCCACAATGCACAGAATAATGTTTTTTTTTTTAATATAAAAGATCATATAAATTGCAATACTACAGGTGTCATATATATTGTTGAGTGTATTGCTTGTGAATTACTGTACGTGGGGAGCACCAGCAGAAGTTTCAAGACAAGGTTGCGGGAGCATTTAAATTATATCACCAATGCACTTGCTACAGTCATTTCAAATACAGCTAATCATTTCATCCAAATTCATAACCGTAGCTTGAACAGTTTCTGCACCTTTGCCTTTGAAAAAGTTGGTGTTCCTTTAAGAGGTGGTAATATCAAATCCAAGTTACTAGTGCGTGAAGCTTGCTGGATTTTAAAATTAGGAACAAGATTTCCATCGGGACTCAACCTCAGAAAAGAGATAATGTGTGTATATTAAATCACCATATGTCAACTCCACTTAATACATTGAGAGTAAGCCAACTAGGATTTGGGAAAAATAGGGGCCCATATATCAGGATTTTAGGTAATTTAGTCCTAAATATAAGTTTAATTTTAATCCATATATATATTTATATATATATATATATATATACTCTTTCTCCCATGTCCACTGACAGCTGTTCTTTTACCTTACTTCTTATGCCTTGTTCACACTATGCAAGTTCATCAGTTATCATCAGAAGGAAATATATTGTAATGATATGTCCTTTTTTCTTTATATTTTTTCATGTCCTTCTATCTTGTGATTTCCTGGGGTGTGAACTTTAAAATGGTTTTATGTGTTGTATATATTGTATTTATCTCCAGTTGGAGATTGTTTTGTATATGGGGTTAATGGTGATTGCTGTTACCAGGGTGTATATGTTTTGTCTTGTCTTCAGGCGGTATCTCCTTCTCCCTCTCTGTGGATACAGGTGGGGAGGTGTATTTAAGCCCGTGACATAGACCAAATAGTTAGTTACGATTCAAACCAAGTAGTGGTCGAAACGCATAAACTAAAGGGGTTCTAGTGTGCAGAGGGGTCTACTGTATGTGATTGACATTTCGCTAATAAAGTTGGAGCAACTTTCCCACAAGTGCTGGATCATCTTTCTTTTTTGCTGTGGATACGAGACTTACCTGGTTTGATCCGTGCATGAGGAATTCAACATACAGGGCGAGCTGGATTTGTCATCTGTATCTTCAAATATTGACAATCTATGAGGAACAGAGCACATGCGCAAAAAATTAAGCATGCACAACAGTTTTAGAGAATTCTAGTCAATAGTTGATAAAGTTTAAGGGCGAATAAGTGGTCCATGCTGGTAGTCCTCAGCAGGATCAGGACAAACAGCAGCAATAGATAATTGTTAAGGGTATAGTATAAGGCCTACACTTAACTAGACCAAACTCAGCAGGAGCATGTCAGACTGCAGCAGGTCAATGGTAATGCTGTAGTATAGGGCATACACATAGCTGGGCCTAACTCTGTAATATCAGGACAGATAGCAGCAGCTGGTAAATGGTAACATTGTAGTATATGACATACACATAGCTGGGCCTAACTCAGCAGAAACAGAACAGACAGCAGCAGGGAAATAGTAACACTGTAGTTGAAGGCATACACATAGCTGGCCCTAACTCAGCAGGAACAGAACAGATAGCATCAGGGAAATGGTAATGCTGTAGGACAAGGCCAACACATAACTCATCAAGATCAGGACAGACAGCAGCAGCAGAAAACGGTAACAGTGGAGTATAAGGCCAACACATAACTCAACATGATCAGGACAGACAGCAGCAGCAGCAGGTACATGGTAATGGTTGAGTCTAAGGCCTACACATAGCTTGGCCTAACTCAGCAGGAGCAGACAGCAGCAGGTTTTTTTGTTTGCAGCAGGAACAGAACAGACGGCAGTGGTGAAATGGTAATGCTGTAGGACAAGGCCAACACATCACTCATCAAGATCAGGACACACAGCAGCAGCAGATAACGGTAACGGTGAAGAATAAGACCAACACATAGCTCAACATGCTCAGGACAGACAGCAGCGGCAGCAGGTACATGGCATTGGTCGAGTCTAAGGCCTACATATAGCTTGGCCTAACTCAGTAGGAACAGGCAGCAGCAGGTTCTTTGTTTGCAGCAGGAATGTGTTCCCAGGAATGGGCCCCCACCAGACCTGGGCAACAACAAAAATAAACTTAGACACTTCTGAAAGCAGCAGCAGGTTCTTGGTTTGCAGTAGGAATGTGTTTCCAGGAATGGGCCCCCACCAGACCTGGGCAACAACAAAAAATAAACTTAGACACCTCTGAAAGCAGCAACAGGTTCTTGGTTTGCAGCAGGAATGTGTTCCCAGGAATAGGCCCCCACCAGACCTGGGCAACATACAAAAGTAAACTTGGACACCTCTGAAAGCAGCAGCAGGTTCTTGGTTTGCAGCATGAATGTGTTCCCAGGAATGGGCCCCCACCAGACCTGGGCAACAACAAAAATAAACTTAGACACCTGAAAGCAGCAGCAGGTTCTTTGTTTGCAGCAGGAATGTGCTCCCATGCATACAAAATGCAATACTTTCATTTGACAAAATAGTTTATCCATTGTATTTTACATTTGTACAGCCCACAATAAATTAGTACAACATTAGCTACACACGCTGCCTGCACCGGTCTGCTCTCAGTTTCCATATCGGGCACATCGAGTCTAGAGAAGAACACTGTGGTAACTCAGCCAGCCGCGCCGTGTGCTGATTCCTCCAAGTCAGAGGGCAACAGGACTGGCGTGGTTTAGCAGCGGCTCCGTCATCCTCCTTTTGTCTGTGAAGAGGCATGGTTACTGCGGATCGCACGACCCATACATGATCAGTAACACACACATGCCGTGCTCCAGCCATCGGCAGCACACAGCCGTCCTCTGCCGGCCAGAGCACGGAAACCAGTAAGAAACCAGCTTGCCTCGGCCCGGGTGTGGAAGTGTCCCCGACTCTGCCACCGGGATCAGTTCCCCTCCCCTCAGTGATGACTCAGTCATGATCCCGACTGCTATCGGGGTTCTCGGCAGCTGCCTCCAGTGCGCAGGCCGGATCATCGATCGCAGGTCATGCTGTAGAATAAGCTTTTAGCTGCGAGGCTTGGCTACACACTGGGGGTAGTGTTTCACACAGCCCGCGGCAGACTTTACCAGGAAGGGGCTGACAGGCACCGTGGAGCACCTACACTGTCATTTAGCAGAGCGCAGTTTGCAGTCTGTTTTGAAGGCAAAATGTGTTCTCGAGTTACATAGAACAGCCGGTAACCTTACCCCACAAAACGAATGCAGCTTTGCTTCATCTTTGTGGACTTGACATAGAAATTCATATTCCTTTAAGTTCATGATAAACGTACAGTACTCCGGTCCTCTACAATGCAGATGTCTACAGGGATGCTTGCTGGAGACAGTGGCTTGAGGGAGAGCAGCAGTTCTCCCCTGGATACCCCGGGCGGCACCACAAAGTGAGATGCCACCACATCTTATGATCCCTCCCCGGCGCCTCGGAGAGGCACCCAATGGGCAGTAAAGCTTATGTATCGTCCCTGCCCATGTCTGCTGGTTCAGGCATCCATTGTCAGATGTACCCTGTTGCTGACAGAGTGATCCAGCAACAGGGATACATTCTGCACAATGTGCTGTCGTAGAGCAGGGACGTCAGTCCTGGCAAAGAAATGGCGGCTGGGGACACGCCATCTGGGTTGGACCTGCTCCAACATCTGCCGGAATGGATTGCAGTCCACAATTCTGAAGGGCAGCAGATGTTGGGGCAACAACCCTTGCCAGGAGCCCATTAAGTGAACGCATGCGTCGGTCCCCGGGGGCGTAGGGCGCGGTGCGTTCAAATGCTCCGGCAACCATCGGCTGGCGCCGGACGGCAGTGGAGGCGATAGAGGAGGGTGCAGAGGAGGCAGAGGTCTGGCTGCCGGTACCAGTACCTCTAGGAGAGGGAGTGGGAATGCATTGTTGGAAGGGGTTGGGGGGCTGCTGGACAGTGGCAGTGCTGCTGTCACCTCATAAGTAGGGTGGCACCTATTCAAAATCACCCTCCTCTTCATCGCCTGTAATGTTAAACCCAAGGTCGACCCGTGGTTCGCTGAGGGGAACAGCAGATGTGGAGCCCCTTACCTGGCTCCTCTGTCCCCTTGCTGACGCCTGGGTCTGACTAGGTGCAGGGGTTCTGTGGCTGAAACCACCCACACCAGTTGGAAGAGATGTCACTGGGGTCCTGACGATCCGGACCAAGCTCTAGCTCACTCTCCTGCATTACCTCCCCCAAGATGTCCCTATCACTGTCACTGTCAAACAGCATCAGGGTCAATTCTTGGGGGCTGGGGGCTGGTCCTGCAGGAGACGGAGAGATACTACTGCTCAGAGCCGGGGCAGAAGACTCTGTGCCACTGGCTTTGGTCACGAATGACACCACTGCCTCAGCATCCTGAGATGAAATGGAGCGGCTGCCACACTCGAAAAAATCTGAGATCAGGCGGAAACAACTGCGCCCGCCCCTCCCTGGGTAGAGGAGCGGCCCCGTGCTTGCAGCGGTCCAACACTGGAACCAACTCCTCTACCACGACCATGGCTGCCGGCACGACCACGTCCGCTCATTATTTCACCAAATGAGTAAATTACAACAATGTTTTTAAACAACAACCAAAAAAATGTAGAAAGAAAATAATAAGGGAGTTTGGGCAAACTTTATTGGGTTGGGGACAATGGGAAAAAAATAAAATAAAATAGACACAAAATCCTAAAACAATAACACGTATACAGATGTTTTTTTCCCAGACAAAAGACACACACAATCATCCCTCCCTAGCAAATGAAACCCTAAAATCAGTAACAGTAAACACAGGCAAAGACTGTTACACTAAAACACAGGCAAATACTTTTTTTTGTTTTTTTCACAGACAAAAGACGCAGACAATAATCCCTCCCTAACAAACAAACCCCTAAAACTGTTACACTAAAAGACAGGCAAAGACTCTATCTAGCATACACTACACCATGCACTAAACCCTATCAGCTACACTATTAACTAACTAACCTACACTATCTCACACTAACTATCTGGATTATATACAGTGCCTTGCAAAAGTATTCACCTCCCTTGACTTTTTTCGTATTTTGGTACATTACAGCCTTAACTTCAATGTTTTGTTAATCAGAATTATATGTGATGGATCAGAACACAATAGTCTAAGTTGGGGAAGAGAATGAAGAAAAATATATAAATAAAACTATTGTTTAGAAATAAAAAACTGAAAATTGGCATGTGCGTATGTATTCATCCCCTTTGTTAGGAAGCCCATAAAAAGCTCTGGTGCGACCAATTACCTTCAGAAGTCACATAATTAGTGAAATGATGTCACCTCTGTGCAATCTAAGTGTCGCATGATCTGTAATTACATATACACACCTTTTTTGAAAGGCCCCAGAGGCTGCAACACCTAAGCAAGAGGCATCAGTAACCAAACACTGCCATGAAGACCAATGAACTCTCCAAACAAGTAAGGGACAATGTTGTTGAGAAGTACAAGTCAGGTTTAGGTTATAAAAAAATATCCAAATCTTTGATGATCCCCAGGAGCACCATCAAATCTATCATAACCAAATGGAAAGAACATGGCACAACAGCAAACCTGGCAAGAGACGGCCGCCCACCAAAACTCACGGACCGGGCAAGGTGGGCATTAATCCGAGAGGCAGAACAGAGACCTAAGGTAACCCTGGAGGAGCTGCAGAGTTCCACAGCAGAGACTGGAGTATCTATACATGGGACAACAATAAGCCGTACTCTCCATAGAGTTGGGCTTTATGGCAGAGTGGCCAGAAGAAAGCCATTACTTTCAGCTAAAAGCAAAATGGCACGTTGTGAGTTTGCGAAAAGGCATATGGGAGACTCCCAAAATGTATGGAGGAAGGTGCTCTCGTTTGATTGAACTTTTCTAAAATTGAACTAAAATTGAACTTTTCGTCCATCAAAGAAAACTCTATGTCTGGCGCAAGCCCAACACATCACATCACCCAAAGAACACCATCCCCACAGTGAAACATGGTGGTGGCAGCATCATGCTGTGGGGATGTTTTTCAGCAGCCGGGACTGGGAAACTGGTCAGAGTTGAGGGAAAGATGGATAGTGCTAAATACAGGGATATTCTTGAGCAAAATCTGTACCACTCTGCGTGATCTGAGGCTAGGACGGAGGTTCACTTTCCAGCAGGACAATGACCCCAAACAAACTGCTAAAGCAACACTTGAGTGGTTTAGGGGAAACAATTAAATGTGTTGGAATGCCCTAGTCAAAGCCCAGATCTCAATCCAATAGAAAATCTGTGGTCAGACTTAAAGATTGCTGTTCACAAGCGCAAACATCCAGCTTGAAGGAGCTGGAACAAAAATCCCAGTGGTAAGATGTGGCAAGCTCATAGAGACTTATCCAAAGCGACTTGGAGCTGTGATTGCAGCAAAAGGTGGCTCTACAAAGTATTGACTTTAGGGGGGGTTAATAGTTATGCACATTTACTTATTCTGTTATTTTGTCCTATTTGTAGTTTGCTTCACAATAAATAATAATAAAAAAAAAATCTTCAAAGTTGTGGGCATGTTCTGTAAATTTAATTATGCAAATCCTCAAACAATCCATGTAAATTCCAGGTTGTGAGGCACCAAAACATGAAAAAAAAGTCAAGGGGGATGAATACTTTTGCAAGGCACTGTATATGACTGAGCTAACTAACTAATGTACCTAACACCCTACATTGGAATCTATCAGCTATACTAACTAACCTACACTATATATCTGGATTATATATATTACTGAGCTACCCAACTAATGTACCTAATATCCTACACTGGAACCTAATCAGCTAACCTATTCCCTAACTAACCTACACTATCTACCCCTAAATATCTGGATTATATATGAGGTATCAGAAGTATTTTAAAACAGCAATTCAGCACAGCACAATTAGCACACTCCTCTCTCTCTCACAACTGCATGAAACAGCTCAAAATGGCTGCTGGAAATTTTCTTATATAGTAAGGGGTAGGCAACTTTCCTATTGGTTGCTAGGGGTGTTGCTAAGCTATGACAGAGACATTGCAGCCTTCTCATTGGCCCACAAGCAAGAAGGGAGGTTACTGATGAAAAAAAATCTAGAATATTCGAAATTACAAATATATATGACTATATTCTAAATATTCGCAAATTCTCGAAGTGCCGATATTTGTGATTAATATTCGCAAATCGAATATTCGCTCTTAACACTAATTGTACCCACGCGGAAAAAACTGAACAACTGAATGCAATCGCAGACAAAACTGACTAAACTTGCTTACAAAATTGTGCAAGTTTCACTGAACGCATCCGGAGCCAATCCGTATCGTTCGTGTGAAAGAGTCCTTAGCGGTAGTGGTTTGGGCGTTTGTTATTCTTCCTCACTCCCCCTGGTTTGTCTGTGGTTTCTCCTAATAAGGCCAGCTATTCCACGCTGCTTCGTGTTGTATCTCGTCTGAACCATGGCGGCATCGGTGGGAAAAGTCTCTCTTTAAGGGTCCATTACCATGTCCGCAAATGGTTCCGCATCCGTTCAGCAATATCGGGAACGGATGAGGACTCATTCATTCTCAATGGGGCAGGAATGGATGCGGAGAGCACACTATGTGCTCTCCGCATCCGCATTTCCGGATCTCAGCCCCGAACTTCTGGGCTTCGGCCCCAAACTTCCGGGCCACGACTACGCAAAAAAATAGAACATGTCCTATTCTTGTCCGCAATTGCGGACAAGAATAGGCAGTTCCATGGGGGGTGCCGACTGGGTGTATTGCAGATCCGCAATACACTACGGACGTGTGAATGGACCCTAAAAGTGCAGTGATCAGGCTGGGGCTCACCTGAAGTGAGTATTTTGTATGGCGCCTGCCCCTCCACCCTATTAGGACGCCGTCACACTCTGTGGATTTTGTTGTAGAATTTTCCGAGACTGAAAATCGGCTCCAATCAGTTGACACATGGCTTCCAAGAACGGATTTTCAGTTGCGGAAAATTCTGTAACAAAATCTGCAGCGTGTGAAGGCACCCTTATAGTCACAATGTTATTAGTCAGGGGCGGACATGGTTTATTAATATTTGTTAATGCCTTATTCATTAAGATTAGTGTATAAAAAAGTGTATAAAAAAGTGTATAAAAAAGTTTATTTCTTGTATTTGTGGCCGGGGCTATGTGTGAAAGAACCTACCGCCCTGAAAATCCCCTAACTAAACTGGCGGCTTGAGTTGTGGCATAACCGCTTCCGACGAGAGTATACCTGAAAGAGGGTATACCCTATGGGAGAGTGTTGAGAATGGGGCGGGCTGGGAGGGGAATATCGCTGCCGTCCAGTGCTACCTGAGGAGCTGTGAGACAGATATAGGCCAGGACGCCCCTCCCACAAATACAGGCCAATAAATCGGTCTTGCTACTTGTGGCCGGGGCTATGTGTGAAACAACCTACCGCCCTGAAAATCCCCTAACTAAACTGGCGGCTTGAGTTGTGGCATAACCGCTTCCGACGAGAGTATACCTGAAAGAGGCCAAAAATCCAGCATGAAAATACACACATGTTTATTGACACATTTACAACGCCAAATTCTGAAAGGCACCGTGAATCTCACTGACAGGGTTCGGCACATACCGGCTGTAACATGAGGACCGCCATCGGCCCAACTTGCGGATAATGTGAGCTGGTACTTGATTCTTGGAGGCGGCAGAGGCTGCCCCTATCCTGAACGAATGTCCTGAAACCGAGAGGGGGTCTAAACCCAAATTGGCCGCTAGCAAGCGCGCGTGTGCTATGAATTGGGACGTGGACAATGCAGCTGTCCCGAAGGGTAACAGTGGGGAGTCAGCCCCGTGACTGGCTAGTGCTTCTGACAATTCCCGTAGAACGTGGACCGGACACCATTTGTGATAGGTGGGGAAGAACCTGATGAGGGTAGGGGGACCTGACTGGGAAGTCTTGGTGACAGGTAAGGATAGGACAAAGCCCTCTGGGCTGGGAACCAACTGTCGGCGGGATAGGAAGGGGCCGCGGAGCGACAGTGACGTAAACTCACCTGGCCTCATGAAGCCGTAAAAGGCCAAGTAGATGGCGGCTTTGAGCACTAAGCTTTGCAGAACCCCGAAAGGCCTGAGGTCCAACAGATCGGACATGCCCCTGAACGTGGGGCCGGACACGGGCTGTCTACGGGGGTTGACACCTGGGGTGCAATTCTGTAGACCTTTCAATGTGGCCTTGACCACGTGACTGGAGAACAACGACATTCTTTCTGGCTGTGAGCGAGACAAATGGTGCTGGACCCCGGCCAGATAAGTTTTCACGGTGCCGGGAGAAAGGTGCATGTGCTCGTGACAGTACCCGATGAATGCCAATATGAAGTCTATGTGGCCCAGGTCGCCTGGGGGGTGTTCCTGCTGGAACTTGAGGTACAACCGCCAGCCAGTGTTGTACGCTCTGGTGGTGTTAGCTGAGAGCGACCTGGCAAACAGCCCCTGGGCCGTGTTCAGGTACCGGTTTAACTGAGAAAGAGTGTGGCCGGACGAGGAGACGGGGTTCTCGATGCGTCGGCTTCGGGGCAAACCTGAGAAAATAGAAAGTAATTCATCTCAGCTAAAGCGTTAACTGCTGCCACTTGCGAACCACCTATGAGGGTACCACAAAATAAGAAGTTGTGTGACAGTGACAACTGCACCAGACGTCTCATCAATGACATGACTAGCTGAGATCTGGATTTGCCACTGTCGAGGATGGCCAAGGAGGCAGGACTAGCAGAAGCAAAGACCACGGTGCGGCCTGTCCACAGGTTACCCCAAGCGCGAGCTGCCGCTACTATGGGATACAAGTTCCTAGCCTCCGTTGTCTGAGAGGTTCCTGCGGTCTCGCATACCTCCCCCGGCCACGCCCCGTTCAGCCAATGGGAGCCAAATATGGCAGCGAATCCAGTGCTGATCCCGCTGCTGGAGAATATGACGGGGGAGTCATGCGAGACCGCCGGGACAAACATGGATACGCCATTCCAGTGACGCAAGAAGTGGTCCCACATGCCCAAGTCTGCTTGCGCTTGACTGTCCAGGAAAACTGGGCTGTCCTGACAGGGAGCTGCTGAGAGGAGTGGTAGTAACCTACCTACAAACGACCTGCCCTGGGGAATAACACGCATAGCAAAGTTTAACATGCCTAACAATGATTGTAGCTCAACCTTGGTGGCGACCCTCCTGGTGACAAAACTGTGAATGACTGCCTGGACCCTAGCCAATTTGTCTTCTGGCAATTTGGCTGACATGCTTTGCGTGTCCAGCACGATGCCCAGGAAAGTGATGGTGGTAGCCGGACCATCCACTTTTTTGGGGGAAACGGGGACCCCTAGTTGGGCGAAACATGCTAACAAGCTCTGAAGATCCTTGGCCGAGCCCTGTGGAGATTCGATCAACAAAAAATCGTCCAAGTAATGTATGACGTGTTCGCAACCAAACCTGTTCTCTAGTATCCAGTGCAAGGCTTTCGCCAGTTGATCGAAAATCCACGGGCTGCTGCGGGATCCGAAAGTCAACTTGACCGCAAAATAGTAAAGAGAATTCCACTTGATCCCAAGCCACCGCCAAAGTTCTGGCCTGATTGGCATTAACTTGAAGGCGTCTGATATGTCTGCTTTAGACAAGATCGCCCCCGGGCCTGTGGCAAGGATGAGTGCAATGGCTTGATCGATGGAGGCGTACACCATGCTGACCTCCTCCGCTGGAATGAGTGAATTCACGCTGGGGGTGGATAACCCGTGTGGCGCTGACAAGTCGAATATCAGCCTCTCTTTGTGGCTGAACTTCCCCGTAACTACCCCTATAGGGCTGACCCTCCAGCGTTCGAATGGGGATGACAAGAAGGGGCCGATGATGTACCCCTTGTCTAGCTCTGCCTGGAGAAGTCTATCTATGGACCCGGGGTTGAGGGATGCTGACTGCAAGTTTCTACACTCATGGGTGTGTTCCGGTAATGCCACCAGACCTGTGTGAAAACCATGGGTGAAACCTGACACCAGGAAGTCGCAGAAGGAGGCGTCCTCGTGCCCCTGTAAGTATGACTCTAATAGTTCTACATTTACCACGCTCATGCAATGTTTATCGGTTTTTAATGAGCAGGCGACTTTCGGATAGGCTCGGAAACAGTTTGCGCAAATGTGCAACAACCGACACTGACTATAATTGCAAGTGGCAAAATTGTAGTTGTTGCAAATCTGCGATCTGCCCAGATACTTGATCGGCCGGCCGAGTTTATCGACCGCCGAATTCTGCTGGGTGCCAGCCGACGGACCAGGAATAGGAGGAGAAGGATTGGACCTCGGGGCACTCGCGGCATTATGACACCACTCTCCAGTATGATAGATCGACTGGCATGAAGAGCAAGCCGGTGCCTTCAGCCCCGCGAAATGCCTGCAGAATATTTCTGTGTCAATATTGGCCCAGTTAGTAGTAAACTGGAATTGACTGAGCGCAGCTGCGGCTTTGGCAGAAAAGGAGCAATGGTAGTCATAGAAGCCGAAGCCTCCGTACTTGTAGCCCAACTCCGTGACCCTGAAGAGGTACAGGTCCAACTCTTCCCTCCTATCTGGTCGTACCGAACAGATGACATCTCGGAAAAGACTGAAGGCAAGCACGAACTCCGGAATCGTCAACTTTCTACTAAGCCTAAGATCCCGTCCCTTCAGTACAACAGAAACATCGCCGCACGCAATGACCCTATTGTCCGATAAGTCACGAGTGGCAATCAGGAGGGAGGCCAGGTTCACATCTCTACCATCGAGGATGTCCTTCTTGATGTTGGCCGGAATGAAATGAGCTGGAGTGACGTTGGGTACCGTGACAAAGTTACCTGAAGTACTGGCAACGGGTGCCGCTACGACTGGCAACGGAGTGGCGGGTGAGGACAAGCCAGCGACCCTGGCCTCTACTGACTCCAACCTGGATTGTACCCCGGACACGGAGGAGGTAAGGCTGTTCAGCATGACATGGAGCTGGGATAGTGAGGTTTGTACTGTAGCCATGGAGACCTCTTGCTGAGACGGTTCTGCGGGGTTGGACACCAATAGCCTATACAGCTCTGCTTTCCGGGCCCCAGCCGGGAAAGGAACGCCCCTCTTGGCTAACTCAGACATGAGTTTAGGCACAGTCCAACTACGCAGAGAAGGAATACTGCCGGATTCCGATGCCCTAGAACCCAGATCTTCGCCAGAGGCATCCACGATGTCTGAGCCGTGAGACATGACCGGACTGTTGAAATAATCAAAAAATGACGGACTGTCACTAACACTATTGGGTGCCAAGACAGACTAACACCCGTGCTCTGACCACCACCGCCACTGCAAAATCAGCATGCAAGAAATTGACCCTGGTGATCACCTGAGGTAAGAAAAGAGGGAGGACGTATGACAGTGGACGAATTAGGAGCAACAACCTTACCAAACCAGACAAGACGCTGTTATGAGAAGAATACAAAGGATCGACCGTGGAAAAACCTGTATGTATAAATGAACAAAATAAGGTTTTTTTTTTTTTTTTAGTATGCAGATGCCCAGACTGGGCGGCGAGTCACGACTGCCTGTGCCGTGGTGAACGCGAGGTTGGCCGAATGGCTGACGAGCCTGTGCCAGAAACTAGAGGCAGGAAAATGGTGAATGATCGCACCTGAAACTACCCAGCTGTGGTGGAACCACGTGTAAGATGCCACGCAATGTGCCGGGTCTGGCGTGCACCGTTATCGAGCGCTTGTAACCGTGGTGTGTGTCCCCCAAGCACTCCTCACCACCACACTGCATGGCATGGCCCCCCCCCTCTTTTTTTTTTCTTTCTTTCCCCTACCTAACTGACAGCACGGCGGCCCGTGCCAGACTTTACCCCCACAAACCATTTCCCCCCCCTTTTTTTTTTTTAAGCCTTCCATAAACCAGGCTCAAGATGTCATGAAAACCGTCCCTCGGAGATGGCTTACGTGCAGGTGAAACAGTGGAGCTGTGCGATTCCTATCAGCCCCCATGCTCCACCTGCCCTGGCTTGTCAAAACTACACATCAGCGCAACAACAGGTTAACTGCCCCTAAAGCAAGTGCCCGCAAGTCACATGACAAAACTGGTGACAACACATGATACGAACGGTGCTCTGTCAAGTAACATCACAACCATGTGCTAAACCATTTGACTGCAGACAGAAGTACTATGGATAAGCATGTCAGTGCTTCACTAAACACATGAGCCGTCTGCCACTTACTCCCCTGCCGCCTGCGCATCGCTGTGGTCACTTCCTCCCCCCTCTCCCCCGTGCCGCCGATACTGACACTCTGAACCCCCACCAGACCTGAAAGGAGGAAAAACCTGAAAGAAATCGGAGTCTCGCTGACTCCTGCAACCTGAGTGCAAGTCACGTGGGAGCGGGGCGTGCTGCCAGACTGCCGCTCCGGTGTGGGGATGTCCCTCTCTTACCTTAGAGGGACCGACCCCACCGACCGGACTGATCGAGCCGATGCTGCGCTGAGGCAGCAGTCACTTACCCGCCGCACCAGGACGCAGGACCGCCGGAGGGAGCGCGAACCGGAAGTGACGTCACGCTGTCTAGGAAACGCTGAAGCTTTGCTGTAACCAGGAATATCGCTGCCGTCCAGTGCTACCTGAGGAGCTGTGAGACGGATATAGGCCAGGACGCCCCTCCCACAAATACAGGCCAATAAATCGGCCTTGCTACTAATTAAACATGGTTACCTAGTAACAAACATCCAACCTAATTTCACTAGTGTAACGGGTCCTGAGTGTTAATTTATTATTTTATTATATTAGGTGTGGCCTGTGTTACTATTTCAGTTGAGTAACAATGGAGATATAAGGTGTAGTGATGAGCGGGAGGTGCCATATTCGATTTCGCGATATTTCGCGAATATTCGAATGAATATTCGTGTTATATTCGTCGAAATCGAATATTCGTAATTATTCCAATTATCGCGAATAATATACGAAATTTTTTTTTTTCGCGTATTGCGATTATTTATCTTGATAGTATAAGGCAACGTTCCTATGCTAATTGACTATGGCTAGGCTAATATGTGTATTTTACGAAATTTCGTGATTTGCTCTAACTTCGTCTCTTAGAATATTACGAATATTCTAAAAGACGAAGTTAGAGCAATATTACGAAATTTCGTAAAATACACATATAGATTGTAATTTAGCTAATATACTGCTATAATCCCTTTTTTTGCCTCTAATTTTTTTTTTGCCTCTTCTGAACTTAAGTTTTGTAAAATATGTACACTATTAAAAAATATTACTATAGCAGTATATTAGCTTAAATACAATCTATGTGTATTTTACGAAATTTCGTAATATTGCTCTAACTTCGTCTTTTAGAATATTCGTAATATTGCTCTAACTTCGTCTTTTAGAATATTCGTAATATTCTAAAAGACGAAGTTAGAGCAATATTAAGAACATTTGCAAAAGCCGAAATTGCGATGCGAGTAATATAACACGAAATAATCGCATGAAGATTTCAACTTAGCACTGCTATATTCCATATTCTAGCCTAATATGGAATATAGCTGTGCTAAGTTAGCACTGCTATATTCCATACTAGGCTAGAATATGGAATATAGCAGTGCTAAGTTGAAATCTTCATGCGATTATTTCGTATTATATTACTCGCATCGCAATTTCGGCTTTTGCAAATGTTCTTAATATTGCTCTAACTTCGTCTTTTAGAATATTACGAATATTCTAAAAGACGAAGTTAGAGCAATATTACGAAATTTCTAAAAGACGAAGTTAGAGCAATATTACGAAATTTCGTAAAATACACATAGATTGTATTTAAGCTAATATACTGCTATAGTAATATTTTTTAACAGTGTACATATTTTACAAAACTTAAGTTCAGAAGAGGCAAAAAAAATTAGAGGAAAAAAAAAGGGATTATAGCACTTAATAAGCTAAATTACAATCTATATGTGTATTTTACGAAATTTCGTAATATTGCTCTAACTTCGTCTTTTAGAATATTCGTAATATTCTAAAAGACGAAGTTAGAGCAATATTAAGAACATTTGCAAATTTCGCAAGTTGCGATGCGAGTAATATAACACGAAATAATCGCATGAAGATTTCTACTTAGCACTGCTATATTCCATATTCTAGCCTAGTATGGAATACAGCAGTGCTAACTTAGCACAGCTATATTCCATATTAGGCTAGAATATGGAATATAGCAGTGCTAAATTGAAATCTTCATGCGATTATTTCGTGTTATATTACTCGCATCGCAACTTGCGAAATTTCGTAAAATACACATATAGATTAGATTGTAATTTAGCTAATATGGAATATAGCAGTAAGTTGAAAACACCACTGACTGGAGCAGCCAGGAAGCCAGGAATCCAAAGGACAGGTAAGAACAACTTTAGAGAAGTGGGAAAGAAAAAAAATATTATAATAAAAAAAAAAAATACGAATATTCGAATTCGCGAATATATAGTACGATATTCTAAATATTCGCGAAATCTCGAAATTGCGATATTCGAGAAAAAAATTCGTAATTCGAATATTCGCGCTCAACACTAATAAGGTGGTACAATCTTATGGATGCGTGATTCACACAAGATGTAGCAGAAGGATCTGTCAAATACTAATCAATGGAAGAGGGAAGATTGACTCGGTAAGGGTAAGTTCACACTTGCATTTAATGGATCCAGAGATGGTCCTCGTGAGAGGGTTCTCTTTTCTCAGGAGATATCTCTTTGCAAAAGTTTAGCATGAAGCAAGCTCCTAGTAAATATTTTTTGCAGTCCGATTGCAAAGTCATTAAATATTAGAAAGAAATGAATTATTGTTTCTAATTTGCAAAATTAAATGGCTTTCCTTTCCTCTTGTAGAATCATTAACTACAAAACAGCTGCAGCCGAAATTGGCAGGATGTATCTGAGGATATTAAAGGATCTGCCAGTGATGTTGCTATGTCTAGTTAAGTACCAGCTTGGCAGCTGTACATTAATAGTTCTCATCCCATCCTAAAGCTATTCTTCACTAAATCAATGGCTTGATGAGTTTATTCCTAGTAAAGCACACATCAGCTGGCATATGTCACCATACATAGCAATGTCCTCGTTTCCAGAAACCCTCCCTGTAAAAACTCACAGGTGCCAACATGTCTGGGACATTACCTCATTGGAAATGGGCGAGCAAGCTGGATTATAGCTCAAACACCCTGAATACCGCGCTTCAGGTTAACATATAACCCGTTGTAAACAGTAGCTTATAAACAATGACTGTAAGCTGAAAAAATGACTTTAGCAAAAAAATAAAAAAAATAGAGCAAAAATATTTTCCATGGATCTGCAGTTCTCCATGATGACAAGTGCGGCAAGCCACAGAGCCCCTAAAACTATTAGTCACAGAACTCTCTTTGACACCGAGATATATATATTTTTTAGTTTGTTATATATTTTATTTGTTTTATTCAACATGTTGCGTGATGATATAATCTACATACAAGGCAGAATTTGGAACAATATTCGGGCTGCTGTGGCACTAAAGCCTAACAGTGTACGGAGTGGAAGCAGAAGGCTCCATACACTGTGCATCAGTATACAGAAGCTCAGCTCCCATTCACCAAGGCAGACAAAAATAGCCGATTTTTGGGGGTGCTGGACCCTCAATCTGGTATTAATAATTGATACAGTGCTTTGAAAAAGTATTTATACCCCTCACGTTACACCCACAGACTTATAGTAAATGTATTTTATTGGGATTTTATGTGATAGATGAACAAAAAGTATCAAGTATGTGTGACGTGAAAAGAAAATGATACATGGTTTTCAAAACATTTTATAAATTAAAATTTGAAAAGTGTGGAGTGCATTTGTATTCATCCCCCTGTACTCTGATACCCTTAAATAAAATCCAGTGTGACCAATTGCCTTCAGAAGTCATCCAATTAGTAAATAGTGGCCATCTGTGTGTATTCTCAGTATGCCTATAGCTGTTCTGTGAAGGATTGTAAGTGAACATTAATGATCAAACAGCATCATGAAAACCAAAGAACACACCAGACAGGTCAGGGATAAAGTTGTTGAGTGTTAGAGTGTAATGGTTAGGTTATAAAAAAGTATCCCAAGCTCTGAACATCAGAGCACTGTTAAATCCATCATTCGAAAATGAACGGAGCATGGGACAACTGCAAAACTACCAGGACATGGCTGTTCACCTAAACTGACCGTCCAGACAAAGAAAGCACTAAGTAGAGAAGCAGCCAAGAGGTCCATGGTCACTCCGGAGGAGGTGCTGCATAGATCCACAGCTGTCCACAGGAGAATCTGTCCACAGGACAACTATTAGTCATATACAGAAATATTACTGAAGGCAACTTCCTAAAACTTAACTTTTAATATTTATATCTCATAAAATTTATCCAATAAAACAGGTCCCACCAGGACCAATTAAGCCGTAGTACAGCCAATATTTCAGAAAGCTGTCACATAAGGACGGTTAGCAACTAGAGAAGACAGGTAGTGCAGATGAAACAACACGTAAAAAAAAAAACAATGTCTGTACCTATGCTTACCCTAGAGAGATCTGCTCAGCCCAGAGATACACCTTGATGGTAGGAGTACTCTGTCCACATGCCTCGGCTAGCCTGTCCTTATGCAGCCCTATCACTTATCTGATACAACATACACAGTCCCTTATCTGATACAATATACAAAGTCCCGACGCGTTTTCCCTTGTAATAAACAAGGTTCATCAGGGGACAGATGGTGTCAGTCTAATAGTGAAATGACTAAGTAACCAACAAAAATAGATAAGAATACAATAATACAAAAGATAAGCAACAAAAAACGGAGCTCCCCAAGTCTGCAGTGGTCTTTGATGAGATAAGGAGACAATAATAGGTCTCTAGGACAGATACACAGTATGAAATAATCAAAAGATAAAGACCACTAATTCAGAATGATTACCTTATCTGATGAAGATGGAAGTGGACGTTATCCTCTCACAGACCAGCATACACAGTTGGAGGGCTTCATGGGGCAAAATATGCAGCTCCAATTTGTGTTGCCTTTCCTTGAGTTTGTCCTTACATATAACTATTTCTTATTTGACTCGAGGTTCTTCCACCAGCTCAGGGGGACCGCAATGGGGAGCCCCTGTGCTCCAACCTATGCTAATCTCCTCCTGGGTTGGTGGGAGGACAAGGTAGTCTTTCCCAATATGCAAGCATGGTGGTGCGACAAGATTGTCTTTTGGACACGCTATATAGAGGATGTCTTTGTGATATGGAACGGTGACTCTGACGAGTTTGAATTATTTGTTAGAGAGCTTAATACGAATGAGTTAGGTTTATCATTCACATTTGAGTTCCATCCAGATACTTTAACATTCCTGGATGTCAGAATCACCAAAGAGGGGGACAAACTGGTCACAACCATCTTTAGAAAGGCCACAGCAAAAAAAAAACTTTCTTTATTGGGACAGTCATCACCCCATTAATTTGAAAAGAGGGATACCTCAGGGCCAATATTTAAGGATGAGGAGAAATTGTTCAGATGGAGAAGGTTTTTATCATGACTCTAGGAAACTTTAGAACCAGTTTAGGATGAGAGGTTATCCCTAACAGGTCCTAAGAAAGGCTTTTCAATATGCAGAAACATGGGAATGTAACACTCTTTTAGGCCCCAAGGGGTCTGATGGGGGGGGGGGGTGACATTATCAGTATTATTTCTACCTATGATGTTGAGAATCGGAAAGTAAGAGCAATTATTGATACATATTGGCCAATCCTTTTAATGGATCCGGACATGACAGATATGCTCCTACCTCGCCCGAGTATCACCTTTAGACGGGTAGATCCTTACGTGAATGGCTGGTCCATAGTCATTTTTCATGCCCGATTCCAGCAGGGATATGGCTAGATAGAAAACCACTCGGTACCTTTATGTGATCATTATAGAATGTTGTGGTTATGGGGTTAATTTGTATATTTCCCCCATTTACAGCATATCCTGTTATCAGGAATCTTGAGTTCCACACTTGATATTGGTGGAACGCACGCCATCCTTGATGTGATCACGTGAGAACATCATGTGATCGCAACACGTTTGGACTTCCTGCATGCCCATTAAGCAAGATATTGCGGGATCTCATCACGTATTATGCAATCCCGCACTTCGCTTTTTTAATGGGCTACTTAGTTTGCCGCATATGTACATGCGCTCCACGTGTTTCTGGCGTGGAGCACATCTGTATATTACTTTGTCTTCCCAATGAACACAATGGGAGTCCTTAGGGAGGAGCCTGAGGGATAATTCACCCAATACCCGCACATCCCCATGTCATCTGACCGGGATGAGCATTCCGGAAGTGTGGATTCACCTATGAGGCTTTGACCCGCCCAAGATCTTACATTTAAAAGTGAGTACCTTCCTTAGATCTAATGGAGCTGCGTCTTTTGCCCCCTGGAGCCCTCCAACTATGCCAGCTGGTCTGTGAGAGGATAACGTCCACTTCCATCTTCATCAGATTAGTTAATCATTCTGAATTAGTGGTCTTTATCTTTCGGTCATTTCTGAATCTGTTGAATATCATACTGTGTATCTGTCCTAGATAACTATTACTGTCTCCTTATCTCATCACAGACCACTGCAGACTTGGGGAGCTCCGGTTTTTGTTGCTTATCTTTTGTATTATTGTATTCTTATCTATTTTTGTCGGTTACTTGGTCATCTCACGATTAGACTGACACCATCTGTTCCCTGATGAACCTTGTTTATTACAAGGGGAAACGCGTCGGGGCTCTGTATATTGGGACTTTGTATATTGTATCAGATAAGGGACTGTGTATGTTGTATCAGATAAGTGCTGCATAAGGACAGGCTAGCCGAGGAACGTGGACATAGCACTGCTACCATCAAGGTGTATCTCTGGGGTGAGCAGATCTCTCTAGGGTAAGCATAGGGACAGACATTGTTTGTTTTTTTTACGCGTTGTTCCATTAGCGCTACCCGTTTTCTCTAGTTGCTAACCGTCCTTATGTGACAGCTTTCTGATTTATTGGCTTTACTACGGCTTTATTGGTCCTGGTGGGACCTGTCTTATTGGATATATTTTATGAGATATCTATATTAAAAGTTAAGTTTTAGGAAGTTGCCTTCAGTGATATTTCTGTTGTTACAGCAACTGTCTGTGAGAGATTATTTTCTGTGATTTTTTTAGTCATGTACTCCACAAATCTGGCCTTTATGGAAGAGTAAAATGAAAAAAGCCACTTTTGAAGGCAAGTTTGCAGTTTGCCACAAGCTATATAGGGAACAAAGCAAACATGTGGAATAAGGTGCTCTGGTCAGATGAGACCAAAGTTGAACTTTTTCACCTAAATGCAAAATGTGGAAAACTAACACTGCAAATGACCTGAACACACCAAGACCAATGTGAAACGTGGTGGTGGGGCATCATGCTGCGGGGATGCTTTTCTTTAGCAGGGACAGGCAAGCTGGTCAGAGTTTATGGAGAGATGGATGGAGCTAAATACAGGCCAGTCCTGGAGGAAATCCTGTTAAAGGCTGCAAGACATTATCTAACCTTCAAGCCATAGGCTTCTCCATTCATAATGACATTTATCAGGGTATCTTTTTTCGGAAAACCACTTTTTCATGGTTTCACTTTATTTTTTATTTTTGTTCCAGTGGGATATAGAAGGTAACTTGCCAGCCTTTCAGTGCATTTCTATAATTTTTTTTTATTTTATTTTTTTTGAGCTACATATAAGGCTTTTTTCGAAACTATGTGCAACTGGAGTGTACCTTGCTCGCCATCCAATATATCAAATAAAGTAACTTTAGGTTCACAGGTAAAGAGTCAGAAACAACGGCAACAATAACTTAAAGCCATTGGTCCAAAAGGCAGCAATAAATGGGCATTCCCAAATGAGATGCCAAAAATGAACCTGGATGTGGTGAACTATGGAAGGCAGAAGCGGGGATTTTCCCCATTTTGTGTAAACGTATTGGGGTCAAGTAGGATTGATGTAGTTTATGCAGCTGTATTGATTTATTATTAATAGCCAGTGGCAGACTTTACCACCATGCAAACCAGGCAAATTATTGGGCACCCAGAGACCAGGGGCCCTATGCCGACCACAAGCAGTTGCCTGCAACAAATTCAATAAAGCAATTGACCTACTGCCTTTGCAGCCAGTTCAGCTGTCCAGGGGCCCATAGGGGAAGGGGGACCCTTCACAGCTGTAGGGGAGTAGCAGAAGTGCAGATACTGTACTGCTAAGATGAGAATGGGGCAACAGGGCAGAAATAAGCGGACATGTGGAGGTGACGCATTCCTTTTGTATTTTAATTAATAATTTATTTTTATCTTTTTTCCAAAATAACAAAAAAGGAAAGGGCACGAAGGAATACTTTAGGCACCCTGCATCGTTAGTACTTAGTAGCAACCCCTTTGGCAAGTATTACAGCTTGTAAACACTTTTTGTAGCCAGTCAAGGGTCTTTCAATTTTTGTTTGAGGGATTTTCATCCATTCTTTCTTGCAAAAGTCTCCCAGGTCTGTGAGATTCCTTGGCCGTCTTGCATGTATTGCTCTTTTGAGCTCTATCCACAGATTGTCAATGATATTTAGATTAGGGGACTGTGAGAGCTTTGGTAAAACCTTCAGTGTGAGCCTTTTGAGGTAGTCTACTGTGGATTTTGAGGTGTGTTTAGGATTATTATCTATTTGTAGAAGCCATCCTCTTTTTAAATGCAGCTGCAGAATTTGCTGGAATTTCATTGAATCCTTTCTTCCCTCTTACCATGACATTTTCCCCGTGCCATTTGCTGCAACACAACCCCAAAGCATGATTGATCCAGCCCCATGCTTAAAGGGTGTTGTCACGGCTGTAAGTGAGCAACAAAAGCCTACACGGTGAAAAGCAACTGACCGGACCCAAACTAGGGAGGATAAAGGGTGACCCCTGTCAGACCCTAAAAGCTCTCCCTAAGCTGCTCAGCCTATGCAAACACCCCAACGGTGGATGATCGCATATCCTCATACCTCGACTATATAACACCAGAACACCCTACAATAGTGAGGGGACACGACCACCGGCTCCCTACACTAGACACGGAGGGAGTCAGGGTCACCTGGGATCCAGCAAACAGAAAATCACAAATGAATGTACACTTAACTGGAGGTGCTGCAGCTGCAGTGAAAACAGATCCAAAGTCAGCAGGCAATATCCGAAGTACTTCCTTCAGCCGAACAGAGATCCAGTGAAAAGATATCACACAGGTGAAGATACTCAAGCGAGAGATACAGCCCAAATGAAAAGTATAATCCGCACCTCTACAAAGGAGGAGGGGTGATTTAAAGGCAACGAAATCAAACACAGGAGGGACAGCTGGGAGGAAGGAAACAGAGAGTAAAGACCTCATCACAGGGGCGGAGAAACAGGGCAGAGGAAACTCCTCCAAGCTCTAGTAGTGACATCATCACAGGGGTGGAGAAACAGAGCCGTGAGAACGTCTCAAAGCTCTGGTAGTGACAGTACCCCCCCTCTACGGGTGGACTCCGGACACCCAGGACCCACCTTCTCAGGATGAGCCCTATGAAATGCCCTGATGAGGCGAGTGGCTTTAATGTCCGACACCGGAACCCACATCCTCTCCTCAGGACCATAACCCTTCCAATGAACGAGGTACTGAAGAGAACCACGGACAATGCGAGAGTCCACAATTCTGGAAACCTCGAACTCCAGATTGCCATCAACCAAAATCGGAAGAGGAGGCAAAGAGGAGGGCACCGTGGGCTGGACATATGGTTTTAAAAGAGCCCTGTGAAATACATTATGTATCTTCCAAACCCGTGGAAGATCAAGACGGAAGGCAACAGGATTGACGACTGACAAGATTTTATAAGGCCCAATAAACTTGGGACCCAATTTCCAGGAGGGAACCTTCAGTTTAATATTTTTTGTAGACAACCACACCAGATCACCCACATTCAGGTCCGGACCAGGCATTAGTCTCTTATCAGCCACACGCTTATATTTCTCACTCATCTTTCTAAGATTACTCTGAATCTTTTGCCAAATGGTAGACAAAGACGAGGAAAATCTCTCCTCCTCAGGCAAACCAGAGGGAGCCCCTCCCGAGAATGTCCCAAACTGCGGATGGAACCCATATACACCAAAGAATGGTGAGTTATCAGAAGATTCCTGATGACGGTTGTTCAGAGCAAACTCAGCAAGAGGGAGAAATTAACACCAATCCTCCTGGTTCTCTGCCACAAAACAGCGCAAATATGTCTCCAGATTCTGGTTGACGCGTTCAGTCTGACCATTCGACTGCGGGTGGAAAGCAGAAGAGAAGGACAGCCGAACCCCCAGGCGAGAACAGAAAGCCTTCCAGAATCTGGACACAAACTGCGTGCCTCTATCGGAAACAATATCCGAGGGAATGCCATGCAATTTAACAATATGGTCGACAAAAGCTTGCGCCAACGTTTTGGCACTGGGTAAGCCAGGGAAGGGTACGAAATGAGCCATCTTGCTAAAACGGTCCACCATTCTCTGAGGACTAAATCCTCCTTTATCAGGGGCAAGTCGACCTAGCTGCATGGGCTCCTCCACAGAGGGAACCGAGAGAGGATGAGGCCCCTGCACACTGAATGAGTCCGCACCACTGCCCCAAGACTGAAAATGACTGGACAGAGAGGTCTCGTTTCTTTCTCTTAGACGCCTATCAAGGCGTACCGCCAATGACATGGCAGACTCTAAGGACGTTGGTCTCTCATGGAAAGCAAACGCATCTTTCAATCTCTCTGAGAGACCATGAGAGAACTGACTCCGGAGTGCAGCATCATTCCAACCTGAATCAGCTGCCCATCTCCGAAATTCAGAACAATAAAGCTCCGCAGACAGTTTGTTCTGGCATAAAAAACGTAAGTTAGATTCGGCCAGAGCAACACGATCCGGGTCATCATATATCTTCCCCAGGGCCACAAAAATTCTTTCCACGGATCGAAGGGAGGGATCCCCCGATGGCAACAAAAAAGCCCAAGTCTGAGCACTACCCCTGAGCAGGGAGATGACAATCCTCATCCTCTGTTCCTCATTACTAGAGGAATGGGGACACAAGCAAAAATGGAGTTTGCATGCCTCTCTGAAACGAACAGAATTCTCACTGCCCCCGGAGAACGTTTCCGGAAGTGAGACCTTTGGCTCGCAACAGACTCCATGGGCCGGAGCAGAGCCCAATGCTTGAAGCTGAGTCATAGATTGACGGAGATGCGCTACCTCCAAAGAAAGACCCTGCATGCGGTCAACCAGGTCAGAAAGCGGATCCATGTAAAAAAAGGACAGTTTGGCGGATTATAATGTCACGGCTGTAAGTGAGCAACAAGAGCCTACACGGTGAAAAGCAACTGACCGGACCCAAACTAGGGAGGATAAAGGGTGACCCCTGTCAGACCCTAAAAGCTCTCCCTAAGCTGCTCAGCCTATGCAAACACCCCAACGGTGGATGATCGCATATCCTCATACCTCGACTATATAACACCAGAACACCCTACAATAGTGAGGGGACACGACCACCGGCTCCCTACACTAGACACGGAGGGAGTCAGGGTCACCTGGGATCCAGCAAACAGAAAATCACAAATGAATGTACACTTAACTGGAGGTGCTGCAGCTGCAGTGAAAACAGATCCAAAGTCAGCAGACAATATCCGAAGTACTTCCTTCAGCCGAACACAGATCCAGTGAAAAGATATCACACAGGTGAAGATACTCAAGCGAGAGATACAGCTCAAATGAAAAGTATAATCCGCACCTCTACAAAGGAGGAGGGGTGATTTAAAGGCAACGAAATCAAACACAGGAGGGACAGCTGGGAGGAAGGAAACAGAGAGTAAAGACCTCATCACAGGGGCGGAGAAACAGGGCAGAGGAAACTCCTCCAAGCTCTAGTAGTGACATCATAACAGGGGTGGAGAAACAGAGCCGTGAGAATGTCTCAAAGCTCTGGTAGTGACAGGTGTATAATGAGATGGAAAAATCAATCAAGCCATTCAAGTTATTAACTTTATCTACATAATAAAAGCCATTTGCTGATGAGACAACCTTTTTAAACACGGTGGTGGATTAATCATACTTTGGGGTTGTGATGCAGCCAATGGCACAGGGAAAAGGGAAGAATTGAGTCAATAAAATACCAGCAAATTCTGGAAGCAAACATAACACCAACTGTAAAAAAAAATGAAGTTGAAAAAAGGATGGCTTCTACAAATGGAGAATGATCCTAAACACACCTCAATATCCACAACAGATTATCTCAAAAGGCGCAAGCTGAAGACTTTACCATAGTCCTCACAGTCCCCTGATGTGAATGTCTTTGAAAATCTGTGAATAGACCTCAAAAGAACTGTGCATGCTGAAGTGAGACAACCCTTTTTAAAGGTTGGAAAAGTGATCTTCTCATGAAATTCTGTGCCCTCTTTTCTCCAAACATACCTTTGCTCATTGTAGCCAGATAGCTCTATTTTAACCTTATTGGTACACAGGACTTGTTTCCAAAGTGCATCATGCCTGTTTAGATGTTCTTTTGCAACTTTTGATGCAGAATTTTGTGGTGAGGACCCAGGGGAGGTTTACTTCTGATGACTCTTCCATAATGGCCATATTTGTGCAGGTGTTGCTGAACAGTAGAACAATGTACCACAACTCCGGAGTCTGCTAAATCTTCCTGAAGGTATTTTGCAGTCAAGTGGGGGTTCTGATTTGCCTTTCTAGCAACTCTATGAGCAGCTGTCTCAGAATTTTTTCTTGGTCTTCCGGACCACCCCTGTTCCTATTAACTGCCATTTGTTAATTACATTTTGAACGGAGGCAATAGCAACCATTTTCTGAGTGTTAGGCAGCTGCTTAGAAGAACCAATGGCTGCTATTTTTGGGACAAGGTTAGAAGAGTCTCGGTATTTATAAAGCTTTAAAATTTGCATCACCTGGCCTTTTCTAATGAAGATTGTGAACAAGCCTTAACCCTAACAGGCTATTCAATGTCTGAGACCTCGGTCAAAGTTATCTGAGTGCTCAAATCTCCTTGGGTTCGCATAGTTTTGCTAGGTACTCCTTTCCTTTTTTCACTCTAAAATTGTACAAAACCACAATAATACACTGATATTGCTTAAAATGTTGAAAAGTCTGTTTCATCTTTAACTTTTTGCCCTTTGGAGATCATTTTGCAATGGCCAGGATATGGGTTATTAATGTTCTGTATTTGTTGTGACGCCAATTGCAGCATGCGCAGGGTATTATCCCAGGGCCCTTCCAAGGTGTTTCTTTACTTGAAATAACTTTCATCCAAGCGGTATAGAGCTTTGGTCTCTTGGTCACAGCAGGTTTTGGCAATCATTGGCAGGAATAAGTACTTCTGGTTTAAAGGAGCTTGCAGGATAAACTATAACAAGGTTAACATCTGCACTTATCTGGTAACTTCTGCTGTATGGGGACAGACTATCTGAGGAGGAATTGGCTTCTCCTAGGCACTGAACATCTCACACATGGATTCTCAGGAGATGCTTTCTTCCTGGAACTCTGTAGGTTGCCTGTAGTTTCTGCTTTCCTTGATCCAGCTGAGCTGAAGGTGCTCAGACTGGGTATATGGCCAAGGGGAACTCACACACACCCTACCCCTAGCAGCGGGTGGGCTACACTCACTCTAACTTCCTTCTTCACCCATGCTGCAGGATGTGGGAAATGCCCACTCTCTCCGCAGAGGGGGAGCCAAGCTGGAATAAACCATTTAGTAAACTGGGACGTGTACTTGCCAATGTGTTGCTGCCACCTACTGGTAACCAGGAAAATTACATGAACAATGACGTTTAACATAGGTTTATATGCACATTTGTGGAGGACATAACCAAAATCACATCAGATGACAGTATAAAGCTCTTAGAAGATAGTAGTGGGGTAGAGTCGTGTAGGAACGCAACTCTAGGGTGTTACATTTTCATCTTCAACTTGCTTAACTGTTCACAGAAACAGTGATTTTGACCAGGGGTGCTCAAACTTTTGTAAATCGGAAGTCAAGCCAGCACTACCCATGTAATTTTTCGTGCAGAGACCCAATCCAGGAAAAAAGAGGAAAAGATGTCCAGCACTGAGATGAAAATAAAATTTTCAATTTTTATTTGGCTTCATGTAAAAAATACATCTCCACATGTGTTACCGCTTTCCTTGTGGAGATGTGTTTTTTACATAAAGCCAAATGCACATTGAATATTTTATTTTCATCTCAGTGCTGGATATCTTTTCCTTTTTTTGCCTGAAATGCTAAAACTTTTGCATGTCTGTATGTATGTACCTGGCCGGCGGTTGCAGGTGCCCTCCTGACTCCTGAATTCAACTGTATTGCCAACTGGAGTAGGAGGACAGAACGTGGGAGCTGGTGCTGGCCACCACAGAGGGCAGGTATTTAGTGCTACTGGAGCTTTATTTTGTGCTGCACTGAAGTATTTGGTTCTGCTGGGGCAGTATTTTATGCCGCAATATGGTATTTCTGGCCCATGCTAATTGTGCTGCCTTGCCTTCTGTCCTTCTGTCGGTTTGGACCTGCTTACAACATGGGGTCACTTTTAGTTTTTTTTTTATCCAGGGCAACTTTAAGTTTCCAGTCCCCCCTGCCCAGAAATGCCAAATCCGTTAACCCTATTAATAGCAAGAGAAAATGTTACATGATAGTTTAATATATCAGTCCATTCTTCTGATGTCAAATTTGGCATAAAGTATAAGAGCTTGGCAAAAGTATGAGGGTTCAATCCTGGTAGAGGTCTCCCACTTTAACAATGTCTATGTTAGATCAGAAGTGGAGATAATGGCAAGATTGGATTTGTGTAGAATAGTGAAGAATGTGCTTGGTGGTGGAGCCAATATGCGCACAGGCATTCAAGGCACAGAGACATTATTCACCCTGCTCCCTATTCTCTTTTGAGCTTTTATTCGCTGACCTGTAGATGCATACATGTGCTCCTGATGGGATCATTGATTAGAATTTAGGAAAAGATTATAATAATACCTTCAAATGATGGTACTCCATTTGGCCACAGGCTGTACTCCTCTGATCTAAAGTACAGTAATTCAGTAAAAAGTAGACAAGTGGCAGGGGATGCGGCTGGTGTTCCTCACTCGGTGTTGCAGTGAAACATACAGGATAGCTGCAGGGGGAGATAGCTGATCATACTACAACCTGCTCGTCAGCCAGCATGCAGAGAGAAACCAGCAGGAGGCAAGGAAAATACATAAAATATGCATGTCAGCTAAAACATTTCTGGCTGCACTACACCTAAAATGCTCCTACAGCTGTTTCAAGGGGGATAATCACCTTTTATGTTATGTCAATTATTTATTTGGCAGCACAGTTTGCTCTGTATCAAATATGGACAGAAAACCCCAAAAAGCTGCAGTAAAATGTAACCCCCACACACACAAAAACAACAGAACATAACAGCACTCTCAAAGCACTAAATGTAAAAGCTATATAGAAACTAATACCACATTTCATATGATAAATTAACATGAGGTTCTTAGCAAATATATTTTGAGCAAATAATATCTGTGCCCACCCACCACGGCAAGGTGACCTTAGTCTAGGCGGGAACCTACTCTATTTAATACCTATCTCCGTGCCAAATGGGCATCTAAATTGAGCAGAGCAGAACCCACATATATACTGTGTTGCTACAATTGTTCCCTCTGTGTGCCTATCCAATGAGAGGAAGAGGAGACTCAGCTATATGTATCACACTAATAGTAAAAGAACATCTAAATGACACTAATTACAGTATTTTCTGTCACAGATATAAAATATGGAATGTTGCAAACAGAATTTACACCTCTGCAGGTAATGAACGCCAAAATTACACTTATTATGTATCTGGTATTACACGTTAGAAAAACAACAAAATTAGAAAGAGTGGTGTTCAAAAATGTTCCCTCTTAGGCTGTCCGTGCACATTAGAGAGCTGTTGGAGGAGATGCATATGTACTTATTATTGCTGTGATGGTGACATCACGATACGGGACTGTGGTGGATGGAGAGCATCTTTTGGACATTTTGAGGGGAGCAGATAATGGCCGATGGGATAGAGAAGGCGCTCATAGGGTAAGTAAATTCAACAAAACAAATCTCTAATAAAATAAATGGTTTGCTCACCTATTGCGGTTGCATCAATTGGATGCAACTGCAATGGAGATCGAGTGTAAATAAGAGATGGTTGGTGCAGCCAAGATTCGTCCTAACACCTTGGGCAAGAGCCACCTTGCCACTAGGGTAATGGAAATGAAGAGAAGTACGCTGAACCTTAAGTGGAGCGTGTGGACTGCTGGGGGCGCACGAAACAACCGATAAAATAAAATAAATACAAAATTTTTTTGTATTTATTTATCTATTTATCTATTTTTTTCTGTTTGTTATACAGAATTACCATAGGGAAGCACAAAATTTACGTTTCCAAATATATGTTTCTCCTTTCTTACCTAACCTCTCTTTTAGACTTGATAAAGGGGACTTTAGCACCCCGAAACGCGTTGTCTTACGAATAAATGGAACATTACTGAAACTAAAACACTGTCTTTGATCGGTTGTTTCGTGCGCCCCCAGCAGTCCACACGCTCCACTTAAGGTTCAGGGTACTTCTCTTCATTTTGAGGGGAGGGAAGGGGGTTATGGGGGGTTTATGTTTTGTTAATTTATCAAAATGTTAATAAAAAAAGACTTGATAAAAAAAAAAGATAGCTGTTCGATAAATGCTTGTTAAGCTGAAAACAGTGGCAGTGGCGTATCTTCCCTGTGAAAAAAAGGATTGGGCATGCTGAAATCCAACTGCCCCATTCTTCTCGTCCCCAACATCTGCTGTTTTGGGATAGTGGGGAAGCCCTCAATATAGTAGATGGTCAACTGGTCCTGCTGATATCAGCCGCTTTGGTGGGACTAGAACTAAAAAACAGCCCTGGCACAAACACCCAACCAGCCCACATACAGTATTGCAATCAACGCTGATCGCTTTACAGTAACATTGATGGCTCAGTAGCTGCATTAGGGAGCGACGCATATCCCTGCTGCCTTCACGGGAAATCATAGACACTTGTGTAACCGCGCTCCTGTATGCATGCGTGCACATGTACGCACACTGTACAGGCAGCAGGGGTAAGTGTCGATCTCCGCTGTTCCTACCGAGCCACCAATGTTTGAGTGACAGCGTTCATGGGATCAATCTATTCCCTGACTGCTGTTACAATAAAGTCCACGATCCAAAGGGTACAGGCAGCTCTGGATGCCTGCACCCAAGACGATGGCCCACTAACTGGCGATCCGGTAGGGCAGATTTCCAGTCCAGGCCTGCCAACATTCATCTGATGTGTATGACCTTCATTAGTTTTGTAGCTAGTGAAAAGACTAGTTATGGGACTTAGCACTATTTACTTTAAGCCATGCAATCTAGCAAATATTACCTTATAACGCCCAAATCATTTGCAGTATGCACACTGCCTCATAGCTTCCAGGTAAATTTTTTGAAAAAAGTCTGTTAAATAGTTTTTTAGTCAATACACACGTTATAAAACTCTAAATAAATATTGCATACAGCGTCCAGATAAATCAGGGCCCTCTAATAAACCAAAATGTTGGTCTTCCTAAAAAAAAAACAGTGTAATGGTCTAAGATAGTAAAGGGGATAGTAGCAAGATCTTTAGGGTTTAGGGAAATAACAAATGTCTGCTTCCCCAATGGTCTAGGGTACTGGAAAGCTTAATGTCCTATTCTATGGTGGTCTAAGGTGGCGGAGGTCTAGAGTGCTCTAAGGTCATTAAGGAGATCTAGATTAGCATGAGTGTTGAAGGGGTTTTCTGAGATTTACATGTTCATGACCTCAGCATAGGTCATTAATATCAGATCGGTGGGAATCCAGCTCCCGGGACCACTGCCGATCAGCTATACGAAGAGGCCACAGTGGTTCATGAGCGCTTAGGCCTCTTCCTAGGCCATGTGACATTGCGTTTATCAGTCATATATGTGCCTATGTGCAGCTCAGCACCATTCAAGTAAATAGGGCTGAGCTGAGATACCAAGCACAGCCACTATCAAATGTATGGCATTGTGCTTGGTAAGCTGAGAGGTGGCCGCGGTGCTGACTGGAGCTCCACTGAGCACCACAGCTTTCTCAAACAGTAGTGGAACCTCGCTGATCTCATATTGATGACCTATCCTGAGGATAGGTCATCAATATGTAAATCCCAGAGAACCCCTTTAATATCTGCATGCCTAGTGATCTAGGCTAGAGAAGGGGCTTGACACTCACATCTCTAGAGGGAAAAAGTCAGAGAGAAATGGCCATACTGGTTCAAGCAGAGAGAGATAAGTGACCATGTGTTACAAAGTGGTATTCACAAGCATGTCTCTGAACACAAGCATGTAGATTCATACACGAAGTGATACCACCAGCTGAGACTAGAAATTATAGATATGTATTCTTTTGCCTTCAGCGACATCTATCGGAAGCAAACATCCACCATATGCACCCGATATTGTATGCATTGGGTGCATACAGAAATACAGTCATATAGAAATATCAGTACAGCTCCAAAGAACTATTCTGGCTCCATATTTAGGACCAATCCCATACAAACAGATTAATGAGTCAAATACATGAATGATATCTAAATGTTAAATACACAAAAGTATATGTTTACGTCTGTGTTTCATCCTGATATTTTTTGCCAAAGAGCAGCAAATCAGTGGAAAGTAAAGTGGAAAAAAACAAAAACGCGTAACCATCTCATAACTTTCCTCTAATGAGATCCATTTTTGTAAGATATACATACGGGTTGCCATGCTTTTAATTTGTTTTTCCATATTGAGCAAGGTGGATTAGTGGTTAGTAGTTAAAGAGCCTCTGTCAGCATGATCAACCCTACTAAAGCAGGCATACTGCCTGGTAGAGTTAACCATGCTCATTAAAGCAATACCTTTCTTTTGCAGAAACAGCTGCAGAAATATCCGCATTTTTATTTTATACTTATGCAAATGAGCATGTTGGAGCACCAGGAGACAGGGCTAAATCCTTGGAGCATTGCTTATGTAACACCATGTGCTCTGCACACTTCCTAATACCCTTGATTGACAGGGTTAGACGGTTGAGGACAGAGCTGTGTCCCAGAGATGTACCCTAGCATGTACATATCATATACACTACTTACTATCCTCTTACCATGTTGAGAATAGAGGTTTTCTATGCTTATAAAACTAATACATATTACTGGTTTATTCAAGGGCACTATTTATAATTATAAAGACACCAGTAATATGTATTAG
The DNA here is from genome assembly GCF_014858855.1 of Bufo gargarizans. NCBI lineage: Eukaryota > Metazoa > Chordata > Amphibia > Anura > Bufonidae > Bufo > Bufo gargarizans. The sequence goes on from NC_058084.1 coordinate 74,866,946, forward strand.
TTTTCTAAGTATACAAAACCACTCTTCTCAGTATAATAATGCTATAGCAGTTTATTATGGGTTAAATGAGGGAGAGAAAATATAACTGAAAAACATCTAGGCCTTCTAAATGCAAGGCTGACCACTTACCTCCAGACTACAGCCTTATTGTATTAACAAAAGTGATTGTCTATACTCATTAATCATATATTGTGCCTGTAAATTAACCAATATGTATATACTTTCTAAGCATAGAAAACCTTTATTCTCAACATGTTAAGGCTATAGTAAGTAGTGTATATGATATGTTGGAGTTGGAGTTTCAACTACACTTTCAAGCTCCTGCATTTCAGTTTTCCTCAATGCAAAACAATCAGTATATTCATCTGGGATTTCAAATTAAAAAAATATTACGTGGTATTGGGTATTCCAATTTTTAGTCCTCTTCTTGCCATCTCCCCTCTTCTGGAACCAATGGCAGGGTTACCAGCAGTCCAGAAATTTCGGGACAGTCAGTAAAAATGGATTACTTTTTTCCTGTGTTTGTGAAAAAAAATGTGTCTGTGATTTCTTTGAGGCTGGTGGTACTTCACTAGATGGTGGTTCTGTTGGTACTTCACTTATTTTTGTGGTAATTATGATTATTTTACAGCTCACAGCAAATGCTGGTTATTAGTTCTTATCAATATATTGAGCTATAGACATATATTAATTATAGTGGGACAGTTATTAAAGTTGGCGTTTTAGATGCTGGTCTTAATAAGGCCCTGCGCTAGTGGAGCATCCGCCAGAGTTATAATGAGTCGCCGGTCTCTTCATACCTTTGACGGATCCACCGCTGCTTCTAAATGTAAGACAGGTTCCTAGCTGTCTTGCATTTAGACTATTTTCTACACCTAAACCAGGCGTAGAAAATGATAAATGAGACCTGGCATGATCAGAAAAAAGTCACAGATTGCGGCACAAAGGACCCTTGAACCACAATCTGCACCAGAAATATGCCTAATTTAGGCGTATTTCTGTTTAATAAATGACCCCCATAATTTTTATCCTTCATTATGATTTTCGAATTTGTTTGTAAATAATGGTGATTTTGGGATAAATTGTTCCAAAAAAAGAAAAATTCTGGTTGGTAACCCTGCCCAGCGGTAACAATCATAGCTGGGTTCAGAACCGTACATATAAGCAGAGCTTCCTGTACTTTGTCAACCTGGCAACTGAGAATATTTTATAGAACAAATGTCAGTGGAGTGGTCCAAGATTATGTCAGTCATCTTGTAACTTAATAGTCTGTGTTTGTTTCTGTGAAGCTGGGTTAATACCCCTTGTCCATGCCTGTCAAATAGGTTAAAAAATTAATTGTAGTCAAGTAAAATAAAACCTGCTCTTCTGTCAGTGGGCATTGACGGTTCTGGCAATTTATACGCCTGTCTTAATCCCCATGTACTGGCGGTGGGTGCACGGCCGAAATTCAGTGTGTAGTGACGTATGACGTTACCACGCCGGCCGGCGTGATAGCGTAACCTCGTACCGCATGAGATTTCGCGCTAGATCTAAAAGCAAGATGGTGGCCGGCCAATCGCGAGCAAATAGAGGCTGTCACGACCACCCCCGTTTAAATCAGACTTCCGACCACCCGGACGCCCCAGCGTGGAGAAAAGCCCAACCGCGGGTGGACCGTGACAGGGGGGAGATTCAGAATTACCCAAACAGTCAATCCTGGACCCCCCTTATTTTCTGCTGCCACCACGTTCGTCAGTGAACGACTCTATAATTGTAGGTATAGGGGTTCAGACCACTAACAGATCAGCCCCACTATCACACTACAAGCTAACCACAATCGAATCATAAAACAGTTATGTCTCGAATATCAGACGACTATAAGACAGGTAGGTCTCTTCAGGGTGTACGAGTACTTTGTTGCAGTGGGGCTTAGAGCAATAAGAGAGAGACAATTTAAAAGATATGAAATATCTTTTACTATAAGTAACACAGAAGTGAAACAAACAATGCATACAAAAATTTACAGAAAAGATTACAATAGCGAGCTGGGAAGCATGTGGAAAATAAACAGGGATAAAAAGAGAAATACTATCTTGGATTTCGCCTATGCAAAATCCAGGCACAAACTTACGTTCCAACGGACAGCCTATCGGCGATGTGACCACAGGGCAAGAAGCTCCCTCTCCCATTGCGCACAGACTTTTATGCCCCATTCTGTGGGAGGGTAAGGGGGGTTGGCCCAGCCAATCGCTGGCCAAGGGCTGCACGGTGGGTGTTCCTGAAGTAGGGTTTGGGAGGGCTTGTTTGCCCCTCCCTGCTGCTGGCCAGGCCAGTTTCCCCTAATTTTACAAAAATGGCCCATAACTTTGTCGGCGTAATAAATATGAAAAACCAGGCACTTGTGCTGGGTCCCCCATGAATTTATGGACGATTCTATGGGTGACACCCCACCTCTCTCCCTTCCAGGTGACTAGTAACCCATTTCCCAGTCTGGGAAGACCCCAGAGCTGTCCAGTTTGGACTCTCCTGGTTCATCTGGGTGAGAGGTGCATTTTGAGGGTACCTACATTTTTGGGTCATAATTCCATATAGCCCCAATATGCTTTTTGGGGTTCTCAGAGCACGGTTCACATGTCTCTCCTATGCGCTCCTCCCTCCCAGCTATCTCTGCTTCTGATGTGTAAATTGAGCAGGCTGCAAGGAAGGGCCAACTAGCATGTGTTTAATTTTCATGGTTCCAAGGTGGGCAGGAGACGTATGGGCTGGGGTTTGTTATTAGAAGTTGTCCGAGGTGTGACGTGATCTCAGCAGGGGGTGATTAGAGTCTGTGGTCTCCAAAGGGCTACAGGAACGACCATATATGGACGTCCTGTTTCCTGATTAAATGTGGCCCTCATTAGATGTGGTTAATTTTTTCTAAACTGACAGTCATTTTTTTTAATAATATCCGGACGGGGACATGACATCGCGTCACACCTCCCCCTTTTAGATGGCAGCAAGGGCGGGATCAATCGATCCTGCCCGTCGCGGCCACGCCCACCTCCTCTAAGGCGAGTGGTTCACCTCCTCGCCGAGACAACCCATCCGCGTTCGCGTGCAAGGAGCCTTTCCGATGCTGTATGGTGAAATCGTGTTGCTGGAGAGCTAGACTCCAACGCAGCAGTTTGCCATTCTCCCCAGAGACACGATTCAACCAGTGCAAGGGATTGTGATCCGTGATCACTGTAAACTTCCAGCCGTACAGGTACGGCTGGAGTTTCCCCAAGGCCCAAACTATGGCTAGGCACTCTTTTTTGATGGTGGCGCAGGCCACCTCCCGGGGTAGTAACTTCCTGCTCAGGTATAGGACAGGATGCTCCTCCCCGGCCTGATCTACTTGGCTCAGAACGGTACCTAGGCCAAAGTCCGAGGCGTCGGTCTGGACCACGAAACTGCGCTTGAAGTCGGGGGCCTGCAATACAGGGGCACTACTTAGGGCATTTTTCAGAGCCTGGAAGGCCTGCTCACAGTCTGGTGTCCAAGCCACCAACTTCGGCAATTTCTTTTTGGTAAGGTCAGTCAGAGGTTTGGCGAGGGTGCTGTAACCCTGGACAAACTTCCGGTAATAACCTGCCGTGCCCAGAAAAGATTGCACCTGCTTGGTTTGGGGGGTGGGCCAGTGGGTGATGGCTTCTATCTTACCCGTGTCAGGACTCAACTTCCCGCTTCCCACCCTATGTCCCAGGTACTGGACTTCTGTCATTCCCAGCTGACACTTGCTTGGTTTAACAGTCAGCCCAGCCCTCCGCAGGCTATCCAGCACACATGACAGGTGCACTAGGTGCTCCTTCCAGGTGTTGCTGAATACCGCTATGTCGTCTAAATAGGCAACAGCAAACTCCTCCTGTCCCTCCAGGAGTCCGTTCACCAGCCTCTGAAACGTGGCAGGGGCATTCTTCATCCCAAATGGCATCACAGTGGATTCATACAGGCCAAACGGGGTGATGAAGGCTGAACGTTCCCGAGCCTCCGGCGTCAGGGGAATCTGCCAGTACCCTCGGCTAAGATCCATAATTGTCAGATAGCTGGCGCTGGCCAGTCTATCTAGCAAGTCATCGATCCTGGGCATGGGGTACGCGTCAGAGACTGTGATGGCATTGAGTTTCCTGTAGTCTACACAGAATCGGGTAGTCTTATCTTTCTTAGGGACTAGAACCACCGGTGAGGCCCAGGCACTGCAGGATTTCTGTATAACTCCCAACCCCAGCATCGCCTCAATTTCCCTTATTATGTCAGTTCTTACCTGGTCCGAGACCCGATAAGACCACTGTCTGATTGGGGGATGTGTGCCTGTGTCCACGTGGTGGGTCGTGAGGGGGGTCTTCCCTGGCCTGCCGGAGAAGGTGCTGGCGTATTCCGCCAGTACCTCCCATAGCTGGCTGCTCTGAGTAGGTGAAATATCAGGATTGATACTCCACCCAGCCCCGGCCTCCTTAGGGTCCTCAATTATGGGCAAAGGACTTAGCGGGGCACAGGACACGTCGCCCGTCTTGCCGACACGCTGACAGGTGTCACAAGACTGACAGTACCTCGCTATATCTGAGCTTATACCAGGCCAGTAGAAGTTGTACAACAAACGGGACCTGGTCCTTTTAACCCCCAGGTGACCAGCCAAAGGGATCTCATGCGCCACACGCAGCAATTGTCCTCGGTATTGGGTAGGGACAATCATCCGCCTGTAGGTCGGATCACTTCCACCCCCACCTGGGAGTACCGCTTCCTGGTACAACCTACCATTCTCCCAGATGACCCTGTGCGTAGCCCCCTCCGCAGGGTGGCTCTCAGCGGCACTTCTGAGTTGTACCAGGCTGGGGTCGCTCCGCAGCGCCTGTTCAAAAACGGTTCCCCAGGAGTCAGACAACTGTCCTGTGGCAAACGTGGACAGAGGTCTGGGGCCTGCAGCTGCCAGGTCAATGGGGTCAGAACAGGTCGGAGCAATGGCTCTTACCTGCTCCGGCCTGGACGGCCGGACAGCTGTCACTTTCGAAGCGCTGCGGGTGACCGCCAGAACAGACCCATCATTACACACGACATTTGCATTAGTTTCACCAACATTACCCACAGATACATTGCAAGTATTACCACATTCAGTGTCCTGGTTCCCTGAATCAATACATATTTTCCCGATTACCTGTGAGCCCTCTGCTGCAAATGTCTCCGAAGCTCCCTCCTCCAGAGATTCCCTCCCACACAAGTCAGCCTCCCCCACCCGTACATTCCCCCAGGATACCTCACCCTCACTCACATCTCGGGTAGGTACCCTGGAATGTCCCGGAAGTCCAAAGGAGTCCTGCGTGGTACTAGGCAGCACATAGCATGCCTGCATCCTGCCCAGATCAGTTCCGAGCAGGACATTCATGGGTATGTCAGCCATGACACCCACCTCCCTCATTCCACTCCCGATACCCCAGTCCAGATAAACACGAGCCAGGGGTACCTTGGGGAGCGGCCATCCAACGCCAGTGAGCGAGAGGGTTCTTCCTGGAATGAGGTCCTTTTCGTCCACCATCTCTGGACGGACTAAAGTTACCTGGGCTCCCGAGTCCAACAGTCCAGTGGTGCATCGGTTACCCACGGTAAAAACTTGCATATTGTCCGCTGGGCGCTGGGTCTCCTTCCCTACGAGGAAAACTCCGGGCGGCTTGCGGACAGATGTGCTGGTTGGGTTGCTGGTGGGTTTGCCAGTTGATGATTGTGGACTTCCCTTTTGCTCTGGGCACTCGCGGCTGAGGTGACCCGGCTTGTGGCACCGGTAGCAGGTCCGGATCTCCGCTGAGGCTGGCTTGGCTCCGTCAGGTCGCTGAGCAGGCCTCTGGAAGGGTCGCTGGATAGGCCGTGATGAGGAAACAGGGGAAGGGTTTCCTCCCAAATGTGACAAAGCGTCCTTGGAGGCCCGAGTGCTGGGCATAGCGAGGAATTCATCAGCTAACTCAGCTGCCTCTCGCGCACTCTTTGGCTTGTGCTCACAGACATACTTTTGCACATCAGGGGGGCAATTGGCGACAAACTGTTCCCGGACCATTAGATCAGCCAGGGACTGCTTGGTGTCCTGGGTGAGGGGATCAGACCACTGTTTGAAGATGGTCTGCAATTTGCCAAGATAGTCCATAAATATATCCTCGGGCCGTCTCCTCAGGGACCGGAATTTCAAACGGTAAGTCTCTGGTGTAAGCATGTACTTGGCTAGAATAGCATTTTTGATGGCCTTGTAACTGGCCCGCTCTGCAAAGGGTAGTCCAACAAGGGCCTCTATGGCTTTTCCCTTCAGCGCAGACATAAGGTGTCCCGCCCACTGTGGCTCTGGCACTTGGTACTGATGGCATGAGGTCTCAAAAGCATGCAGGAAGATGTCAATGTCACAGTTCTCTGACTCCATCACAGGCAGTTTTGGCTTGACCACCAGGGATGGTCCTGTGGAAGCAGCAGCCCGGTCCGGCCTTTGAAGCTGTAATTGGGCCATTGCCAGTTCATGACGTTGACGCGCCTCCAGCAGCCGAAAATACAAGTCCGGGTTAGTGTGGAGTAGCTGGTCCATAACACTTAGGGATGGCATAGAAACAGAGCTATGCTCAGCTGGAGAACTGCAAGGCTCAGCAGGATGTCTGTTTCCCAGTTCGTCAGCCTCAGCCTGGGAGGGGTTATCCAACTCAGTGGCATCTGAGTTTCCTCCATCCAATAACTCCTGGGCCTTCAGCATACCTCGAGTTTGAGGGCCCTGTGGTGCACTCATTGTTGCCAAATAAAAGAAAGGAAAGAAAAACAAAGAGAGGGGTTGGGGTACACTTCCAGCTGCTATGTATGTATAAACAAAAAAATGCACTGTGTCTCTTTCTTAAAAAACGGTTAGGTTTTTTCAGTGTGAGGCCAATCGCTTAACCCTCACACTGACGCTCTAAGCAAGCTGCAATCCCACTTAGCTGCCACCAATTCTGTCACGACCACCCCCGTTTAAATCAGACTTCCGACCACCCGGACGCCCCAGCGTGGAGAAAAGCCCAACCGCGGGTGGACCGTGACAGGGGGGAGATTCAGAATTACCCAAACAGTCAATCCTGGACCCCCCTTATTTTCTGCTGCCACCACGTTCGTCAGTGAACGACTCTATAATTGTAGGTATAGGGGTTCAGACCACTAACAGATCAGCCCCACTATCACACTACAAGCTAACCACAATCGAATCATAAAACAGTTATGTCTCGAATATCAGACGACTATAAGACAGGTAGGTCTCTTCAGGGTGTACGAGTACTTTGTTGCAGTGGGGCTTAGAGCAATAAGAGAGAGACAATTTAAAAGATATGAAAATATCTTTTACTATAAGTAACACAGAAGTGAAACAAACAATGCATACAAAAATTTACAGAAAAGATTACAATAGCGAGCTGGGAAGCATGTGGAAAATAAACAGGGATAAAAAGAGAAATACTATCTTGGATTTCGCCTATGCAAAATCCAGGCACAAACTTACGTTCCAACGGACAGCCTATCGGCGATGTGACCACAGGGCAAAAAGCTCTCCTCTCCCATTGCGCACAGACTTTTATGCCCCATTCTGTTGGAGGGTAAGGGGGGTTGGCCCAGCCAATCGCTGGCCAAGGGCTGCACGGTGGGTGTTCCTGAAGTAGGGTTTGGGAGGGCTTGTTTGCCCCTCCCTGCTGCTGGCCAGGCCAGTTTTCCCTAATTTTACAAAAATGGCCCATAACTTTGTCGGCGTAATAAATATGAAAAACCAGGCACTTGTGCTGGGTCCCCCATGAATTTATGGACGATTCTATGGGTGACACCCCACCTCTCTCCCTTCCAGGTGACTAGTAACCCATTTCCCAGTCTGGGAAGACCCCAGAGCTGTCAAGTTTGGACTCTCCTGGTTCATCTGGGTGAGAGGTGCATTTTGAGGGTACCTACATTTTTGGGTCATAATTCCATATAGCCCCAATATGCTTTTTGGGGTTCTCAGAGCACGGTTCACATGTCTCTCCTATGCGCTCCTCCTTCCCCGCTATCTCTGCTTCTGATGTGTAAATTGAGCAGGCTGCAAGGAAGGGCCAACTAGCATGTGTTTAATTTTCATGGTTCCAAGGTGGGCAGGAGACGTATGGGCTGGGGTTTGTTATTAGAAGTTGTCCGAGGTGTGACGTGATCTCAGCAGGGGGTGATTAGAGTCTGTGGTCTCCAAAGGGCTACAGGAACGACCATATATGGACGTCCTGTTTCCTGATTAAATGTGGCCCTCATTAGATGTGGTTAATTTTTTCTAAACTGACAGTCATTTTTTTAAATAATATCCGGACGGGGACATGACATCGCGTCACAGAGGCCTCTACATAACTTTGGCGATTGGTTCCGGCGGCCGCGCAACATGGTTTAAACTACGAAATCTCCCTTGCTGGCGTAGTTTAAGACCATTTTCTACGCCATAAACTGGCATAGAAAATGGTAAATGAGATGGGCCCGCCCATGCCGCGCCCCATTTTCCACCACCTTGGAAAAGTGTCGTGAATTGGAAAAAGTCCCGGATTCTGCTGCAAAATCCCTTTGTGACAAACTCTGCCTGTTAAATACGCTAAAAAGTGGCATATATTTCTTAATAAATTACCCCCCCTGTTCTTTTTCCTTAAAAAAACATTAGTCCAATTGCAGTGTCCCACTGAAGAGAAGCTATACACTGCAAAAGGGGTTAAAATGTATTTTTGCGTGGTATATACTGTACATTTACTGTATAAGGCTATTTTCACACTAGCGTTTTCATTTCCGCTATTGAGATCCGTCATAGGATCTCAATAGCGGAAGAAAACACTTCCGTTTTGTCCCCATTCATTGTAAAAGGGGACAAAACTGAACTAAACAAAATGGGATGCTCCAAAATGCATTCCGTTCCGTTTGGTTGCGTCCCCATCGCAGACAGACTAACACTGCAAGCAGCGTTTTTCTGTCCATGATGTGGTGCGGAGCAAGACAGATCCGTCATGACACATAATGTAAGTCAATGGGAACGGATCAGTTTTCTCTAACACAATAGAAAACGGATCCGACCCCCTTTGACTTTCAATGGTGTTTATGATGGCTTTATAAGACATAATACAACCGGATCTGTTCATGATGGATGCATGCGGTTGTATTATTGTAATGGAAGCGTTTTTGCAGATACATGACGGATCCGCAAAAAACGCTAGTGTGAAAGTAGCCTTAGTTGTATGCAAGGTGTATTAACATCCACCACTAGATGGGGCTGGTGTCACCCTTTCTATATAGAGAGGAGGAGTATTCTAGAAACATGCCAGTCTAGTCTAGTGTCTGAGTCAGTGTGTCAGTCTAAGAGCAAGGAAAGAGAGAGCACAAGCTGAAAGTAAAGCCAGTCCTGGTCAGATACCAGCCACAGCAAGGCCAGAAAATAACTTTGCACAGTCCAAAATCATGCCAGATGTGGAAGAGGAGAATTGCTGTCTGAAAAGGACCACTGTCTCCATAGCCTTGTATCAAGGAGTTTAAGGACTTGGACATATACTTGAGTAGCAGATTGATCACCTGCATGAGAAAATATCCCCATCCCGCAGAGGACATTATGGAATCGTACACTGTAAGTATGGCAACCTATAATAAAGGTACAGAGCATGGTCTGACTTTAGGGTCCATCCCGTGGTTGCATTATAGAAAGTGTTACACCTCATGCCTGGATGCTTGTGCAAGATTCAGCCAGTGAAGTGCAGTGTGAGGAGAATAGCTTTAAAGGTTTTTTTTCAAGATTTTCATACTGATGACCTATCCTCATGATAGGTCACAAGCTTCTGATCAGTGGGGGTCCAACACTTGGGACCCCCGCCGATCAGCTATTTGAGAAGGCTCCCGTGAGTGCCGCGCCCTTCTCTCTGCTTGTCTAGGCCAATGACGAGATGTTCATGTGTCACGTGGCCTAGGAGCAGCTCAGTCTCATTCAAGTGAATGGGTCTAAGCATGATACCAAGCACAGCCACTATACAACTCACAGAAGCGCCACTGCCTTCTCAAAACAGCTGATGTCCTATCCAAAGGATAGGTCATCAGTACAAAAATCCCAGAAAACCCTTTTAAAGAGACATTGTGACCTATTAACTACCTTTGCAGCTATGAAATCTGTAAGAACTGTGTAAAGTGCATTGTGTGACATCTGCCAGCCCGTGCATGCTGAGAACTGTTACTGATGTGTTCAAAGAGGACTTTTCACAGATTCTGAGATTACAATATTAATACCTGGCACTGTACGGCATGTTTAGGTGATGTGATATCGCTATTTTTTTCAGATATGCTGCTCCATTGCAGTGCTGTGCCCCCCGTTCTCTTTTGCTGCCCTGTATGCTAATCAATAGCATAGGAACAGGGAGGAGGAGACGGACACTTTTCTCTGTGGGCATCTCCTTGTCCCTGGCTGTGAGCTGTTCAATCACAGTGGCCACTGGCTTCACCCAAGAAAGCCGGACTTACCAGCCACGCTCCCAACTGATAAACCACGCCCGCATAAGTGAAGCCACGCCCCCACCCATCGCCAGCAGGGGAAAATATGGGGGGGGGGGGTAGAGGGAAGAAATTTCTGAGAGGAGGTGGAGACACAGAGAATATATGAGCTAAACACTCTTGTGCCGGGAGGACTGAACTCAGAATTCAAATTATTCGGATTCTTATGAGATAGGGGGGGGCCCGCGGCGGGGGTCGGGATCCTTCCCAGTGATTTTACTTCTGGGGGGGTCCGGTCCTCCGCGGCGGACCTCCACCGGTCATTCGGTCTCACTATCCGACACATCACGTATGCGCTCTGTGGATCCACAATACCATCCTTCTTACATGTAAATTTGACTATGTTAATAACAACACATATATGTTTAACATCAGAAATAACTATGTGCCCCTACCTCCATAAAAAACTATACAATACACCAAGTTAACAGATGTGAAGAAAAACTTAATTGGAGAATATTTGAGAAAACTTACAACAAAAATAAGCAAAAAATGACATCCCAAGGATGTAATGAAGGTTAATAAAAATATCGTATCTAGAAAGACACTATATATATTTTTTTGTCTGTTTTATTCTTTTATGAATTTTTAGATATATATTAAAAAAAAATTTTTATTCCTATATAAATATTTTATAATACTGTTGATGTACATGTAAATGGAATTTATTTGGTATAAAGAAAGTTCGGGTGGAAATTTACAATTACACGGTTATGGGGGATAACCTCAATCCTTTCCAAAACCGCATGAATACCGCAGATGAGATTGCGGTAAAAAGAAAATACCATACAAAGCCGAACAGGGTGTAATAAACTTGCGCAGACTTGGGAGTCTGTCCCACACCAATCAAACATCTTCTAGCCAGCAAGTAGCACAGTAAGTGTGCCATAAAGTTCAATATAAGAGTATATATGTGAATAAAGGACTGACGCCGAAGATAAATATTCTCTTGATAAATAGGTGTTTTTCGGGGCCATACCAGGTTTTGAAAAAAGAAACCAACCCACCCAGCTGATGAGCGTCATCTAATCAGTAAAGACTTTATAAGGAGATTCAGAAGGGGGAGGCATTACCACTGAGGAAGGGGTAACAATAGACCCCGAAACGCGTTTGGTGCCAGGACCCCCGTTACACTTGGACGCCTTGGACTACTACACCGCTGCTATCGGAACCTTTGCTGTCGCAACAACAGCCTTGACGCGCACTCTCTGGGAGTGGATTTCAAAATCTAAACACGCTCACCAGCACAACGAGTGTAGCGCAAGAAAAGGAGGCTGTGAAAACTATCTAAGCGCCGGCTCTTTCTCCTACGGAGCGACTCTAGAGAAACAGCAGGGGAACCGCGGACTGCCGGAGAAATCTCTGATCCAAAGGACTTCCACAACAGCGGAGCTTAATGCTGTAGTGTAACAGTGAGTAAAAGCGGGACGCCGCTCAATACAATCACTGCACCAACATTTGATTGCAACAACTTGTTCTTGCGGAATTATATACAAAGTCTTTCTCCCTAAGGACACATATTTCAAGGATTGATCTATACCCCGAACACCCAGAGGCCATTTCATTCTATTTTAAATATATAGATTTTAATTGGTACCAATAGGTGGAGGAATCTATTTTTATTGTTATTGTATGTATTTTTATGCTTAATGTATTGAAGTGTATATGGTGCATTTTATTAAACTATTAGGTTCCATTAGTTAGAGAGTGCCCAGTATCTTTTTATTATTGATTTTCTATTTCAAAGGAAGGGTGATATCCTTTTTACTGAGAGCACCTCCTGTGTCAGTACCAGTCCAGTGCGCCACTTCTCTTTTCTAGTAGGGAATTACGTTGAGAACCATCACGACTGCCTTTTCTTTGACAGTACTTGGGTCATATTTTTGCAAAGAAGGTAAAAATCACTGCCGATCCATGGCCTGAATGTTCCGCTGTAACCCTTTTATTCCATCAGGTATGCCCCCAGGCAGCCTCAGGGGTTATCACCCGATGTCTACCACCGGGTTCGGGAGTTTCTCCCGGACCCAGACTCAATAACCAGTGTTCACTTTAGTCAACCAGGTGATTGGGTCATGCTAAAAAAAATCTGAGGACGAGACTAGAGACGAGATATCTTGGGCCATTCCAGGTGCTGCTGATGACGCCAACCTCTCTGAAGTTCGAAGGACGAGACAACTGGATCCACACCACACTGCAAGAAGCTGCTCAACTAAGTCAAAGAATGCAGAGTATCACTTTTGTTTATTTGTTACAAGGAGGCATTTGTTGATAGCACATAACGATACATTCCTAGAGGGTAATATCAGCTATAGGTTTAATATTAGCTCTGGCTCCTGCTCCTCGCTTGTTAATCCTGTATGGGTGTCTGGGCAGCTAGGCGGCCCGTAGATGTGGTAAAGGGCATAAGTTTGTGGGATCCTCCAGTTGTGAGGAAGGATAGACGGTTATGCCTGGCTAGCAGACACCATTGACAAGGGTCAGGCCCATACTGATAGGAACAGGGCAGAGGCGGAGCTATGACTAGTGAGGGTCAGAATCATTTTTAAAGCTTTGGGAGGTCTTGGGGCTCACTGGTTTTCCATTGGATCTGGGCGAAAGGAAATAGGACATGTACTTATGTTTTCTTGTTTCCATTCCTTCTATATGCCGGAGTGAGATGTTCCTGATGTCTAATCAACTGAGTTACCGAAGCCCGAACAGACAAGACGCCCTGAAGACCAAACCATGGACCAGATGCAGAGGATCCCAAACCAGCCTAAGTCACCTCCCGAAGAAAAGAAGCTACGTGTCAAGATTGACTTTCTGTTTTCCATCATCTGTTTTGTTTTATGGATTCAGAACTTTTCCTAGACAAGACTGTTTTTTTTTCAAAGAAGAAGATCGAGATTCGTCGAGGGACACTGGGGAGCATATGACAAAGAGGAGGGACTGTTGTGGAAATTTTATTAGGATGTGTATTTAATATATTGTGTATTGTCATCATGTCTCTCAGTGTCAGGGTAAACCATTGGAGTGGATATCTTCCCGTATGTCCTGTCACAGCTGCTGGGCGCAGAGGTCTCTGTCTGCGAATGGTCCATGTGCTAAGCACTGGGCTGTGGGCCGGGGAAGACTGATGTGTTCAGCAGAGCAGTGTTTTGTTGGCTGATGTATGGACGCCAGCTAGGGCCCCCGCGCAAGACGCGGATTTATTGGCTTGGCGTGGATGCATTTGTTAAGAGAACAATATATGAAAGGAATGTGCGTTTGTTGTCTCTAGTGCGCCTGATCAGCCGCTGGAGATAATGATGTTGTCCTGTAAATAAACATGCATGAGGATCATAGTAATTTTATCTGGCATTGATCACTGAGCAAGGCTGGATAAAATTAGCTCCTCCTTTTACCCATTCCATTCTAGCTTCTATAAGAACTGCAGGAGAAGCTCTTTCCCTCCAACTTCCACCTTAATGTTCGTGACCTGAAAGTCACTATGAGAGGTGAGACAGATAAAGACAATAGTGCTGCCAGTGGGGGATGGGTTTTCAGGGGATAATACTGCCAGGAGGATCTAGCAGATTGAGTCTCCAGCTGTCAGGGACCCTGAGGAGAAGACAGAAGTGCTTTGTTACCACTTTGGCCTTCACTTTTGCTCGGTGCATAGAGCTCAATGAGCGATACAGTATTTGGTGAATGGAAGAAGCAGCTATATTGCCTTCCTCAGTTGACCTGGCTATCACGTGTCAGAGGTTATGGGGGTGCTTGTTTAAATACAGGTTTTGGAAATAATATATGCATCATATTGTATAGATTATAAAGGATTTATTTGTGTGAATCAGAGACGGGTAGATGACTGTATGTGTATATACTTCATTAGTATGTATCTAGCTCCTTTTGTCTTATTCTGATTCTCACAGATGAAGGTCTTGGAATATCCTGTATCTCTTACATATGCTGATTGGTAAAGAACTAAAAGGTACCCAAAATGTGTGAATAGGAGAAAAGTGTCCTAAAAGGCTAAAATAACTGGTTGACCAAGATTCTGTTTCTGGGAGGGCCCACAGACTCCCGGAAAACCGATATGGGGCGTTGACAAGGAGTGGGGTTTATAGCTTTCAAGGGATAAAAGATCCATGCTTTGGGAATATGGGGAAGCAGGAGGAGGAGGCTGGAAGGAACTGGGGGAGCTGGAAGGAAGAGAGGACTGGAGAGGGCAGAGGAGAGACGAGGAACGGAGGTCCATGTGTGGTAACTATAAACTGTAAGGAATTTTAATGTTGAGTTATAGGGGTTGTCCAAGGTATTTTTATTGATGACCTATCCTCAGGATAGGTCATGAATATCAGATTGGCAGGGGTCCAACATCCGGCACCCCTGCCGATCAGCTGTTTGAAGAGAAGGAGCACGCCGTGCAAGTGCTGCCTCCTCTTCATTGTTTAACTGGTCACCGCTGGGAATGCGAGCAGGTAAACAATGAAGAGGAGGCATCGCTGGCACGGCACGCGCCTTCTCTTCAAACAGCTGATTGGCAGTGGTACCAAGTGTTTAATCCCCGCCGATCTGATATTGATGACCTATCCTGAGTATAGGTCATCAATATGAACAGCCTGAACAACCCCTTTAAAGCAGCATTAAATTTTATCCTCAAATTGTTAGTAATTATAATTATTGTTATGTGTGTATACGCCTCTCTGGTTGTAATCTCTCTATGTAATATTTATTTCTTTTTGTTCCAGTGTAACTCCATATATACTCATCAATAATAATAATTTTCCACACTATACAATATACCTTTTTTAAATGCCCACTCTTGTGTCTCATTTATTGTATCCAACCTTCGATTCAGACCCAGTAAGAGGGTGTATTATATATAGTATATATTTAATATATATTTATAAATAATAATTTCTCACACTTGGCTTGCCCTGGGAGCTGGTAACCTCTGTTAGGCCACTGGAACCCAGCATAAATAACAATATATATATACAGTCGTGGCCAAAAGTTTTGAGAATGACACAAATATTCGTTTTCACAAAATTTGCTGCTAAACTGCTTTTAGATTTTTGTTTTAGTTGTTTCTGTGATGTAGTGAAATATAATTACACGCACTTCATATGTTTCCAAGGCTTTTATCGACAATTACATGACATTTATGCAAAGAGTCAGTATTTGCAGTGTTGGCCCTTCTTTTTCAGGTCCTCTGCAATTCGACTGGGCATGCTCTCAATCAACTTCTGGGCCAATTCCCGACTGATAGCAACCCATTCTTTCATAATCACTTCTTGGAGTTTGTCAGAATTAGTGGGCTTTTGTTTGTCCACCAGCCTCTTAAAGGATTGACCACAAGTTCTCAATGGGATTAAGATCTGGGGAGTTTCCAGGCCATGGACCCAAAATGTCAACGTTTTGGTCCCCGAGCCACTTAGTTATCACTTTTGCCTTATGGCACGGTGCTCCATCGTGCTGGAAAATGCATTGTTCTTCACCAAACTGTTGTTGGATTGTTGGAAGAAGTTGCTGTTGGAGCGTGTTTTGGTACCATTCTTTATTCATGGCTGTGTTTTTGGGCAAAATTGTGAGTGAGTTACTCCCTTGGATGAAAAGCAACCCAACACATAAATGGTCTCAGGATGCTTTACTGTTGGCATGACACAGGACTGATGGTAGCGCTCACCTTTTCTTCTCCGGACAAGCCTTTTTCCTGATGCCCCAAACAATCGGAAAGAGGCTTCATCGGAGAATATGACTTTGCCCCAGTCCTCAGCAGTCCATTCACCATATTTTCTGCAGAAGATCAATCTGTCCCTGATGTTTTTTTTGGAGAGAAGTGGCTTCTTTGCTGCCCTTCTTGACACCAGGCCATCTTCCAAAAGTCTTCGCCTCACTGTGCGTGCAGATGCGCTCACACCTGCCTGCTGCCATTCCTGAGCAAGCTCTGCACTGGTGGCACTCCGATCCCGCAGCTAAATCCTCTTTAGGAGACGATCCTGGCGCTTGCTGGACTTTCTTGGACGCCCTGAAGCCTTCTTAACAAGAATTGAACCTCTTTCCTTGAAGTTCTTGATGATCCTATAAATTGTTGATTGAGGTGCAATCTTAGTAGCCACAATATGCCTGTGAAGCCATTTTTATGCAATGCAATGATGGCTGAAATGGTCTCAGCAGGTCCTTTAATGACAGCAATGAAATGTAGTGGAAAGTTTTTTGGGGGATTAAGTTAATTTTCATGGCAAAGAAGGACTATGCAATTCATCTGATCACTCTCCATAACATTCTGGAGTATATGCAAATTGCTATTATAAAAACTTAAGCAGCAACTTTTCCAATTTTCAATATTTATGTAATTCTCAAAACTTTTGGCCATGACTGTATATATACTTACACATACATAGAACATATACATATATATACACACATTAAACATGCAGATGGCCAATCTGTCTCAGAGGTGTGGTGGAGAAGCAATATAACCCAAACCATGTGCAGTAAAGTCTAAGGCTACTTTCACACTCGCGTTTGGAGCAGATCCGTCATGGATCTGCACCAACGGTTCCGTTCAGATAATACAAACGTCTGCATCCGTTCAGAACGGATCAGTTTGTATTATCTTTAACATAGCCAAGATGGATCCGTCCTGAAACCCATTGAAAGTCAATGGAGGACGGATCCATTTTCAATTGTGCCAGATTGTGTCATAGAAAACTGATCCGTCCCCATTGACTTACATTGTGTGTCAGATGGGGACAGAAAACGCTGCAAGCGGAATGGAGACGGAACAGAGGCAAACTGATGCATTCTGAGCGGATCCTTTTCCATTCAGAATGCATTAGGGCAAAACTGATCTGTTTTGAACCGCTTGTGAGAGCCCTGAATGGATCTCACAAACAGAAAGCCAAAACGCCAGTGTGAAAGTAGCCTATTGTTGTGAGAGCGATCTATCCCTTGTAAGACCTCTATGCCTAGCCTGCATAAGCAGATATAATTACTGTGGACAATCCTCATCAGATAGCTGAACTGAACAATATTGTGTTCATCCACAAAGGTGCTTTATTCTGCACATCAGACAACAGGATACAGAAGAATTAATGGATCTCAGTATTATGTGGTCAAAAGATGATACTTTCTTTAGCGTACCATGCAGAATACATGTGTCCCTGTTACATAAGGTTGTTAGCTGCATCCATAACACAGGAAGTGCTGTACTCCAGAAAAAGGGTGGAGCATTGCAAAGGAAATGAGTCATAGATCTCAGGGAAGGGAACATGAAAAACAAGTGCATTACCAAAAGTATATAACTAACCATAGAAATATTAATAGAAAATGGTACAAAGAATAAACTATATAAATTCCCATCTACATTAATGTAAATATCAACTGTGTAGCAGGATACTCCCCGTCTGAAATTGTAAATGTCACTATTTATACTATAAGGGTAGTTATACAATTGCAAATAAACAATTTGCTTTGATGTCTGAAGATCTGAAAGACATAAAGAGAACATGCATATAATGCAACAACTATAATGTAAGACTTCAAGTTGTATCAATTAAAGTTAAAGACACTTCCTTCTTGAAGTCACAGGTAGGATCACGCAGCATACGCAAGCAAGTTCATTCTCCAAAGAGCAAGAGCACAATAAGTTCCGTGATAGGTCTGATGAAAGTCTTTACAGTCCCTTGTCTTGCAACTTTAACCTCCACCTTGCGTACCTTACCGTCATCACTAGGAATGCTTTTCACTAAGTCCCATAGGCCATTCAATTCTTTTGGCTTGCTGGTCCTTGAGCAGAAGGAGATCTCCAACTTGTATGTTAGGGTTTAGGTGTTGCCATTTCCTGCGTCATTGCAGAGTAGAAAGATACTCCATCTTCCAACGATTCCAGAAGCAGTTGGCTCGCTTCCACTGGTCATAGCACAGATTTCCTGCTTTAAAGTTTCCAGGTGGAACAGAAACAGATCCAAGCTTCTGGGTAAGCATGGTAGCTAGGGTAAGGATAGTTGGGGTCTCTGGATCTGTAGACACTGGAACAAGTGGTCTTGAATTGATTATGGCAGATGCTTCTGCCAGGAAGGTGGTTAGAACCTCGTGGGTTTGATTAGAGGAGTCTCTCACCTTGAGGTATGCAACAGCCGCTATGGCCTCAGTAGATGCATGTGAGAAGATGTGAAGCTCTTTTCTCTTAATTGTAGCAAGGGAAGCTGAGGTGTAGCAGCGTGGTATACAGATTTCCTCTAAGGCATGTAGAGATTGCTTCCAGGACTCCCACTTTGAAAGCTTGTCTGATGGCAGTGGAGCGTCCCAATCTTTAATGGGCTCTGAGAACTGTCTAAGTAAGCCTTTACCTTGTATGGTGATGGGAGCCACAAATCCCAGTGGATCGTATAGGCTGTTCAACACTGACAGAACACCACGCTTGGTAAATGGCTTGTCTGCAGAACTGACTTGAAAGCCGAAGGTGTCTTTTAATAAGACCCATCGTAGCCCCAGACTTCTCTGTACAGGTGGCATGTCCATTCCCAGATTTGTCTTTAAACCCTGTGGCATAGTCGCCAGGTTGAAAGGCTTTCATAACGGCAACACTATTTGAGGCAATCTTGTGTAGTCTGAGGTTAGCCTCTGAAACCATACCTTGTCTCCTTTGGAGCGGGTCTATGGTTTCTTCATCTGTAGGTAAAGACTTAAAGGGTTTCTGAAATAATTCAGCGGGCATCCTGTCACAACGCCGGGGGGGACATGTGCCCCCCCCCCCCCCCGTTTCGGCGAAGGCAGCAAACCACAGGTTTCCGGTCCATTCGAGTCTCCGGTGACCCGATGAACCGGAAAAGGACGGTGATCGGTGGTGTGATTACACACCACCAATCACAGTCCGAGCATTTGGGGGCGGCGGTGCTGTCCTCGGTGCTGATTGCTGCGGGGAGAGAGGCTGGAGATTCAAACTCCCGGCGCTCCTCTCTCTGCTGCTGCTCCTGCACTGTGAGGACCGTTCTGCACCAGCTCCTGTGACCCCCCCGTCGGCACCCATCACCCTCCTGCACCCATCACCCTCCAGGTAGGTTAGGGTCAGTGAGGGAGAGGCACGATTAGGCAGGGATAAAAGGGAGAGTTAGGGGAATTTTTTTCTTTTTTACTGATTCAGTGTTTCTGGTGGTTGGGGTCCACAGCACTTAGCTGTGAGACCCTAGACCCACCCAGGAGTTCTGCCACTTGCCTCCCCCCACCTCCACCCCCCCCCCCCCCCACCACCACTTTTCTTTTTTTTTTTTGCATGCGCTGACTGTGGCTGGCACTCTTAGCGTCCGGCCACTGTTAGCGCATCGACCGCCCCACCACTGATCAGCGTTGTACCGCTGGTCAGCAAGTTTGAACTTTTTTTTTTTCCAACACTTGTCCATATTTTTTTTTTACTTTAGCTTTTTAGTACGTGAACACCCGTGCCCCCACACACACGCACATACAATAAAGTTTTACACGCACGCACATACACACACACATACCCATGGCCCGCCGGATGTTCTCGGTGGAGGAGGCATATGCCCATATGCTCTCCAACTCCAAGAGCCCCAGTGAGGATGGGGATGACCCCACGTTCCTCTTGTCGTCCGCATCCTCCTCATCATCATTTGATGACGATTAGCCCCCAAGGCGGCGGTGCCAGGGGCCCCATATGCTAGGGACCCTGTGGCCCCCTACCAGTGAACTTAGCTGGTCCCCCCCAGTGAATTTTGAGCCAGAGATTACGGATTTTGTTGGCAATCCAGGAATCCAGATTCCCACAGTGGGCTTCACTGAAATTGACTTTTTTAGTTTTTTTTTTCAGTGACCCATTTGGGAATCTGATGGTGGAGCAGACGAACCTGTACGCCCAACAGTTCATTTCTCAGCACCCGGGCTACTTTTTGGCTAGACCCGGTGGCTGGACACCAGTCAGTGCAGCCGAGGTGAGGACGTTTTGGGGCCTCGTGCTGCACATGGGTCTAGTGCAAAAACCAAGTGTCAGGCAATACTGGAGTGGGGACGTCCTCTACCAGACCCCACTCTACAGTATGGCCATGACACGCCCCCGGTTTGAGGCCATCCGGAAATGCCTGCATTATGCAAATAATGCAGCATGTTCCCCCCAAGGTGATCCTGCCTATGACCGTCTGTATAAGATACGGCCGATTGTCGTATTGAACCCCCAGAATGTCCCCCCACTCTGGGTGTTAGCGGGAAACTCGTGTGGAAGCTTATGCACCCACTGCTAGATAAGGGTTACCACTTGTACGTGGATAACTTTTATACTAGCATTCCCTTGTTCAGGTCCCTTGCAGCCAGATCCACGTCCGCTTGTGGGACCGTGCGGAAAAATCAGCGTGGCCTCCCTGCCCACCCCATCCCCAGGGGTAAGACCCGTGCCCTTACCAGTGGAAACCTGTTGCTGGTCAGGTATAAGGACAAGAGGGATGTCCTTATACTGTCCACAATCCATGGTAACAGCACCACCCCCATCTCTATGCGAGGTACCACGGCAATGGTCCTCAAGGCCGATTGTATCGTCAACTACAATCGGTATATGGGAGGAGTTGATTTCTCTGATCAAGTCCTCAAGCCATATAATGCCATGTGCAAAACCCGGGCATGGTACAAAAAAGTTGCGGTCTACTTGGTACAGGTTGCCTTGTACAACGCTTTTGTACTATCCCGAAGCGCTGGCAGCACAGGGACATTCCTCCAATTCTATAAAGGCAGTCCTCAAGGACCTGATTTTTTCAGACCGGGAAAGAGCAGGCTGGTGTACCTTGGGAATTAGAGGCGCCTGGATCATCCCTGGCCAACATTTTCCAGGTGTGGGCCCCCATACTGGAAAGAAGGGATGAACCCAAAAAAGATGCAGAGTGTGTCACAGGAGGGTGATACGGAAGGACACCACCACTCAATGTGACACTTGCCCCGATCATCCGGGCCTCTGCGTTATCGATTGCTTTAGGGAGTATCACACTTCCATGGAGTACTACATTTTTATAATATAAATATAGGTCCCCTAGAGAACCTAAAAAACTATGTCTCTCAGACTTTGGAGACACGGAAACAATTTTTTCCCCCAAAAAATATTAGTTTTAGTGCAGGCATCCTCAAACTGCGGCCCTCCAAATGTTGTAAAACTACAACTCCCAGCATGCCCAGACAACCTACAGCTATCAGCAGGGCATGGTGGGAATTGTAGTTTTACAACATCTGGAGGGCCGCAGTTTGAGGATGCCTGCTTAGTGTCTCCAAAAAGTCTGAGAGCCATACATATTGGGCATCGCCGCATCCATAAAAATCTTCTCTATAAAAATACCCCATAAACTAGCCCCTCGATATAAGCCGTCAAAAAAATCTAATAAAAACTATGTAAAAAAAAAGCCTTTTTTATTGTCACCTTGGATCCCAAAAAGTGTAATAACAAGCCATTAAAAAGTCATATGCACCCCCAAATAGTGCCAATCAAACCGCCATCTCATCCCGCAAAAAATGAGCCCCTACATTAGACAGTCGCCCAACAAAAAAAAAAAACTGTAGCTCCCAGGCTATGGAGATACTAAAATAATTTTATTTGTTTCTTGAATGATAATATAGTGTAAAATCTAAATAAATTTTAAAAAGTAGACATATTAGGTATCTCCGCGTCCATAAGAATCTGCCCTATAAAAATAACATTTAACTTAATCCCCCCGGATGAACAGCGTTAAAAAAATAAATAAAAAACGTGTAAAAAAAAGCAATTTTTTGTCACCTAACATCACAAAAAGTGTAATAGCGAACGATCAAAATGTCATATGCACCCCCAATTAGTGCCAATAAAATCGCCATCTCAACCCGCAAAAAATGAGCCCCTACATTAGATTGTTGGCCAAAAAAAAAAAAAAAAACTGTAGCTCCCAGGCTATGGAGATACTAAAATAATTTTTTGTTAGTTCCTAATATGATAATATAGTGTAAAATCTAAATACATTTTAAAATGCAGACATATTAGGTATCGCCGCGTCCGTAAAAATCTGCCCTATAAAATAACATTTGACCAAACCCCTCGGATGAACAGCGTTAAAAATATAAGATAAAAACGGTGCCAAAACACCAATTTTTTGGCAAAATTTCCATTTAAATCCTTTTTTTCCGGTAATAAAGCAAGGGTTAACAGCCAAACAAAACTAAATATTTATTGCCCTGATTCTGTAGTTAGCAGAAACACCTCATATGTGGTCGTAAATGGCTATATAGCCACACGGCAGGGCATAGAACAAAGGGAACGCCTACTGGAAAAAATTGATTAAAATTGAACATTTTCCAAAAAATAGAAATTCCAAAATTGTTTCTCCATCTGCCATTAACTCTTGTGGAACCCCTAAAGGGTTAACAAAGTTTTTAAACCCAGATTTGAATACCTTGAGGGGTGTACTTTCTTAGATGGAGTCACTTTTTCGGAATTTCTATTCTAGGGGTGCAACTGGGGCTTGAAGTGGGACATGGTATAAACAAAACCAGTCCTGCAAAATCTGCCTTCCAAAACCCATATGGCGTTCCCCTCTTTCTATGTCCTCCCGTTTGGCCAAACAGTAGTTTAGGACCACATATGGGGTGTTTCTGCAAACTACAGAATCAGGGCAACCCATATTGAGTTTTGTTTGGCTTTTAACCCTTACTTTATTATTGGAAAAAATGGAATAAAATTGAACATTTTTCAAAAAATCTAAATTCTTAAATTTTATGTCCAATTGCCATGAACTCTTGTGGAAGACCTAGAGGGTTAACAAAGTTTGTAAAATCAGTTTTAAATACCTTGAGGGGTGTAGTTTCTAAAATGGGGTCATTTTTGGGTGGTTTCTATTACGTAAGCCTCACAAAGTGACTTCAGACCTGGACTGGTCCATAAAAAGTGGGATTTGGAAAATTTCTGAATTTTTTTTTAAATTTGATTCTAAACTTCTAAGCTATGTAACATCCCCAAAAAATAAAATGGCATTCCCAAAATGATACAACCATGAAGTAGACATATGGGGAATTTAAAGTCATCACAATTTTTGGGGGTATTGCTATGTATTACAGAAGTAGAGAAACTGAAACTTTGAATTTGCTAATTTTTCCAAATTTTGGCAAATTTGGTATCTTTTTATGCCAAAAATTTACTTTTTTGACCCAATTTTAGCAGTGTCATGAAGTACAATATATGACGAAGAAACAATCTCAGAACGGCCTGGGTAAGTAAAGGCGTTTTAAAGTTATTCACACATGACGTGACACTGGTCAGATATTCAAAAAATGACCAAGTCCTTAAAGGGAACCTGTCATGTGGATATTTGATCATAATCTAACTAATTATATACAATCATTAACTACTAAAAAGTGCCTTAGATGTATTCACTTACTGGTGTGACAGATGGTTACCTCATAATATACACACAAAGATGCCGCATGCCACATGCTAATGATTCGAGTCCAGCGTGATGTCATGGAGTCCAGCGTATAGTTAATTCAGAGCTATAGCCACTCCCCTGCCCACCTGCTGTTGATTCCTATGGAAACAAACTGTCATTCAGCAGCAGGTGGGCGGGGAGAGTCAGGAGCTCATGAATATTCATGAGCTGGAGCTTTTCAATACAAGATGTTGGCAGATTGACTGGGTCAATTAAAGAAAGTGATTATTTATGTTGCCCTTAGTTAGGACACCATAAAACTGGTGACAGGTTCCCTTTAAGATGATATAGGGCTGAGTCCTTAAGGGGTTAAACAGGCTGACATTATAGATGTGAAAATGTCACCTGAATTTAACTCTGCATTTATTTTATTTAAGTATGCCCCCGTTTTCGTGTAATTTTAACTTTTATTATATGCAAATGAGCCTCTAGGAGCAGGTTTACACGGCAGACAGGGCCAGCAGGAGAACCAACGCTGGCCTGGCCCTGTCAATCAAGACAGAAGGGCGTGGAAATGAGGTGGGCGAACTGAGCCTCTAGGAGCAAAGCCCCCCCCTGCTCCTAGAGGCTCATTTGCATATAATACAAGTTTAAATTACACGAAAACGGGGGCATACTTAAATGAAAGAAATGCAGAGTTAAATGCGGTATTCAATAATCTCACTTTCCATGTTGTTGTTACGGTGCCACAGAAACCTTAGGAAGTTTCTATGGTCTTTGCGTACAATGAAGCATTGAAACATTTGCTCAATACCAGCAGTTATGGCAACTGTTTCTCTTCTAAACCTCATAAGTACACCTACAAGGTTGTTGGTTAGATTTGGGCCAGTGAGAAGAACATCATTTAGGGATACACCTTGATGCTTGGCACTAGAGTCAAATACTATTCTGATTTGTTTTGGCTTACGTGGATGATACACTCCAAAGAAAGACAAGTACCAGCACTCATCGTGTCTTTGAAGTGGTGGCGCTGGTTCAGCGTGACCATTGTCAAAGATCCCTTTCATAAAAGAGATGAAATGGTCCTTCATTTCAGGCCTGTTCTTTAGTGTTCGTTAAAGGGAGTTGAATCTCGATAAAGCCTGTTCTCGATTGGTTGGGAGTTTGGCCCTTGTAGCACGAAGAGGTAAAGGTGCAACCCAGCTGAGACTCATCCTGGAAGAATTCTTTGTCCATTACTTTGATGAACTCTCTGTCTTCAACTGACAAGGCTATTTTGTTGTCTTCACTTGTAGTACAAAACACTGTGGTACCTAGGTTGTCATCACATAGGACAGGAGTAACATCAGGTACTTGGATGATGTCAAGAGGCTTCTCCTTTACTTCATAATGGTGAGGGCACTGTTTGAAGTGGGATGCACATTCGTTTTCCAGCACGTAAGTCTTGAAGGAGTGAATCTCAGATGACGTACGCATCCTGGCCAAGCATACATTGTCCACTATTACCCAGCCTAGGTCAAGTCTTTGTGCATAAGGGGCATGATCAGGTCCATCACACTGGTCGCGTACTTTGTGTACTCTGAGAATGTCTCTTTGTAGCAGGACTAATATTTCTGCACTCATGTCCATTGCAGGAATCTCATCCACAAGGTGCCTTAAGTGAGGATGGTGATATGCAACTTCTGGAGTAGGAATCTCTTCCCTTTTGTCTTTTATCTGGTCACACTCAACTAATGTTGGTAGGGGTATGCCCTGTCCCTCATTGATATGAAAAACCATGAACCCATCGACCCTTCTGTCGAAGGTCTCTACACGACCAGAACAGGTTCTGAGAGTATACGGTGTGGTGTGACCCTCTATGCCAAAGTGTCATGATAGGTAGGTAAGCGGGGAAATAACCAAACACAGGAAAACAAACAGAACAAATGACTAGGCCCAAAAGCTAGGGAGAAAAGGGTCACCTCCTAGCAATCACTAAATGTTTTCCCTAAACTGCTGTGCCCCTGTGCATACCCTAATGGTGGATATGCACATGCCCTTGTGCCTAAACCTATACACCCTGGGCAAACCCTAAGCTGTAGGGAAAAGGGAAGAGGCAACCTGCTTCTTCAAACCCGGAGGAAGCCCTTAAATGGTCCTCAACCTTCTATAAAAATTCTATGCTTCTTTGTAGTTAGTTTGTAGCAAAGGTGCTTTTCTGGCAGCTTTACCTCACAGGAATGGTATCTTCCAGGAGAAGGATTCTTTCATGGCCTACTTGGCAGCAGCAAACATCAAACAGGTCTTCTCTTTGTCTTGCTTACCAGAACAGGGGAAAATGGGACCATCCCACTATCCAGAAACTATTACTAAGAGCTGCAAGTTAACTATTTCCTACTGATATAGCAAAGTTACAAAAACCACTTGTATCACTGATGGTGCATAGTTAACCATTTCAGTAAACATCCTAGCAACTTTAACAGTAAACAATTTGATTACTTTTGCAGTAAACCATAGCGTTAACCCTTTAGCAGTAAACTAGATAGTAGCACTAAAGCAGCAGCAAATCACTTTTACAGTAGAGACAGCAAACTTGTCAACCTGCTGAAAGATGCTTGGCAAACAGTTGCTGTAGAATATAACATTAGGTGCAAAATATAGACTGCTTTACAAGCCTCTACGCCAAGCTTTGTTGAGGTAGGAATATGGGAGTAGGGGTTTCCATAGTAATAAGGTTGGGAAACAGAATGGTATCTCCCAAATTTAAAGGACATGTCCCACCATAGCATTTTATCCCCTATCCAATCATGAAATTAGGGGTCTATGAGACGAAATGGAGTGATGGTCACACACCCTCCAATTATCTCTATGGAAGTAGAGAACATGGCCGAGTGCTGTAAATGGCTTCTCTATAACACTGTCACTTCACTCAGGTGACTCTGGGACCCCTGTTCTTGTGATGGAAGGGGGGGGGGGAAGTATCCATCCCAACAGTCAGAACTCACCAATAAGAATCTTATGACCTATCCCATGGATAGCTTGTTAGGGTGGGGCACGCCCTTTAAGATAATCCATGTGAAACTGTGGATGCATGTTTTATCCCCCAATATCTTATATGGCAAAAATGTGGTTATGTAAAAGAAAAAAATTATCATTTGGCAGACATAAAATTGACTTAAAGTACTGTGCAAAGGTTTTAGGCAGGTGTGGGAAAATACTGGAGAGTAAGGATACTTTCAAAATTAGAAATAATAGTTACATTTATTCTGCAGCAGGACAACAACCCCAAACTTACAGCTAATGCCATTCAGAACTATCTTCAGCATAAAGAACAAGTAGTCCTGGAAGTGATGATATGGCCTCCACAGAGCTTTGATCTCAACATTATCGAGTCTGTCTGAGATTACATGAAGAGACAGAAGGATCTGAGCAAGCCTAAATTCACAGAAAGAGAACTTGGAGATCTGTGGGTAGGTCTCCAAGATGTTTGGAACAACCTCCCTGTCGAATAAAAAAAACTGTCTGTAAAGCCTGTATTACACATGCCAATTTTTTGGCAGATGATCGCTAAAGAACATTTGTATGAACAATTGTTAGCAATCATCTTGTAGTGTAATACTTTCGCCGATTGCCCGATGAACGATGAAACGGTCATTGTTCAGGCAATCCAAATCTTTTGACATGTTAAAAAATTATTGTATATACAGCATGGGGACGAGCGATGGCATAGCTGCAGAGGAGATAGCTGCATGTAATAGCAGTGGTCTCCTCCGCTGGCGAGCAGGCGATTGCCTGGAGGGAACGCTTCCCTCCCGACAATCGTCTGCCACATCAGGCTGTGTAATACAGCCATTAGCGTACCTGGAAGAAATGATGCAGTTTTGAAGGCAAACACCATACATTGATTTGATTTAGGTTTCTTTTGTTCATTCACTTTGCATTTTGTTTAACTGATAAAAATAAACTATTATAACTATTATAACACTTCTAATTTTGAAAGCGTTCTTACTTTACTCACACTTTTGCACAGTGCTGTATGTTTCTACATTTTATTTATACAAATTGCATTGCCCACATCCCAAGATTTCATCAGTTTGCGTTGTTAAAAGTTAATAATGATTGATGTTACACTGAGACGGCTTGTCTCACGTTTAGCACGTTTATCTCAATGACACCCTTGTATAATATCAAGATGAACTTATAAATGTTCTAATCATGTACGTGCTAAGCACCGACGAGATCATCTTCTTGGGTGACAGATTTTCTCACATCATCTCAGCTGATTCGGTTACTGTCAGAATTTCATTGGCCGTGCCTGAATGCAGTTGGCATTGTGATGCATCCTTGTGATCAGATTAGCTTTTCATCTTCTGCTCTTTCTAAATATGAGGTGGGATCATAATATCTTGAATGGCATTCTGTAGGGCAGGAGGGCTTGTTAGTGAACATAACATTGCCATTCCCAGAAGTCCATCCAACACATTTGGGGAGGGGAAGAATCAACCCAGTCCCAGCACAGAGGGTTATAGCAATCTATAAATGACGGCGGAGAAAGTGCAAACAGGCAATCAGTGCTTGTAAACAGAACACACAACACAGTGATGTCACGGATACCCGAGTGGGGATACGGCACTGTCAATGGTGAGTACTAGATATTAGTTAAATATTTGTAGATATTTATTTGTTGTGTTCCACTTTATTTTATGTTATTTATCACAAAAATAAATAGTATCTGTTTTATTTTAAATCCCATAGGTCCAGACACATGGGCAGATTATTTCCCATCTGCCAAAGGACAAAACCAATCGCCTATTGAACTGCACACCCGGTATATTAGGCACGATGCCAGCCTGAAGCCATGGACTGCTTCCTACCGCCCATCCTCTTCTTTGACTATTCTCAATGATGGTACTACAATCAGAGTGATGTTCGATGGTTCATCAGGTGATCTTTTATTACATTCTCTAAAATTATGCTTCCATACTTTCATGCATATGAACTGGTGTCAAGCACTGTACGTATAGAGAGTTTGGATGACCTTTTGTAAGCAATTGAAAAATTGATGCAAAAGGTTTCATCTGAAACAAATTTGGTCTGAAATGTAAGGAAATCGCACACTTTGCCGAAGATTGAGTGAATACCACCAACATGGGATGGGATAAATGCATATTATGCGAAAATTCATGATTCTGAAAACGTAAACAATTTTAATATCTTAATAATAAACAGAGTATGGTGGCTCTCTATCGCCTATAACTATGAGTGGGTGCTGCTAGGCCTGAGTGACTCACCCAGTCACAAATTAAAAATAAATGTAATATATAGAAAGGCTGAGCACTCTCCCAATGGACCACACTGAAACTATTCAAAGATTGTTTGAGTTTATTACACCAATATATAGATCTAAAAATCAACAAAATTACAATAAGACTATAATAAAGATAAAATATTCAATAAAAATACACTATGAATATAATAAAAGAGTTAAACAGATTCAGAGCATAATGAGTAAAATGGTTTACAAAAGCATAATATATCTGGCTTTGATGAAGTATGTCCTGGATATGCAGAAAAAAGATGATGATTTGCAGATAATTCAATGTATAAATATTCGACAGTCAGAGAATATATGATAATATTTTCGGATATATTTTCGAATGTATATTCGCATAAATGTCCAGACTGGAATAGATTATGTGCTTGCGATAATTAGTCAATATCCCCTGTGTGGCAATTTAAAGGAAACACTTACTCTTGCAGACAGCCGTCTGATTATCGCACACGGTGGCGTCCCACGTGGCTAATGGAGTTGAATTTCGGCGGTGTCTGTTACTTGCAGTACAGCAGGAGTAGTGTGAGCGATATAGCCCTCCGTGTAGAGATTCTTTGTGAAAGAAATTGAAGTTGTAGCTCTACTTCATGGGACTGAATGTTCGCTTTATGCCATAAAGTTCCTCAGGGTGAAAGGAATTGATTCAAATTATTAGCATCGGGACGTCCATCAGCTGATATGCGGGTCTTTTGAAACCAGACGCGTTTCGGGGTCTTTTAATATCTTGTGCCATAAAAACACAAAGAGAAAGAGGACATAAGATAGAGAAGGATGCAGAAGGAAACTACGAAGATGCTCTGTAGATCTGGAGATAACCCCAGCCAACCCCATTATGGGTGAACGGATCCATAGTGACATAGCTGGTGAAACTGTAAGAAGTCAGAAAAATGCTTGATGCTGCTTTAGGCTACTTTCACAATAGTGTTTTTGCTGGATCCAGCAGGGCTCAGCAAAAATGCTTCCGTTACTGATAATACAACCGTCTGCATCCTTTATTAATGGATCCGGTTGTATTATCTTTAACATAGCCAAGACGGATCCATCATGAACTCCATTGAAAGTCAATAGGAGACGGATCCGTTTTCTATTGTGTCAGATAGTGTCAGAGTTAAACGGATCCGTCTTCATTGACTTGCATTGTGGGTCTTGCTCCGCATCCCATGACGGTATAAGAAGGCAACCAAACTGAATGGAATGCATTTTGGAGCACTCCGTTCTGTTCAGTTACGTTTTGTCCCCATTGACAATGAATGGGGACAAAACTGAAGCATTTTTTTTCCATTATTGAGACCCTATGACGATGTCAATACCGGAGAATGGAAATGCTAGTGTAAAAGTAGCCTTAGTTAGTAGTATATGGATTTACACCCACTTTATACAAATAGATGCATATGCAGCTCTTATTGCCATTATTGCCATATGGAATGTCACGCCATAGAAAGTGGATAGTAAATGATTAACCCCTTACTATCGCAATTTTTAGGTTTTTTATTTTTGTTTTTCATCCATAACTTACTTTGTCCATTGGCACAGCCATATGATGTTTTATGTTTTTTTTCTGTGGGACGAGTTGTATTTTTTATTGCCACCATTTAATGTTTCATATAACGTACTGAAGAACTGTAACGTAATGTTTCTGAATGGAAATTAAACGCAATTCTATCATTATTCTTTTTCGGGGGGGGGGGCTAACTTTTGACTCTATTTACTGTGTGGAAGACATTACATTATATAATTTATTGTTGTCTTCTACTACTAAAAAAAATCTATATTTTTAAAATTAATACATTTAAATTAAAAAATAATAAATTTCTTTGAGTCGCCATATTCTGAGACTCATATTCTGTCATTGGAGCTTGTCTTTTACAGGGTGAATTGAATATATATTTTTTTATGGTACCCTTTTAGGATACATAGGACTTTTTTTGGGGGGTGAGCAAAGAACAGAAAATCATTGTGTATTTTATTTTTATGGCGTGGTAGGATAAATAACATGATATTTTAACAGCTTGGACTTTTATGGCTGTTGCAATACCAATTATGTTTTTTACTGTTTATTTTTTTTATGATAAATGGAAGGATGGGTATGTGAGGTTGTAGTCCTGGGTCCAAAACATGCCCCTGTGCAAAAAAAAATATGAAAGGGACACTAAGCCAAATTCCTGTTTACAAGTTGTTGAACTTTGAATATATCAAATAATGTGGGAATAGGCGCTAAAACATGACCCCACTTTGGGTCATACACTCTGGACCCTGTGGAGTATTGAGCCCCCCGATGTGTTGGTGGGTTTAGTCTGCGAGACAGATGTAGTGTTCCAGATGGTTGCACTGTTTGGAGACATTTCAGTTTTCACACACGTAGCATCAGTCAGTTGCTGACCGCTATACTGACAGGTGATACCCCTTATTTTTAACCGAACATATAATAAAAACATTATTATTTTGTTTTAGCGCCTATTCCCACATTATTTGGTTTGATTGTGTATATAGGCGTATATTCAGTATACTACTTTAATTTTTTGTTTGAACTTTGAATATATGATTTTTTTTATTGTGAAACATTTTATAAAACCTTTTTGTTTATTGTCACTAAGGGACATGGAAATGTGCTCACATAATCTCTTTTATAATGCACTGGAATACTTCTGTGTTAAAGTGCAATGTGTCTGTCAGAGCTATCCTATTACACCCTGCCTCTGGTTATCCTATTACACCCTGCCTCTGGTTATCCTATTACACCCTGCCTCTAGTTATCCTATTACGCCCTGCCTCTGGTTATCCTATTACGCCCTGCCTCTGGTTATCCTATTAGGCCCTGCCTCTGGTTATCCTATTGCACCCTGCCTCTGGTTATCCTATTACACCCTGCCTCTGGTTATCCTATTACACCCTGCCTCTGGTTATCCTATTACACCCTGCCTCTAGTTATCCTATTACGCCCTGCCTCTGGTTATCCTATTACACCCTGCCTCTAGTTATCCTATTAGGCCCTGCCTCTGGTTATCCTATTGCACCCTGCCTCTGGTTATCCTATTGCACCCTGCCTCTGGTTATCCTATTACACCCTGCCTCTGGTTATCCTATTACACCCTGCCTCTGGTTATCCTATTACACCCTGCCTCTGGTTATCCTATTACGCCCTGCTATAATGACTGCTCAGCACCCCATAATCAGGCTCGCTAACAAAGGGAGCCCTCTTCCTTTGTCTAACCTGTTTGAATCCAAGGTCACTATTAACCACACCATCTATGGAGTTAAATGACCAGGACTGGAGTTATAACCCAGGTATGGAGCTGACTCAGCTCCTGAGCTCGTTCCATACACTCTTAACATCTGTCGTATACAGTGTCTTGTGAAAATATTTACTGCCCTTGATGTTTTTTCTGTTTTGTTATGTTACAACCTGGAATTAACATGGATTTTTGGGGGTTTGTACCTTTTTTTTTTTTTTTTACAAAACATGCCCACCACTTTGAAGGTGCAAATTTTTTATTTATTTTTACTGTGACACAAACAATAAGTAAACAGAGAATTTTAATGTGCATAAGTATTCACCCCCTGAACATCAATATTTTGTGGAGCTTCCTTTTGCTGTGATTACACATGCATGTCTCATGGTATGTCTCTATTGGCTTAGTCCATCTAGACACTGAGACTTTTGCCCATTCTTCCAGGCAAAACTGCTCCAACTCTTTCAAGTTAGATGAGTTGTATTGAAATACAGCAGTCTTCAAGTCACACGACAGATTCTCAGTTGGATTGAGGTATGGACTTTCACAATTCCATGACATTTAAATGTTTCAACTTAAACTCCTCCAGTGTAGCTTTTGCAGTATGTTTAGGGTCATTGTCCTGCTGGAAGATGAAATTCCGTCCCAGTATCCAATCTCTGAAAGAAAAATCAACAGCTCACGATCCTTGTTCACGCTGCAAGGGAAGGGACAATCCCCATATGAAATCCAACGAAAAAATCCCAGTAAGCGTTCTTGTCTTCAATTTGTTATACTCTTTATTTCAACAACAAAATTTACAGGATGCATTTCGGCCCGTCCAGCCTTTCTCAAGTGCAGTTGAGAAGATGCAGTTGAGAAAGGCTGGACGGGCCGAAATGCATCCTGTAAAATTTGTAGTTGAAATAAAGAGTATAACATATTGAAGACAAGAACGCTTACTGGGATTTTTTCGTACAGTGGCGTGCCCAGGGTGTTTGGCACCCGGGGCAGGTCATTTCTCTGATGCCTCTTACATTCAAGGACATCTCCTGTCATGTAGACCTTCTCTTTCCTCTTCTCCTCCGTTAGACCGCCATGAGAAATTCTTTCAGCCGCATCTCATCTCTACAGAGTTTGTAACACAGACACGTTAGATTTCTCAATTTTTCCATCAACCACCCCATCCTGGTGCCCCACAGTGTCATCATGCTGCCACCCCCAATTCTGTGCCCATTGTGCCCCCAATGCCCCAAGTACTATACTGCTGAAAAAATTGTGACCCCAGTAGACATAATTGGGGTCATTTATCAAACTGGTGTAAAGTAGAACTGGATTTCTAAAAGAGCTGTCAAATATGAAAGGTGGAATCTGATTGGTTGCTATGGGCAACTAACCCAGTTCTACTTTACACCAGTTTGATAAATTACCCCAAATGTCCCTATAGTGTCCATAGCAGCTATAATGTCCCCTAGATGCCTCCAGTAATAATAACACCCTATATTGTGCTCCAGGCAATAATCCCTGTATAGTGTCCCCAGAAATAATAGAATGGTCCCTACAGTGCCTCCCCAATAGCAACATCCCCCACGCTGCCCCCCACACAGTAGTGTCCCCCACCAGTGATGGTCAGTTCGCAGTGTTCACCAGCATCTTTAGTAAGGAAGACTCACCTGTCCGGCGATGCACAGGAACTTCTTGGAACTGCCTGCTCCCGGTGACTGCATTTGATTTCAGACCGGCTCCCGGCACAGGTAAGGGTTTACCTGCGCATCGCCGGACGGGTGAGTCTACCTTACTAAAGATGTCAGCCCACATGTGTTCGCTGGCGAACACTGCGAACTGACCATCAGTGCCCCCCACACAGTAGTGTCCCCCACGCTGCCCCCACACAGTAATGTCCCCTACGCTGCCCCCACACAGTAGTTTCCCCCCACATAGTAATCCCTCCCATAATAATTTGCCCCCACACAGTATCCCACCATATTCCCCCCTGTCACGTCCTCCTGAGTGCACCCCTCTCATGTCCCCCAAAGTTGGCACACAAAATAAAATAAAATAAATTTGCTCCCCACACAGTATCCCACCATATTTCCCCACCAAACGTCCTCCTGTGTGCACCCCGGCCCCCTCATGTCCCCCAAAGTTGGCACATAAAGGTAAAAAAAAAAAAAACTAAAAGCTAAATACTTACCTGCGCTTGCTCGCAGAATCCTGGCACTGTGCTGCTGAATCCTGTCACAGGCGCACGCGATGATGTCATCACGTGTGCCTGCGCCGGGTTTTTACTACCGCATAGGCTTCAGACCTGCCCCGCCGCAGTATATGGGTGTCAGCGCTTCAGCAATGAGTGCTTGCATCTGTATTGATGGAAGCGCTCATTGCTTCTGGGCCTGCTGGCACCCCTGTGAGAGCCGGAAACCGGGACGGACCACCCCCCCTTCTCCCCCCCATCCTTCCCCCTGGGCACGCCACTGGCCCTGTATTTTCTGCCATCCATCTTTCCTTCAATCTTGACCAGTTTTACAGCATCTTTACAGCACGGTGCTGCCATCACTTTGTAAATGGTGTTCTTGTGGGGAAGGAAAGTGTTGGGTATGTGCTACACATAATGTTTCCCATGATGCCCAAAAAGTTCAGTTTTAGTTTCATCTGACCAGAGAACCTTCATCCATGTGTTTTATGGGTCTGCCACAGGCTGGTAAACTCATGTTGGTGAAATGTGTGTTCTTTTTTTCTCACCACATCTGGCCCAACTCTGTGAAGTGTATGGGTTGTAGTGATCCTACGGATGAGATATTTCCATCTCTGCTCTGGATCTTTGGAGCTTCTTCAGTGTTATAATTGGTGTCTTTATTGAAGCTCTGATTATTGCCCTCCTTGCCTGGTTTGTGAGTTTTGTTGGGTGGCCTTTTCTTCTATTCTCTTTGTGAGGTGACCTTCTCTTCTCAAGTTTGCAGTTGTGCCATATTCTTTACATTTTGTTATAATGGATTTAATGATGCTTCATGCGATGTAAAAAGTTTGGGATATTTTTATAACCCAGTCCTGATTTATATTTCCTCACAACTTTGACCTGCTTGGTCTTCAAGATGCATGCCTAGTAATGTTGCAGGCTCAGGGGCCTTTTAGAACCGGTTTATTTATACTCACATCATGTGACAGATCATGTGACTGTTTAATTGCACAAAGGGGGGTGTAATTTAAATAATAATGTGAGCTTTGAAGGTAATTGGTTGGACCAGACCTTATTTAGGGGCTTCATAGCAAAGAGGGTAAATACATATGCCCTCACAATATTTCAGTTAATTCATTTTTTATTTTTTTTAGTGCTCATGCACGCGACGATATATATTTCATTGTCCGTAAAACATAGATCCGCAAAAAATACGGATGACATCTGTGTGACATCCGTTTTTCTGCGGATCCATTGTAACAATGCACACAGAGTCATTTCCGTTTGTTTGAGAACTCATTGAAGTGAATGGTTCTGCATACAGGCCGCCAAAAAAACAGACACGGAAGAAAAATATGTTCGTGTGCATGAGCCCTTACACAAGATATTTTTTCATTTCACTGTAACAATTTGGACTATTTTATCACATCCATTCCAAAAAATCTATATTCAAATCAATTTTCATTCCAGTGTATAATGCAACAAAACTGTAAAAATACCAAGTGGGTGAATACTTTTACAAGACACTGTAGCAGGGGCACTGTAGTGTATATAGACGTACAACATTCAATCAAATCTCTAGAAAACAAGAGATAAACATAACTCATATCATACAAATTATCTTCTTAAACCAGACTCATGGAGTAAGTACTCAATGGAAATAAAAAGCTGAACAACATAAAAAAAAGTCTCCTTTGTGACTGTTACCTGAGTGATTGTGGGGAAAAGTGTTAAAGAGACTTTCATCTTGTCTTCCTTAGTGTTAAAAGATGGACCTCTTAATGGAACCTACAGACTGCTGCAATTGCAGTTTCATTGGGGTTCCTCTGATGACCAAGGATCGGAACACGTTATAGATGGACTGAGATATGCAGGAGAGGTACTGAAAAGAATATCTGTTGGCTGTTTACTTGTAGTTTGGTGTATATTATTTAGAGGGGTTGTCTCATGAAGAGAACTTACTAGGATAGGAGATAAGTGTTTGATTGGCAGGTGTCCAACTGCTGATCCCCCTCCCCCCCCAGCATGAGAGTACTGCTGCTCCATTCAGCTCTAGCATCTGTACTTGGCTATCTTTGGCATTACCACAGAGTTGAATAGAATGGCACACATGCATGGGCGCCTGCCACTCTTTTCAAATGGGGAGCATAGGGCCCCATTGTCATGATCAGGTGGAAGCCTGAGCGGTCAGATGCTCGCCAATCAGACACTTATTTGCTATCTGTGCAAAGGAGATCATTTGTCTAAGGTCACGTTCACATCACTGATTAGCTTTCTGTTCTTCTGATCCATCTGATCAGATGCTCAAAATAACGGATCAGTTTAAAAAAAAACTTTCTGTGTTTCTGACGGATTAGAAGAACGGAAAGCTGATTGGTGATGCGAACTCTGCCTTAGGACGAGTTCACATCACCGTTTTTTGTTTTTCATTTTTGTGATCCGTCAGAAGAACAGAAAAATAAAGAAAAAAACGGATTCTGTAAAATAAAATGGATCCTGAGTATCAGTTATTCACATGTGAAATCCGTCTGAGCCATTTTCGTCAGAGATGTTATTTTAGAAAGGAAAAAAAGTCCTGCATGGTTTTTTTTTTAAACAGGATCCTCTTTTTTTCTTTTTTTTTTCTGTTCTCTTGACGGATCAGAAGAACAGAAAAATAAATGGTGATGTGAACTCGCCGTTAAAGGGCTTATCCCATG
This sequence comes from Bufo gargarizans, assembly GCF_014858855.1. Lineage (NCBI taxonomy): Eukaryota > Metazoa > Chordata > Amphibia > Anura > Bufonidae > Bufo > Bufo gargarizans. The sequence goes on from NC_058084.1 coordinate 74,904,199, forward strand.
ACTAATGTAAAAAACTAAAATCAGACATCATATAGTACATGGCAATCTCTTTCTAGAACCAGCCCTGTACCTCACATGGGTCCAGAGATCTCCACATTCATAGCTCTGATAGATTTATATCAAACTGACAGCTCAAGGGGAGTGTGCTTTCTGCTGCCGCTCAGGAGGCGTGTCCATTCTCCCCCTATCACAGCTCAGGAGGCAGTTGAAGGATGAAACTGAGCATGTGCGGCCATCTCAGTGAGCCGGACAAAGAAATAAGAAAAAAACTGCAGGTGGCGCTATACAGATAAATTTTATTGAATAGCTCAGTGGCTGTGCTAAATTTTTTATTACATGCAATTACAAAAGTATTCAGATCCAACACCAGTAATGGGATAAGCCTTTTAAAACTTTCTGTAAATGATTTCAAGAGTATCCCGTGGCATTTTACCTACAAGATACATTGATTGTTCATTACTTCCTATAAATAACGTATGTATATACACAGAGGATCTACAAGCATTTTGTCAATTCCCAACATAAAAAAGGTGAATAAAACTGTGACTAAACCACAGGTAAAATGATAGGTAAATTGTGCTTTCAAATACACATCAAGTCATATTATTATGACCACCATCTAATATCCAGAGTAACCGCTGTGGGCAGTACGAACAGCAGCTACATGGGCAGGGAGTGACTCAATAAGGTCCTGGTAGGTTGTCACAGGTATCGGGAGCGATGCTGACTGCAGTGCATCCCACAGGTTCTGGAGGGTGTGTGTGGGAGGATCCATAGAGCGAACACAATGATCCAGGTGGTCCCACAAATGCTCAATCTGGGAAATAGGGGGACAAGGGAGTACATGGAAGTTTTGTTCATGCTGTTCCAACCAATGTCAGACATTTCTAGCCCTGTGACATATCGTATTGTCTTGCTGGAAGACCCTATAAGCCCCAGGGGAGACAATGAGCATGTCTGGCTGTACATGATCTGCAAGGATGGATTCATACCCAGATCGGTTGAGAGTGCCTTCCACATGGATGAGTGGGCTCAAAGAATGCCACAAAAACATTCCCCTTGTGTTCTTCCAGCAATGGTTGTAGGGTGTTTGTTCTCTGATGTTTCTCCCCTGACATGCCAACATACATCCATTTGATGAAGCAGTAAATGTGACTTTTCAGAGAAGCCAACCTTTTGCCAATCAGCAGAGGTCCAATTCTGATACTGCCGCAAAAATTGGCCTGTTCTGCCAATGCAACTTTGTTAGCAGAGGTTCATTGACCATCCGTCTGCTTCTGAGCCCCATATGCAATTAGGTTCACTGAATTGCTGTTTTAGACATACATTTGGTAGCCCCTGGTTCTTTTAGGGTACTTTCACACTAGCGCTGTTTGAATCCGGCAGGCAATTCCATCGCCGGAACTGCCTGCCAGATCCGAAAAGACATGTGAAAACTGATTAAATTTGAATCCTGATCAGGATTCTGATCACAATGAAAAAAATGCATTGGAAAAAACGGATCCGCCCTTTTATGGACTTTAACTTTTTTTGCAAATTTTTCAGGTTTAACATGCAAAAGCCAGATCCGGTTTGACGGAACACACGGCGCCGGATCCGGCATTAATGCAAGTCAATGGGAAAAATGCCGGCGTTCAGTCAAAGTGTTCCGGATTTTGGGCCGGAGGTAAAAATACAACATTCTACGGTTTTCTGAAAAGCCTGATTAGTAAAAAAGACTGAACTGGATGCATCCTGAACAAATTGCTTTCCATTTAGAATGCATTAGGATAAAACTGATCAGTTCTTTTCCGGATTTGAGCCCCTAGGACGGAACTCAGCGCCGGAAAAGAAAAACGCTAGTGTGAAAGTACCCTAAGGTGGTGAGCTGCTTCACTGCAGTGTTAGTCCACCCTTGCACATCATTGTTCAGCTCTCACATGAGCCACATGTGGCACTCCGCAGTTTCTCCGTTGCTTATTCGCAATGGTGACACTTGTCCTCGCACAATGCAATTTCACTACAGCAGCACGTGAACAGTTCACAAACTGTGCAGTGTCAGAAATTCTACCACCCTTGTCCCAAAACCCAATAATCATTGCTTTTTACAACTCTGATAAATCGCCCCTTTAAGACATTAATGAGGGATATCTGTGAAGTTTACATAAGTTTTATCAAGTGGAGATAGCAAAAAGTAAATCTTAGGCAGAAACGCCCAGCTCGTCATCCATTGGTAACGTCACTCGTTTTGTTTTGCAGATACAATTTGTTCATTGGAACTCAAAGTATGACAATATTACAGAAGCCAAGAAGCATCCTGATGGAGTGGCCATAATAGCTGTGTTTTTAAAAGTAAGATCAACCTTCAAGGACACTTACAGTGTATTATAGGTGATGAAACATGTGAGGCAACAGTAATGTATGGTTTTTTTCATAAAGAAAATAGCTGCTCGGCCTCTATGTTGGGAAATGTGGAACACATGCTCATTCCGAACACCTTATTTTTCAATTTATTTAAATACACTGATAAATCTCCAACATCCAGCTCTAGATCCCGATTCCCTTTATAAAGTGCATGATATAACTGTACTCCACTAGGGGGAGCTCAGTGCATAGAAATTTATACAGTTACCATTGAAATTAATGGAAGTTGTAAAAACATCTCTTTGCACTGAGCTCCTCCTAGTGTCTGTCAGAAAATGCTCCGAATTTATGCCAGGAGCATAAGAAGGAGTTCAGGTTCCCCTCCCCTCTGGTCCCCATGGTCTGACTCATTTGTAAGTATATACACTGTCCCGTGTACTAGCCCCATTAAAGGGAACCTGTCATCTTTTCAGACATGCCTGCTGGAGATAAGCAAATTTGTAAAAAAAATGTATTCCGTCGGTTCGCCAAATTTTACAGAAAAATTTGCTTCGATCCAAATTTATTCGCGGCAAATCGTGTTAAAAAACTGCTATTTCCGGGCTGCAGAGAGCCTGTATAGTGGTGTAGAACACTATGCCTTGCATAGGGAGTCTGCTGTGGTAGTCAAACAATACTGTGAGTCGGTATGACACACAGATGACAGGCGTCGCTCTTAGAATTACTGCACACTTCACTTATTTGGGCAGTCACGGGGCCAAAACTGACCAAATAACTCAAGTATGAACTCAGCCTTAGGCCTCATGCACACGACCGTTCCGTTTTGTGCAGTCCGCAAAACACAGAAGCCGCCCATGTGCCTTCCGCAAATTGCAGAACGGGCGGCCCATTGTAGAAATGCCTATTCTTGTCCACAAAATGGACAAGAATAGGACATGCTATATTTTTCTTGCGGGGCTACATAACACAGAGTGCTGTCCGCATCTTTTGCGGCCCCATTAAAGTGAATGGGTCTGCACCCGAGCCGCAAAAACTGCGGCTCGGATGCAGACCAGAACAACGGCCGTGTGCATGAGGCCTTACAGGTAGATGTTGGCGTCAAGAAGAAGCGCACTCCTTTTACACCGTCGTCTGCTGATTCCACATAGATGTCTACAGGACCTGTTCTATTAAATGCTTATACAAGTAGAGCCCCCTGACAGAGTGGAGAGGGTGTCAGCAGAAAGTTTGTAAAATCCTAGGTATGGAAGGGCTCACACTACAAAAGACTGGATAGCGGAGGGTTCACTGCTCTCTGAATCACCCTCAATCCAGCAATTATGGAGTGCAACAATAATAAATAGGGCAGGCACACCTCCTTCTGGTATGGAAGAGATAGATTCCGTATAAAATGCAAAAACATTTATTTGGTCATATACATGGTTAAAGAAATCCCCCCACCCAAAAAACTATATGTGTATATGGATGATCTATAAGAAATGCAGCAATGAACAAATTGCTGCCGATACAATATGCTGCCGATTAGAAAATACAATGAATCTCCGTTGCAACCTAAAAAGAGACAACCTATGGAAAAAAGGTATATAAGAATGGAAATCCACAAAAAAACGTGATGTCTTTCTCCTTCATAGCATGGGGTTCAATAGAGTACTCCTAAGGAGTGATACTGTTTATTAGTGTGTTAAATAGTCAGACACACTTGCAGATTCATAGAACAAGGTTGTCAGTGATTTTGCAAAAACCCAGTTGTCAGGGATGCTGCATAGACAAAGCTGATAGATAAAGTTTTAACAATGCTCAAAACAGCATATATCGTGGTCTGTGTGGTATGCACAGAGATGATATGAATCTCCGTATTAGCAGACTTAGTATAGTTTACAAGTGGATCTGCGTATTAGCAGGCTTGGTATAGCTTGCAAGTTAGCTTATGTCTATTAGGAATACAGTGCCTCACTGCCCTTACGGCCGACCATAAGTTTTTTTGCGGTTTGGGGTCTGCATCGCGGAGTCTGGAGAAGCTTTTCCACTGTACGCCGTGTGGGTAGTCATGTGTGCAAATCACATGCAGCGGTCGTGTGATCGCAAGAGCCGATCATGTGATGCAGGTCTTGGAAGGTTTTGCAGGTCCCTGGAAGGCTTTACTCAGTGCACAGAGAATATATAGTATTGCTTATACCTGCTGCGTCTCACTCGGTTTCGATAGATCCGGATAAAAAAAAGATAGTTTGGTGGTCTTTGGCACAGAACTCCTGCCAAAACTGCCAAAACACGAGCCAAAACGGACCAAATAACTCAAGTATTAACTCAGCCTTACAGCCATGCTTTGAATATATATAACTGCCGCTGACGTGAACTGAATGTATTTTTATGTTTGTACTGTAATAGGCCACTATACGCTTTCACCAGAATTAACTGCAGAAATGCACTGAAAATATGTTTATCTTGTTGGACTGAAATAGGCCACTATACGCTTTGACCAGAAAACAACGTAAAGAGTGAAGTGCGTATATATTTTTCTTGTAGTACTGAAATACGCCCCTATAAGCTTTCACCAGAAATAATAGCAACAGTGCAGTGCGTATATATTTTTCTTTTTTTACTGTAATACGATTTCAACAGAAATAACTGCAGAAGTGAACTGAGAATATATTTTTCTTGTTGGACTGAAATAGGCCACTATACCCTTTCACCAGAATTAACTGCAGAAATGCACTGAGAATATATTTTTCTTGTTGTACTGAAATACGCCCCTATACCCTTTCACCAGAAATAGTGTGTATATATTTTTCTTTTTTTACTGTAATACGCCCCTATACGCTGTCACCAGAAATAACTGCAACAGTGCAGTGCGTATTTATTTTTATTTTTTTACTGAAATACGCCCCTATAGGCTTTCAACAGAATTAACTGCAGAAGTGAAATGCGTATATATTTTTCTTGTCGTACTGAATAAAATACTAAGATATAAGCCACTAAAGGCTTTTCAACACAACACTTACAGCCCAATAACAAAAGGCTGCAATAACAGCTGTCTAATGACTATTTGGATCCCCAAATAATCTTTCCCTGCACTTGTAAATCGCTTTCCTATCAATGTCGCTAGCACCTTCTGACGTCTCTCCCTGTACTACGATGCTGTCAAATGATTCCTATCCTTTCCCTGCACTTATAAATATTTTTTTTCTTTTTTTTTTTTTTTCCACAATGGTTTTTCCACTTGCTGTCCCTAGCGCCTTCACACGTCTGTCCCTGCACTCTGAACGCTGAAAAATGGCAGAATCAAAACTGGCTGCCATATTTATAGGGCTGTGACATCACAGGGCTGGCTGGCTGCTTATTGGCTGTATCAATCTGGGTGATCCCACCTTCCCAGAGTTCCTTGCCCCATGTCCTCAGTCATCACATGCATGTGTAGCCGCCATTTTAGGAAAATTGCGATTCGTGGTAACGAATCGCAAGGAAATTTGTCAGCTTCAGAATATAATTGAATTCTGCATGACTTAGCGATGCTGGAGCATGTTTTTTTCAGAACTCTTGAGGTATACCATTTGTCTGTTGTTCCTGCTAGACATTTATGAATAAGTTGACAACTGGGTGTCACCATTCCTCTTGTCAAATGCTTGTGTGTTCCTTCACAGTTTCACACTGTCTAGTACATTCATTATATCTTATTTCCTGAAACAAAGTGGATCTGGGCACTCTAAGGGTATCTGGACTATAACGAATTTATTAACACATAATAAAATTGAATAAGTAAATATATTAGTATCAATGAGCGCAACCTATGTTATACAATAACACCCTAATATAAAACAAACTAATCAGCATAAATTGATAATATATATATTAAAAAAAAAAAGCAATATCGAAGTCTAGTAGGTATATTATCAATGAAATAAATGAAGTATGGGCTCCAAAGACGAATAGTCCCAAGGATATACAGTAGCAGCAAAAATAACAATGTCCTGTGATAAGGCCAATGAGATATACTGGTGTGATACCACAAAAAAGGTCCTGTATGACACAGTGGAAACAATATGCACAACCAGAAGTAGCGGCATCCCGCTTTATGCAATTACCTACGGCGTCCCACTGGAATAATTTCACTGTGATCATGATGAAAGTCCTGCCGGAAAAGATTGAAACGGTCTTAATGATTATAAACATTATTTTAAATAATCACCCCATAATATAATATCACATAGAAAGTTACACCTCATAAAAAAATTGCCTCTGATAAAAAATATATAAAATAACATGAAAAACTAGGTGTAACTTTCTATGTGATATTATATTATGAGGTTATTATTTTAAATAAGGTTTCTAATCATTATGAGCAATATCTAAGATTGTGAAGCCCTGAGAAATAAGTGGAAGGACAGACTATTTGCCCAAAATCCATTTCGGGTTTTGGGGTAGCTTACTTACTATAAAAGAACGGATTCTTTGAGGGATCTGTCAGCTACTGAGGAAGGGGTGACCTGATACCCCGAAACGCGTCTAGCTAGGACAGGAACCCCAAGTTTTGTGACCACCTGATATATGTGAATAGCCTGCCGGATTTATACAAAGACATCGTCCGCTGCGCGAATGGGAGTTTGAATTATACAGCGTAAGACCGGCAACCTAAGCGAGAGTCTAGCTGCACGTGTCAAACAACTGCCAGCGTGGGAGAGTGAGGACGAATAACGCTTGTGAGCAGGGCTCTCTACAGATACAGGACCATCTAGCTGAGCGACTTTGGGACAAAAAGTGATACAGTAAGACCGTTTCAATCTTTTCCGGCAGGACTTTTATCACGTTCACAGTGAAATTATTCTAGTGGGACTCCGCTGGTAATTGCAAAAAGCGGGATGGCGCTACTTCTGGTTGCACATATCGTTTCCACTGTGTCATACAGGACCTTTTCTGTGGTATCATACCAGTAGATCTCATTGGCCTTATCACAGGACATTGTTATTTTTGCTGCTACTGTATATCCTTGGGACTATTCGTCATTGGAGCCCATACATAATTTATGATTAGTTTGTTTTATATTAGGGTGTTATTGTATAACAAAGGTTGCGCTCATTGATACTAATATATTTATTTATTAAATGATTTTATGCGTTAATAAATTCCTTATGGTCCAGATAGCCTGAGAGTGCCCAGTTCCACTTTGTTTCACGTTTTCCATTGATAAGGGGACAGGGTGAGTCCTCTATACTGAGTGCACCTCTGTTGGTCTTAGTTATTCCTGTGCGCCACATCCACCATTTTATTATATCTTATTTCCTGATGAATGCAAGTAGTTACTAAAACAGACAGGAGAGATGATAGGTCCTCTTTAAAGGGGTTTCCTCACTTTGGGATAGGTCATCAGTATCTGATTGGTGGGTGTCCAACACCTGGGACCTCCGCAGATCAGCTACTTGAGAAGGCACCGGAGTTTGCAGTAGAGCTGTGGCCTTCTCTCAGCTCACCAAGCACAGCGCCGTACATTGTATAGCAGTTGTGCATGGTATCGCGCTCAGCCCCATTCTCTTCTATGGGGCTGAGCTGTACCTAGGTCATGTGACTGATGAACGTGACATCACATGGCCTAGACAAAGCTTCAAGAAGACCGCAGCACTACTGTGAGCGCCGATGCTTTCTCAAACAGCTGATCGGCGGGGGTCCCCGGTGTCAGACCCCCACCAATCAGATAAAAAAAATCTGGAAAACCACTTTAATACAAGGCACTTGCTAATATATTGTGATTGTCCATATTGCCTCCTTTGCTGGCTTGATTCGTTTTTCCATCACATTATACACTGCTTGTATCCAGGATTTACGACCATTCTGTTATCTAGAAGTGGTGGACGTGCTTGCACACTATAGGAAAAGGCACTGGCCTCTGTAGGGGCAAACATAGACATATACGTGAGTGGTGAGTGCAGCTAGTGCAGCATTTCACTCACCGCTCCCCGCGCCCCCTCTGTACAAATTACCACTTCCATAATAGAAGTGGTCATTAGCTTTCACACTATAAGACACACTGCCTCCCCCCACAGTTTTAGGGGAAAAAGTGTGTCTGATAGTGTGAAAAATACAGTAATTTATTGTATAAAATTGCTATTCTGCCTTTGTTTTTTGGGAGGTTTTATTTTTATGGTGTTCACCATGCAGCATAAGTTAAATTTTTGGGAAAGTAGAATGAACAGAAGCAAACAATTTTAACATATTTTTGTAATGATTTTAACTCTATAGTATACCGTACACAATGTGGTCATTTTATTATGGTCATTGCGGATGCAGCGATAACAAATATATATTTTTTTTCACAATGATAAAGACATTTAAAGGTGATTTTTAGGCTACCTTCACACGTCAGTATTTTCCTATATCCCGATTTTCGGTCCGTTTTTTGCGGATCCGTTGTTCCTGAAAATGTTTCCGTATGTCATCCGTATGTCATCCGTTTTTTGCGGATCCGCAAAAAACGGAAACATGTATAAATTTCAATAAGTAAATAAAGTTGTTTGGATTTCTTTGAAAAAAAATTGAAAAAAAAGAAAAAAGAAAAAATTTGTTATGTGTTTCCAGGAACGGATTCCGCATAAAACGGATGACATACGGAATGACATCCGAATGTCTTCCGTTTTTTGCGGATCCATTGACTTTGTATTGTACCAGGATCCGAATTTTGCGGAAAAGAATAGGACATGTTTTATATTTAAACGGACATGCGGAACGGAACAACGGAAACGGACAGCACACATTGTGCTGTCCTATTTTTTCCAGGACCCATTGAAAATGAATGGGTCCAGATCTGGTCCTGATCTGTTCCGCAAAAAATGGAACAGATCAGGAAAGAAAAAACGGACGTGTGAATGGACCCTTAGTTTCACTACTTGCATTTTTTATTCAAAGTACTTTTTTTTCTCTGGCCCTTATAATACACTCTAATACTTATTTATTGCAGTGTATTAAGTCTGTTACAGTAAATCTAATAGGGCATACTAGGCACTCAGCCCTGGAAGCTATAATCAGGCCGCTGGCTGGCAAGGCAGCCTCTTGGCACCAGCCTTTCTGCTGCTCGAGGCGAAAAGTGAAACAGCGCCCCCCATGCCAATTTCTTAACCTAACTCCTTTGCCACAATGAAAGCGCTCATTGCCCATGGCCCTTCTAATGCCCCCTTCCTGGTGCTGCCTGAGGTGATTGCCTCACCTGGCCTCATTTGTGGTGCACCCCTGTTTGGCACCCTGCAATGCACCATTCTAACCACTTGGATGCAGGGGCAGACTAAGTGCATGATAGGCCCAGGGCTGTCTACCTAACTCGGGCCCCTTCCTCTATTTTAGTTAAATTTATTTTCTGTATAAAAAGGCTGTGGTACTTCATGAGCACCAAAGTCTCTTCCTAGGCCATATAGTTACATAGTTACTACGGCTGAAAAAAAGACATACGTCCATCAAGTTAAACCAAGATATAGGTGGGGACGCGAATCCCAAAAGGAATTGAGACTCCGATTTCTACACGTTTTCATAAGCATTAATGTTTTTTACTTTTAAGAATTTGTCTAAACCCTTTTTGAAACTGTCCACTGTTCCTGCTGTGACCACGTCCTGAGGAAGTCTATTCCACAGATTCACAGTTCTTACAGTAAAGAAGCTTTGACGCTGAACTTTTTCCTCTCCAGTCGGAGGCATATGACCTCACATCATCGTTCACGTGGTCTAGGTGCAGCTCAGTCCCATCTGAGTGATTGGGTTTGAGCTGCAATACCAAGCGCAGTGCTATCAAATGGACAGTGCTGGGCAAAGAGGCTGCAGCACTCACTGGAACACCACAGTGTCCTCAAACAGCTGATGGGGCGGGGGGGGGGGGGGGTACCAGGAGTCGGACCCCCACCATCTCATAACTATCTGAGTACAGGTGTCATAGATGTTACCTGCAGTCCTATGTAACACCCCACATAACACAGTGAATTATTGTGTTATGTGGGGTGCTACATAGGACTGCAGGTAACATCTACTATGGTATCTGCACACAGAAAGTTATCACTGTTATCTGGGCTGTTACAAATTTGCCAAATTTTAAATACATATGATTATAATTAAACAGACTTGGGGGCGAATACAGCACCACATACGTCTTACATCCAGAGACATCTCCTGTCACGTAGACCTTCTCTTTCCTCTTCTCCTGCGTCTGACCCAGACCACCATGACAAATTCTTTCAGGCGCATCTCATCTCTACAGAGTTTGTTACACAGACACATTAGATTTCTAAATTTTTCCATCAACCTCCCCATCCTGGTGTCCAGACAGTGTAATCCTGCTGCAACTCCCAATACTGTGCCCATTGTGCTCCCCAATGCCCCAGGTACTATACTGCCGAAAAAAGTAGTAGACATAATTGGGGTCATTTATAAAACTGGTGTAAAGTTGCCCATAGCAACCAATCAGATTCCACCTTTTATTTTTCAAAGGAGCTGTCAAAAATGAAAGGTGATATCTGATTGGTTCCTATGGGCAACTAAGCCTGTTCTATTTTACACCAGTTTTATAAACTAATGTCTACAGCAATTATAATGTCCCCTAGAGTTTACCAGTAATAATAACATCCTATATTGTGCTCCAGGTAATAATGCCTGAATAGTTGCCCCAAAAATAATGTCCCCTAATATGTCCTGTAATAGAAATGCCCCTACAGTGCCTCCCCAATAGCAACGTCCCGCACACCGACACCACATAGTAATTTCCCCACACTGCCCCATATGGTAATTTCCCCCACACTGCCCCCCCATGAAGTAGTTTGCCCCCACACTGCCCCCACATAGTAATTTACCAACACTGCCCCCATATAGTAATTTCTACAACACTGCCCCCACATAGTAATTTACCCACACTGCCCCCCCATGAAGTAGTTTTCCCCCACACTGCCCCCACAAATTAATTTGCCCCCACACTGCCCCATGAAGTAATTTGCCCCCCACACTGCCCCATGAAGTACTTTGCGCCCACACTGTCCCCATTAAGTAATTTGCCGCCCCACTGCCTCCATTAAGTAATTTTCTTCTATGAAAATACTTGCCACCACTGTCCCTGCAGTAATATGACCTCCTCTGCCCTCCAAAGTTGGCACACACACAAAAAAACAAAAACAAAACTAAAGGCTAATACTTACCTGCGTCCGTGATGGTAAGGCAGATGCGCGTAAATCAAAGCCCTGCACCAGAACACAGGCGCGCAATGAGGCCATTGTGCATAATGATGTCATCACGCACACCTGCACTGGGCTTTTACTACCACATATGCCTGTGGCGGTGATAGGTGGAGGGGCAGGGAACTATGTGCTCCTGTGCCCCACCACAGTATGTGGGTGTTCTGGTTGGCGTTGGGCCCTCCCAGCGATGCCGGGCCCGAACACCCATATTAAAATCTGCCAGTGCTTGGATGTCATGGTCAATGGTGATCGTGGCATCAGCCCCTCAAAAACCTTCTCATCACTCACTGTCCCCAGTGGGACTCACAATTTAGGTTCCCTATCAGTATGTCTTTAGAGTATCAGAGGAAAGCAGAGTACCCGGAGGAAACCCACGCAACACAGGGGTTCACACTCCATGCAGATTTTGTTCTTGGTTGAGATTTGAACTTAGGACCACAGCGTTACAAAGCAGCAGTGCTAACTACTGAGTCACCGTACTGCCCTCACCTAAGTATTGTTCATTTTGCATCCTTTGTTAACTGTCATTGTAATCCTGCCTGTGGAGATAATGAGATGGCTACTGAAAAGTGATTTCTAGAACAGAATGTGCAAGTCTATTATGAAAATCAGTGGCGAATGTGAAAACTGCAAGATTTTAGATTTTTTGTAATGTAGATAATGATATGGAAAATTATATTTTTTATTCTTAATGATATTTTACATAAAAATGATTTTAACAATGGGTCATTTTCCATTATTAAGTTAAATTAAATTAAACCTCTGATTATAACTTTTGTTTTAACAGATTGGCAAAGCAAAGCAGCATCTGAATGCAATTGTGGAAGCAATAGGCTGCATAAAGGCAAAGGTGTGTGATGAAATGGACTTTGATTCTTTAAACTACTGTACAAAATACAAACATCACATTTGAGGAATGAAGATATTGTAGTCAGTGACATGTACATCGTAAGGGGAGGAGTTCTTGCAAAATGTCATACCTATAGGTCAAGTTGATTGCAAGGTTACAGGAGCTTTGTCTGGATGATCACAGTGGGAACCTGGCTGTGACCCTACTGTAAGAGCCAAGATCAGAGTTAACTCTAATCCTTAACAATTTAACCCCTTAGATACTGCAGTCAATTCTGACCATAGTATCTAATAAAGAACAGAACACACTAACTGACATTTCTACATTAAATAAAATATATTAGTTATACATCCCAAGAAACAAAATATGTATTATATGCTTTGTATCCTTATAACCTTTAAAGGGTTTTCCAGAATTTCAGTATTGATGACCTAGAATAGGTCAGCAATATGTGATTGGTGAGAGTCTGACCCAGAGCGATCAACTGTTTGAAGAGTCTGTCCCCAAAACAAAAATAATATTCAAAGTTAAATCTAATTATATGCTAAAATTGAACAGAAATAAAAAAATTCTAGTTTTTAAAACCAAAATTGTCCTGATTTTCATAGGCTTAAAAAGAAACTGCCCTGGTAATCAGCTGATATTTGCAGGTCTGACTTGTCTAACCCCCTGGTAGCTGTCATTGCTGGGGAACCTGTGTCTGGCCATTAATATGGCTTACCACCTAATACAGCTGCTGGACAGCCGCTCTACACTGTGGCTCAAACAGTGGGGTCCTGAATGATGTCCACATTCTGAGCCTTTAATCTTGTCGATGAAGACACTACTCCATGAACCTAGACTGATCCTTGCTCCCGGAAACTTCAGCCATCAATATGAATGACATTCTCAGGTCCTATCTGCTCTTCACTCTGCCTGGCAATGAACAGACCGTCAACTACGTCTGGTGGGCAGAGGTGCACCTAGCCTTTCTGCTGCCTGAGGCGAAAACTGAAACAGCGCCCTTCCCCCCCATGCCAATTTCTTAATCAAAACTTTTCCCTTCAGCTCATGGCCCTTCGGCTGCCCCCCGTCTTGCAACTACCTGGTGCTACCTGAGGCGATTGCCCCACCTGGTCTCATTGGTGGTGCACCCCTGCTGGTGGGGCACATTTATCAAGAGGTTTTGCCCCTGTTTCAGTCCTATTTTATCTCTGGGCAGACTTCTCTATTTTTTTATTATTTTATAATAGTTTAGACTTTTCTATTTAATCGCATTTATTGTTAGGTTTGCGCCTTGTCTTAGACTTTACCTCGTATTTGTGCATGTTCTATTTTCCCGTCTTTTTCGAAAATCAAGCTGTTTCATCAGTGGACTTTTGCGATTTATGTACAGTTAGGTCTATATATATTTGGACAGAGACAACATTTTTTCTAATTTTTGTTCACTAAGGCCAGACTAGGAGCGCAGCGGTAGGGGAAGGACAGCATGAACATGGTTTAGAAACAAGGGAGAGCAGATAGGGTTAAAATTGAGCTGAGAGAGGAGGGGTGGAGCTGTGGGCATGGTAATGGGGGGGGGCGGAGCCAGGTAGGAGTTAAGAGGAGTAGAGAGAAGGTGAGGGAGAGCCATTTTGAGAAGGAGGCAAACAGACATGGCACTTACAGACAGCATGGTGGAGGAGATGGGCCAGAGGGCCAGTCTGGCTACAGGATCGGGTCGGTGGCCTGTTTGGGGAGCCCTCGGGTGCGTTACATTCCCCAGAGACAGTCTCCAATGTACGGGCTGCCCGGCCGCGGCGGGGCCACCTGCCGGCGCGCTTACCCCTGAATGTACCCCCAGGACTCTGCGCGGTTTAGTAAGCCCCTCAGGGGACCCTCCGCGGTGGGGGGCACATGCGCAGCCTGCCAACACGCGCTCCCGCCGCGGGAGGAATCCCGTAGTTCGGCGGAGTTCGGAGAAGAGTGGGACGCCCCTTCCCCCACTCTCTGCAGCGTCTTCGTCAGGAACAGGACCAGGTCCTGTGGGCCAGCCCAGGCCAGGTGTTATCGGGCAATCTGCTCGGTGTGGGCAGCAAGGGAGACAGGCTGCACAGGCAGGAGGAGAAGAACTGTGCAGGCCCAGAGGCGCAGAGCGTGAAGAAGCGGGGATCGATCAGCACGTGGCAGGAACCATACACATGCACCTGTCTGGAGCATCTAGCGACACCCAGGGATCCACAGCAACGCATGCAGATAGGCCTTCAATGTCTGCGATGCCTGTCTGGGATGAGACGCCAGCTACTTCTAGGAGCATGACGCCAGGATTCCGGGACCAGCAGGAGACAGGACTGACGGCAGCTGGAGTCACAGCACCCGCGGTGCCTGGTGAGACATCATGGGGTCCCATATTAGCGCAAGTTTGCTCCCCGGGTGGTGGATTGGTCCCTGGGTAATTGGGAGCGGGGTTAGGTCAGATTTTAGGGCGTTTAGAGGGGTGGTTGTCTAGTTTGAGGACGTCCCCGTTGCCGGCTTGGGTGGGTAACCGGGGGACGGGGGTTGGGACTGGGCCAGTTGGTGGCGGTTTGGCGTCAGTTTCAGTGGAGACGCAAGTGGGCGGGGAGGAAGAGAAGCCGAGGTTGGATGATAATGCACGGGGGGAAGTATATGTGTGCTTTGAAGGCCCTCTGGGGGCTCACTTGAAGCAAGAGGTGAAAGAAAAAATTTGGAAAGGGGAGTACGTGGAAATATTTTCGCTGCTCCCATTAGAACAATTTAATTTGGATAGGAGTAGAAAGGAAGACGGTAAAAAGGAGGAGGAGGAGGAGAAACGGCGGTACCGCTTGATTCCACGAACTTTCGCCAACTGGTTACAGGTGTTTGCTAATCTGGCAAGTGTTATTGGCGGAAAGTCGCCGGAATGTTTGCTATCAAGATGCCATAGGGGATGCGTATCGGACTTATGGGGGAGTGGGGTGGCTTCGATACAACGAACAATTTCGTCAGAGTAAGGCGGTTAGGCCCGATATCCGGTGGGATCACAAGGATATTGGTCTTTGGTTTAGGGTGACAGCACCGATCCGGTCGACGCAGTCCATTCGGGGGGAAGTTGGGGGGGGGGGGGGGAAGTATGGGGGGGCCATGGCATTGGCCTCGGCAAAAGGATTATGCTTCCTTTTCAATGAAGGAAGCTGCAGGTTCGGGGGGAAGTGCAAGTTCAAGCACGAATGTTCTTCGTGTGGGGGCACGCACGGTGCCAATAGGTGTTTTCGGGGAGATAAGAAAGCAGAGAGGTGGGGACAGAGCTGGAAAAGGGCCAGACGCCGGTACGGGTGGAAAGTATGCGGGACTTCCTAGATAGATACCCGAATCGGGAGGCAGCAAAGCTGTTGGGTGATGGTTTCCGTTTTGGTTTCCGGATCCCGTCAGTTATAATGGCGGGGCCGTTGGTTCATAAGAACTTACGGTCTGCACTTGAACACCCAGGGATAGTCTCTGAAAAATTGGGTAAGGAGGTAGAGTTGGGGCGGATGGCCCAAGCCGTTAAACGATTGGTGCCCAACGATTGGGGTTGGTGCCCAGAAAGGAGGCGAACAAGTTTCGGTTAATACACCACTTATCATTCCCAAAAGGGACATCAGTTAATGATGGCATAGATCCTGAAGTATCTTCGGTAATATATACGTTGTTCGATGCGGCAGTGTGCTGGGTGAGGCATTTGGGGCGGGGCACGTTATTAGCCAAAATTGATATTGAGGCGGCGTTTCGCTTGTTACCGTTTCACGTTGACAGTATGCGGTTGCTAGGTTGTTTTTGGGAGGGGGGTTATTTTGTGGACAGATGTTTGCCCATGGGATGTTCGGTTTTTTGTGAGTATTTTGAAGCATTTAGTTCTTTTTTGGAATGGTAGGTAGTTGAGGTATCTGGTTGTTCGTCGGTTATCCACTATCTCGATGATTTTTTATGCCTGGGGCCCACGGGGTCCAGGGTTTGTTCGTTGTTATTACATACCTTGCGGTCTGTTTTTGCGAATTATGGGGTCCCTTTAGCAGAAGAAAAGACGGTAGGCCCGGTGACTGAGTTATGTTTTTTGGGCATTATAATAGTTACAGTTCGAATGGAATGTCGGTTGCCCGAAGAAAAAATTGCGGTATTAAGGGAAGACGTGAATAGGGTCATAATACGAGAAAAAAATCACGTTGCGAGACCTACGGTCCTTGCTGGGTAAGCTGAATTTTGCATGTCGTATCTTGCCAATGGGTAGGTGTTTTGCAGACGTTTAGTGGCAGCTACAGCGGGGGTTACGGCCCCCCATAATTTTTTGCGGCTGGGAAAAGAGTAAAAGGGTGACCTGAGGGTGTGGGCCGGAGAGTTGGGTGACTAGAGGTTGGGTAAGAAATCTGGCACTTTTAGAATTGTTCCCCATTGTCATGGCGGTGGTGTTGTGGGGTGAACGTTTCGGAAACAGGAAGGTGCGATTCCACTGCGATAATCTAGGGGTAGTTCAGGCTATTAATAGCTTATCGGCATCTTCCCCGCCAGTAGTTAAACTATTGCAGTTTTTAGTCCTTCGCTGTTTGTCGCTTAACACTTGGGTGGTTGCAGTACATGTGGCGGGGGTGACTAATTCACTGGCGGATGCTCTTTCTTGTTCACAGTTGGAGCGGTTCAGGCTTCGTGCAGCGCTTAGACTGGGCCGCCATAAAAAGCGGCGGCCCAACCTAATGCCCCTTAGTGACCACTGTAAAAAGGTGCATGGGTGGTCACTAAGGGGTTAATAAACTCCTGGGTTGCTTTGACTTTATGATTTGGGTTATTGTCCATTTGTATAATGAAACGCTGACCAATCAGTTTGGCTGCATTTGGCTGGATTTGAGCACACAGTATGTCTCTGAAAACCCCAGAATTAATCTGGCTGCTTCTGTCCTGTGTCACATCATCAATAAAAACTAGGGACTCACTGTCACTGGCAGCCATGCATGCCCAAGCCATCACACTGCCTCCACCGTGTTTTACAGATGGTGGTATGCTTTGGATCATGAGCTGTACCATACCTTTGCCATACTTTTTTCTTTCCATCATTTATGGTAGAGTTTGATCTTGGATTCATCAAAGAATGTTCTTCTAGAAGTGTGCTGTTTTTTAAGCAGTTTTTTTTTAGCAAAGTCCAATCTGGCCTTCTTATTCTTGGGCTTATGAGTGGCTTGCACTGTGCAGTGAACCCTCTGTATTCATGCAGTCTTTTCTTTATGGTAGATTTGGATATTGAAACGCCTATATCCTGGAGAGTGTGGTTCACTTGGTTGCTGTTGTGAAGGGGTTTCTCTTCACCATAGTAATTATTCTGCGATCATCCATCACTGTTGTCTTCTGTGGGCGTCCAGGTCTTTTTGCATTGTTGAGGTCTCCAGTGCTTTCTTTCTTCCTCAGGATGTACCAAACTGTAGATTTTGCCACTCCTAATAGTGTAGCAATTTCGCAGATGGTTTTTTTCTGTTTTCGCAGATGAAGGGTGGCTTGTTTCAGCTGCATGGAGAGCTCCTTTGACCACATGTTTACTCTTTGACCACATGTTTACTTCTCAGTAAAATCTTCAAAATGCAAGCACCACACCTCAAATCAACTCCAGGCCTTTTATGTGCTTAATTGAGAATAAAATAATAATGAAGGAATTGCCCACACCTGCCCATGAAACAGCCTTTGAGTCAATTGTCCAATTACTTTTGATCCCTTTAAAAACAGGGTGCCACATGTAAAGGAGCTGATACTCCTAAACCCTTCATCCAATTTGAATGTGGATACCCTCAAATGAAGGCTAAAAGTCTGGACTTTCAGTTTAATTTGCGACTTTATAAGGCTACTTTCACACTGGCGTTTTGGCTTTCCTTTTATAAGATCCGTTCAGGGCTCTCACAAGCGGTCCAAAACAGATCAGTTTTGCCCTAATGCATTCTGAATGGAAAAGGATCCGCTCAGAATGCATCAGTTTGCCTCCGTTTGCAGCGTTTTGAGCCAAACGGAGTGTGAAAGTAGCCTAAAACATATTTGCGACTTTTCTGGGGAGAATGTGACATTTTAAACCATTAAATCAGCGACTTTCAAAAGGCAGACCAGACATAAATAGGACCTAGAAAATATGACACATCTTAAAACAATCTAAAAAGAATGCAAAAAAACGGATTTATCAACGCAAGTAAAAAAACACATGATAAATAGAAAGAAACTTAAACGTTCAACTCACAGGAAAATAGGTGTAAAATTGAGCTAAGATGATAAATGTGCCCCAGTGTCTTCACAAGCCCCCAATCCTGAGAAGAAGCAAATACTCCCTCTGCTGGTGATAAGGATGCAGTGACGTGATCATCCCATCTCCAGGCAGTTTTGCCCACAGATTCGCCTTCTCAAAATTATTTCACTGGACGCTTGGGAACTGAGTTATTTTTGTCAGTAGCAAAGCAATGAATCTCTTCCCCAGCCGGGGACAAGTCTACAGGTGCAATGATGTCACACTGGGATGACTTATAGGGTATGCAGAATAATATGGGTCTGGGATAACAGAGCAACACATACATTGCTTATTTATTTCGCTATAATGATATAAAAGTTCATAAGAAAACAGTTAAAGGGGTTGTGCCACCATTAAAGGGGTTATGCCATAATTGATGTAAAAAATCTAAATCAGACATCATATAGTGTATGACAAAACCTGTCTAACAAACCAGCCCTGTACCTCACATGGAGCCAGAGATCTCCACATTCCCTGCTCCAATTGCTCTGCTAGATTATATTTAGCCTGACAGCTTTGGGCGTGTCCTGCTTCTGCGGAAGCTCTATCCCAGTAACTGCCACAGCGTCTAACGGAACATATGGCTGGTGGCAGTTGAAGATTAAAACTGAGCGTGTTCGACCACCTCAGTGAGACGGACAAAAAAAAAATGAAAGGAAAAGAAGAAACAGCAGGTGGCGCTATACAGATACATTTTGTTGAATAACTCAGTAGCTGTGCTAAATTTTTAATGACATGCAATTACAAAAGTGTTCTGATCCAGGTGCTGCTTTAAAAAATTTGAAATATGTTTAGTGACACAACTCCTTTAAATGCTATTTTAATAAAAGTAAGCATGAAAAACTAGTTACTTTTATAATTTACCCTCCAGTTGTGAGATATTGTCTTTACTTTATTATAATGGCGCCCCCTAATGTTTAGTCTAAAAAGTAAAGTGCACATCCACCTTTTGAGGTGGTCGCACATGCTCAATTCAATCAACTGTCTCCAGCTATATGTACTGTTAGAAGCTGTGACAGTTACAGGGAGCGAACTGCAGCAGAAAGGACATGCCTACTAAGAAAGGACATGGCCCTGGAGAAAGACACAGAAAGAACACGCCCCCTGAGCTGTGACAGGGAGAACTGCAGTTGTTTGCTCTGTTTCTAATTTCTGTGTCCTGCTCACTGAGATGGAAGCACAAGCTCGGTTCTCTCCTTCAACTGCCACCAGCTGCGGCAGAAAGGACACGTCCTCTGAGTAAGGACATGCCCCTAGACTGCCAGCTAGAAATAAATCTAGCACAGCAATGAATGTGGAGATCCCTGGATCCATGTGAGGTACAGGGCTGGTTCTAGCTTTCCTCTAAAGAGGTTGTCATGTCCTATATGATGTCTGATTATCATTTGTTTTTACATCAGTCATGCTGTGGCCCCTTTAAAGTTAAATGCAGCTGCCATGGTATTCTTAATATTCTTGTAATGCCGTCCATGATCACCATGACCTTAACAACATAATCATTTTATTTGTGACATTTAGGGAAGAAAAGCTCATTTCACAGATTTTGACCCTTCAATCCTGTTCCCTACGTCTCGGGATTACTGGACGTACCAAGGCTCTTGTACAACCCCCCCATGTGTGGAGGGTGTCACCTGGCTGCTCCTAAGAGAACCGATCCCGGTCAGCCCAGAACAGGTAAAGCTGCCTCATCACTTTCACTAGGATGAAACATGTGAAGTCGATTCACATAAAACTTCATTTGAATACTGTACTGAGGGAGCGATCCGTACAGTATTAGAATGTATTGGCTCAGATGAGCGGAAGGTATTACTTCATGAAGTCTCACGAGACTTCGGGTAATAACTTCAGAAATGAATTTCTACTGTTAAAAAACTTTTCCAAACCTTGGAACCTTCGGATGTTTCATGCAAAGTCCATTCGCTCATCCCTAACTTTCACCACACACTATTTACCCTTTCAAAACTGTCAGGATAGATTTATCTATTAGATGTCTCCGTATTTAGAAGCTATATATTTATATATATATAATTTTTCTAAATTAAGACCACATGCATAATATTCTATCCTGTGTGTTGTATGGATCAGCTTCTATGCAGAACTTGTATAAAGATGAGCAAATACCGTTGAGCGCAGCGGTTTTAGTCCGGCCGATTCTCTGCAAATTTGCCGGGTTGCGTTCGGAGCTCCGTCGATCCCCATTATAGTTAATGGGTCCGGTGGGCATTCAGGCAATGCTGGATCCTGAGAGATCCAGCAGGCTGTTCTGCCAGATCTCTGAATGCTGGTGTGAAACCAGCCTATTACAATGAGGGCTCATTCAAACGCCTGTGTTTTGCGGTCCGCAAATTTCGGATCCGCAAGACACTGGATACCAGCTGTGTGCATTTCGCATTTTACGGAAATCACAGGGCCGGTGCTATATAGAGTTGCCTATTGTTGTCCGCAGGACATGCTCTATGTTATTTATGGGGCCGCAGAATGGCACTACGGATGCAGACAGGACACAGGGTGCGGTCTGCATCTTCTGCGGCCCTATTGAAATGAATGGGTTCGCAGAACAGATGCAGACCCGTACGTATGGCCGTCTGAATGAGCCCTAAGGATGTGTATTTGAGCTTGGCCACAGTTATTGCCAGTAAAGGTCTATTATTGCTTACAACATCGGCTTTATCATCATTGTAGCCTGTGGCCCCTCGGCATACGGTACCTCCCAACTTTTTGGAAGTTCAAAAAGGGACACTTATGGTTCATTGTGTGAAATATCCATTTTTCCTGCATATCTATACTCCTCAATAGTTTTCTCTTGCGAAATAGTGCAAAAATAATCAGAATATAGAAGTTTCTAAAATCCTAACTGCATTAAATAATGAAATAATATATAAAACTGTCTCTTATATACAGAGAGGAACCAGAGAAACTGGGTCAATATTGTGAATGTAATCATGTAAATCTATCCCTCAGATCAAAAAGAGGGACATTTATATCTGATATATAAGTAACTCAAGAAGATAAATCCAAAGAGAGCGCTGATGGCCGCATGGAGGGTTGTTCATTTTATTTAGCCACTGTATGTAATATAATTATACATTCATTATTATATTCTTGCAGATGAAGAAATTTAGGAGTCTTCTTGCAACTATGGAGTGTGAAATCCCAATACAATTGGTTAACAATTATCGGCCCACCCAGCCCCTGAATGGGAGAGAAGTTAGAGCATCTTTTGACTAGAACACCGTTCTGCAGGACTGAAGCTTAGACCGTGGTGCATGCGTTGCCTTGCTAGATGATAATCCCAATAGCAGATCCTTGAAAAATATTACATTATAATCTCATTTCTGATGTATCCATTGTGCTCACCCTTTTAAACATTAAATTAAATAAAGAAGTGGCTATGTTGCTTGCTTTGTCCTTTCTGTTACAACCCCCTAGACTTTAATGGAGTAGACTATTCAAAGGGATGCCAACTCCTTACATTTGTCAGACTTTAATGGCGTTTGTACAGGATTTGGTTAGTATCTCAGGAAATTAGAATATTATATAAGACCAATTAAAATAATGACTTTTAATACAGAAATTTTGTCCTACTGAAAAGTATGTACAGTATATGCACTCAAAACTTGGCTGGGGCTTCTTTTACATGAATTACTGCATTAATGCCGCAGGCATGGAGGCCATCAGCCTGTGGCACTGCTGAGGTGTTATGGAAGCCCAGGTTGCTTTGATAGTGGCCTTTAGCTTGTCTGCATCGTTGGGTCTGGTGTCTCTCATCTTCCTCTTGACAATATCCTATAGATTCTCTATGGGGTTTACATACCACCCAACTTTGCAAGGTTGAATTGGGACACTTGCAGCTTTATGAAAGAACATAAAAAAAAATTAGCAGGAGCAAAGAGGGCCAGAGGGACTTTGGTCAAAAAGAGGGACTCTTGAGAGGCACGGGTATAGGTCAGGATACTGTGGTTATTACACCAGGTACTGGTACTTTTGGCAGTGTGGGCAGGTGTCAAGTACTGCTGGAAAATGAAATCAGCATCTCCATAAAGCTTGTTAGCGGAGGGAAGCATGAAGTTCTCTAAAATTTCTTGGGAGACGGCTGTGCTGACTTTGGACTTGATATAACTCAGTGGACCAACACCAGCAGATGACATGGCTCCCCAAACTATCACAGATTGTGGAAACTTCACACTGGACCTCAAGCAACTTGGATTGTGTGCCTCTACACTCTTCCTCCAGACTTTGGGACCTTGATTTCCAAATTAAATGCAAAATTTGATTTCATCTGAAAACAGCACTTTGGACCACTGAGCAACAGCCCAGTCCATTTTCTCCTTAGCCCAGGCAAGACATTTCTGACATTGTCTCTGGTTTATTAGTGGATTGACACAAGGAATAGGACAGTTGTAGCCCATGTCCTGGATACGTCTGTGTGTTGTGGCTCTTGAAGCACTGATTCCAGCTGCAGTCCACTCCTTGTTGTCACAAACCCACTGTGCCACGTGTCCTACTTCCTGTGCTACCTCCTGTGCCACGTTGTCCAAGTGAACCCCTCGATCTTCACAGTACCCCTGATGGTGGGGATAGACTTTCCCGAGGGGAACAACAGGTCGCTACCTCTTGGGGAGGATAGTAACACAAGGCAGCTGGTCCAGGCGGACCAGGAGGTACCTGAGAAAGGTACCAGAGGTACAGGCGTTTTCAGCAGGCTGAGTCATTACCAGGAGCAACAGTGCAGGACCGAAGGATGAGGCAGAGGCAGATCGCGGCAGGCAGCACAGGTACAGGTCAGGCAATCCGGATCAGCAACAGGAGAGTCAAGGCAAGCAGGCAGGGATCAAACAGGTAGCAGAGTCCAGGAACACAAGTACGAGTCAGGAGCACAGGAACACAAGCCGATATCAAGAACCTTAGCAGGAGACAAGGACCTTGACATTGAGGCATCTGGGAAGGGGGCTTAGCCACTTATATATGTGCAGGAGGGCTAGGATTGGTTGGCAAGGTCACATGAACCCATAAAACACAGGAAGTGACAAGCGCTGGCCCTTAAGAAAATGCTGCAGGAAACAAGCAGCAAGCATGCTGTGGCTAGGGCTGAAAGGAAACACTGGCAGCAGATCAGCACTGAACACGGCACCCGGGACCACAGCGGTAAGCAGGGGAACAGCGATGCACAGCAGCCGCTGTTACACTTGTGAATCTCCACCAAATTCTTGAATGGCATTTTCTTGACAATCCTTTTAAGATTATGATTATCTCTGTTGCTTGTGCACCTTTTTCTACCACAGTTTTCCTTCCACTCAACTTCCCATTAATATGCTTGGATACAGCACTCTGTGAACAGCTAGCTTCTTTAGCAATGACCTTTTGTGGCCTACCCTACTTGTGGAGGTTGTCAATGACTGTCTTCTGGACAACTGTCAAGTCAGCAGTCTTTCCCATGATTGTGTATACTGCTGAACCAGACTGATGAACTATTTAAAGGCTTAGGAAACCTATTCAGGAGTTTTGTCATGTATAGATTGGAGGGCACTCTGCTATCTGGTGTTGCACAGATTGATCAAATGCACATTAATAAACTAATATTTATTATCAAACAAAATAGACTACAAATAAAAATTGAACGTTAAAAATATAGCAGGTAAAAATAATTGCAAATATTTCACATCTATATCATAATAAGTCTCACAGTAGCAGCTGGTATGCTGTGAGGGTGTGAATCTGCATTAAATCTCTGATGGAATTACTGCTACATGGATAGTTGTTGTGATGTCATAATAGTGGATAGCACATCATCCCTTCTATTGATCAAGGGAGTTATCTTGCAACGCCAGGAACTGGATAAATAATGGATAGATAACCAGTCTGATATTTATAGCTATTAATTAGTGTTAAGCGAGCATGCTTGTCCGAATACATCCCCGCACGTATTCCCCGCAGCCAATAAACGTGCAGGAAAGTACTGCCATCACTGTAATGCCAGTAGCCATGTTGGCTACTGGCATTACAGTGATTGGCTGGCCGGAACGCGTCATCGGGTGCTATATAGCACCCGATGACACGGGTCCGGCTCATTGTGAGTCAGGGACAGCTGCGCTTAGGAATGGACAGATAGTGTAGGGTGTGTGATCGCAATATATTCGATAGAAAAACGTTACAAAGACCCAAAAGTCCTTTTAGGGTGGCAGGCTGGCAGCAATATAATTTAGCCAGCAAATTATTTTTTTCGATACTTTACAATACTTTTTTGATAGAGGGTGTCTGCAGTGACTTGTGACATCTGTGCTGCAATACCTTCTGTGTGTCAGGGCCAGATATTGGGAAAAATATTAGCGAAAACAATTATATTTTTTCCATAATTTATTCACACTTTTCCTATAAACGTTGTCTGCAGTGAATTGTCACATCCGCACTGCAATAGCGTGTGTCAGGGCCAGATATTGGGAAAAATATTAGCAAAAACAATTATATTTTTCCCATAATTTGTCCACATTTTTCCTATAAACGGTCCCTTATAACATATAATATTTCAGTGATGCTGATGGTGCACACAGAGGCAGTGGCCCTGGGTGCAGTGAAACTATACCTGCTGCTAGAGCACAACAAAAACAATCATCCAAGATACCTAGCTTCATGTCGCAGTTTGCAGGGCGGCGCAGGACACCACTCTTGAAGTCAGCCCAGTGCGAGCAGGTGGTTGGTTGGATTGCAGCAGATAAGATGCTTCCAGTCAGTTAAGCACCAACCTGTCTTCCACCAAGTCCAGTCTCAGTAGCCAGGAGTCTGGTCCACACAATTATCACCCTTATCCTCCTTCCTCCCACCATTTACAGTCTGGCTAAACATGTGATCCCACACTCGGATATTCCGAGGACCTCTTTGCATCGCCATTAATTGATTTGGCCCTCTCGCCACGCATGCTTGAAGAGGGACTTGAGATCTTGTGCCCCGATTCCCAACCTCTTGAGCATCCAGAGTCACAAGAACATGACACTGGGGAAAGGCAATTAGTGTTTAATGAGGTGGATGATGAGACACAGTTGCCAATGACTCAACTGCAATTACTGTCTCAATAGGATGGGGAAGAGGATGACACACAGTTGCCAATCACTGAGGTTGCGGTTAGGTCAACAAATCAGGAGGATAATCAGAGTGAGGAAGTGGAAGAGAATGTGCTGGACAACGAGGTCACTGGTGTCAAAGTAGCCCTAAATTAGAGCATTTTAGATGCACTCTGGTGCTCCAAATCAATGTAACCCCCCCAGGGATTAATATCCACGCGTGGCTGAGAGACTAGACGCTGACACAGAAGTTGGTCAAAGCAATCTCTAACTTTTATTACATGGGGTAAGCGCATATACATCTTCAGAAAAGGGCAGTCCTCACTGAGGCTTAAACATTGTTTCATTGGTCAAAAAAGAAGAAGAGATAAGAGAGAGGAGATAGCACCCTGGCTTCTGTGCACTGGGTCCTACTTTGGAATGTGAACTAATGTAAACATCTGGTTACCATCGCCATTTTGTAATGGAGTTTATTCTAACAAGAATACTGCCTATGTCATATGTGACACTTCAAAGAGGTGCTTCTCTATAGGCAGTGAAAAATATATACATATCATCGAGCCATATAATTGGCTTATGCACTCCTCCACAGTCTATATGACTCTCTATATAGCTCCCTTTTTGGGACGCCTGTACAAGGATGAGAAAACAGACACCTCTCACAGCACAGCCCTTTGCCCCCCCCCCCTCTCTTCTCCAATCTTGAAACAAAGAGGGGGGTGGGGGGGCACCTGGAAGTACAAAAAGTTAACTCATTACAATCCTAACAATGCCAGAAGAGGCCAGTAGCACAAAGGTTAAGAAATGACAAGCTCAGAGTCTTGTCTACAAATGCTTGCAGTCTAGGGAATAAGATCAATGAACTTGAGGCTATAATGGCATCTGAGAATATAGATGTAGTGGCTGTTACTAAGACGTGGTTCAAGGGGAGTAATGACTGGGATAAATCAATACCAGGGTTCTCTCTATACAGGAAAGACAGAGAAGGCAAGAAGGGGGGAGGGGTGGCCCTGTATGTGAAAGATAGCATAAAATCTA
The DNA here is from genome assembly GCF_014858855.1 of Bufo gargarizans. Taxonomy (NCBI): domain Eukaryota; kingdom Metazoa; phylum Chordata; class Amphibia; order Anura; family Bufonidae; genus Bufo; species Bufo gargarizans. Next base: position 74,930,920 of record NC_058084.1, read on the forward strand.
ATTTGATACAAGTTAGCGAGAACAATTTAGAGTCAGTTTGGGTTACCTTGCAGCTTGATAATCATAAAGTAACTCGTGTAGGTGTGATATATAGACCACCTAGCCAAGTCAAAGAATTAGATGATCTACTAGTTGAGGAAATAGCTAAAATGACATTGAAGGGGGAAGTTATCATTATGGGAGACTTCAATCTTCCAGATGTAAACTGGAAAACCAAAATAGTTAGTTCTGCCAGGAGTACAGATATTCTAAATTCCCTACTGGGTTTATCTCTACAGCAAGTAGTGGAGGAGCCAACCCGGAAGGAGGCCATTTTAGATTTAGTATTCACAAATGGGAATTTGGTATCTGATATTACTGTAGGGGAAAGCTTGGGATCTAGTGATCACCAGTCAGTGTGGTTTACTATAAGTACAGTGACTGAGTCACACCACACAAAAACAAAAGTTTTAGATTTTAGAAAAACTGACTTTTCTAAAATTAGATTAGTGGTATATGAGTCCCTATCAGACTGGAACAGTTTAATTGGAGTCCAGGAGAAATGGGACTACTTAAAAGTGGCACTATTGAAGGCAACTGAAAATTGCATTAGGCTTGTCAGTAAAAGCAAAAAAAGGAAGAGACCACTGTGGTACTCAGAAGATAGCATTTAGAAATTATTTAAAAAAAAAACGAGGATGACAGAAAAATTTATAAGATTAGGCAGAAAGAGGCCAAACAAGTTATAAGAGCTTCTAAAGCACAGGCAGAAGAGAAATTAGCTCAGTCAGGGAAAAAAGGCGATAAGCTATTCTTCAGCTACATAAATGAAAAAAGGAAACTAAAACAAGGAATTACCAAATTAAAAACAAAAGAAGGAAGGTATATGGAAGAAGATAAAGAACTAGCTGACTGCCTCAATGAATACTTCTGTTCAGTTTTTACAAGGGAAAATGAAGGAGAAGGACCTCAGTTAGGAAAGAAGACTAATGAATCTTTTGATGCATGTGTCTTTACAGAGGAAGAGGTTCTAAGTCAACTGTCTAAAATTAATACAAATAAGTCACAGGGGCCTGATGGGATACACCCAAAGCTATTAAAAGAGCTCAGCGGTAAACTAGCAAAACCATTAACAGATTTATTTAACCAATCACTGGCAACAGGAGTCGTCCCAGAAGATTGGAAATTAGCAAATGTTGTGCCCATTCACAAGAAAGGTAGTAAGGAGGAATGAGGCAACTATAGGCCAGTAAGCCTGACATCAATAGTGGGGAAATTAATGGAAACCATACTTAAGGAGAGGATTGTGGAACATCTAAAATCCCAAGGATTGAAAGATGAAAAACAGCATGGGTTTACTTCAGGGAGAACATGTCAAACTAATCTTATTGATTTTTTTGATTGGGTGACTAAAATAATAGATGGAGGAGGTGCAGTAGACATCGCTTATCTAGACTTTAGTAAGGCTTTTGATACTGTCCCACATAGAAGGCTTATCAATAAAGTGCAGTCTTTGGGCTTGGACTCCCATATTGTTGAATGGATTAGGCAGTGGCTGAGGGACAGGCAACAGAGGGTTGTAGTCAATCGAGTATATTCAGACCAAGGTCTTGTTACCAGTGGGGTACCTCAGGGATCTGTTCTGGGACCCATATTGTTTAATATCTTTATCAGCAAAATTGCAGAAGGCCTCAATGGTAAGGTGTGTCTTTTTGCTGATGACATAAAGATTTGTAACAGGGTTGATGTTCCTGGAGGGATACACCAAAGGGAAAAGGACTTAGGAAAACTAGAGGAATGGTCAAAAATCTGGCAACTAAAACTTAATGTTGATAAGTGCAAGATAATGCACCTGGGACGTAAAAACCCAAGAGCAGAATATAAAATCAGTGATACAGTCCTAACCTCAGTATCTGAAGAAAGGGATTTAGGGATCATTAGTTCAGAAGACTTAAAAGGTAGGCAGACAATGTCATAGAGCAGCAGGAAATACTAGCATAATGCTTGGGTGTATAGGGAGAGGAATTACCAGTAGAAAGAGGGAGGTGCTCATGCTGCTCTACAGAGCACTAGTGAGACCTCATTTGGAGTATTGTGCTCAGTACTGGAGACCATATCTCCAGAAGGATATTGATACTTTGGAGAGAGTTCAGAGAAGAGCTACTAAACTGGTACATGGATTGCAGTATAAAACTTACCAGGAAAGGTTAAAGGACCTTAACATGTATAGCTTGGAAGAAAGACGAGACAGAGGGGATATGATAGAAACATTTAAATACATAAAGGGAATCAACAAGGTAAAAGAGGAGAGAATATTTAAAAGAAGAAAAACTGCTACAAGAGGACATAGTTTTAAATTAGAGGGGCAAAGGTTTAAAAGTAATGTCAGGAAGTATTACTTTACTGAGAGAGTAGTGGATGCATGGAATAGCCTTCCTGCAGAAGTGGTAGCTGCAAATACAGTGGAGGAGTTTAAGCATGCATGGGATAGTCATAAGGCCATCCTTCATATAAGATAGGGCCAGGGACTATCCATAGTATTTAGTATATTGGGCAGACTAGATGGGCCAAATGGTTCTTATCTGCCGACACATTCTATGTTTCTAGATTTACAAAATATAGAATAAAATTCACACATCTTTAACAGTCCCCCCTTAAATTTCATTCTCTCCCTAAACCTAAACATCTGTCCCAATGCTCCGCCTCCTCTTCACCAGCTTCCACGACAAGCCATTCCTAGCGAACAGCCTCCCGTGACACTGGATTTGAGCACGGGGAAGTCAGATGATCTTTCCCTAACTGGCGTTGACATTATATGGGGGGGGACTGGAGGTCATCAGTGCTTCTGATTTGACTGGACCGAAGTTTTCATACAATTTTCCATATTCTTTTGAGTCATGATCAACAGTCACACAAGGGAAAACCAGTCTCAACACTTCCTTGAAATCAATCCAATTATCCTTGTCTTTGAGCTTCACTGTGCATATGGCCAACAACACTCGGAATGGACCATCAAACCAGGGTTTTAGGACTCTTCTAACATGTCTTTTTCTACCACCCAATCTCCAGACACAAGTGGGTGGGTTCCTGGTACTTTATGAAAACCTGGAAGTGAAGCAAAAACTCGAAAATGGACTTTAGTCAAATGCTTATACAAAACTGATCACATAATCGGTCAGACAACCATGTTGCATCTGAAGCTGCTGTGGGAAATAAAATCCTATTCTAGGGGCTGACCCAAAAAGGACCTTATAGGGACAAAGGCCTGTCTCATGGTTAGGCGTATACCTTACTAAAAGAGGGCTACCAGCAGGCACTCTATTAAGGCTTTGAATCTTTAACTTAGTGTCCTGTTCAGTTCCTTTTCCCTACTCTACTGCTGCTTTGTGGATGGTACAAAGCATGTAAGGCCTGTCCTACACCCAAAACCTTCATAATCTCCTGCATCACTTCACCTGTGAAGTGAACACCTGTGTCACTTTCAATGATCTAAGGTACTCCATACTTGCACACAACTTCGGCCATAATCTTCTGTACTTCTTTGGGTACGGTTTTGGCCATCCTGAAACAAGTCATCACATATCAATACATACTCATACATGCCCACCTTGGGTAGTTGAAGGTAGTCTGAAAACGTTGAAACAGATACAAAAAGCAAGACGTGTTTCTTGGGTACCTTAACCACCTTTCCCACGTTGTTCTGGGCACAAACCATTTATCCTTGAGTATGTCTGACTGTTACAGTGCTGAACCCTGGGGCGTACCATATTCTACATATTAAATCACACATAGCAGTTTTTGTCTGGTGCATCACTCCATGGGTTGCTTGTGCCATAGTGGAGTAGAGGGACCTAGGAAGGTAAAGTTTCCCTTCTTATTTGTAGTCCCCCCTTTTCCATCCACCAGTCCCTTTCCTCCTTCCCCATCTGGTTCTGTAGGGTCTTAAGAACTTTCGGGAGACAGGAGGAGTTATTTCAGAGACCTGAACTGTGGCCACTTAAGATAGGGGTCTGCTTAGGTAATTTGGCAGCCATTTTTGCCGCCTGATCTGCCGTGGCTTTCCCCTTTGCCTCCTCTGCATCTGTTTACAGTGGCCTTTCGTTGCTATCATCACCCCTCATGTTAGTGACAAGAGGGCTTCCTTCAAAGACCTCACTGCTTCCCCATTTTCAATGGGTTTACCTGAAGCGATCAAGGAGTATCTGGCTTTCCTTATGGGCCCATAGTTTTGGGCTATCCCAAAGCACACCTGGAATCAGTGTAAATGATGGCTGTTTTTCCATCTGCATATCTGCAAGGCATCTTTAGAGTCTTTTAGCTCCACTTCTTGAGCAGACATGTGTGGTAGTTCACGTTTAATCACCACTGCCCAACCTGTGTAGTACCTGCCATCCTGGCACATGATCTAGATTACCTAATGGCTGATTTACCAAATCCCACTACCTCTTGTGACATCATCTGCAAACAGTCAGGAGCCTCTTCCTTTGAATCTGGAAGAAAAGTTTAAAGTGCGGTGCCCTTACTCTTCCCTCCCCCCTTGGTCCAGAGGCAAAAGGGTGGCTGGGTCCAAAGTATTACACCTTTGGAGAGCAACATTGTCAGGCAACAAAATGGAACACTGCATTCTCAAATAACGGGCAACAAAACAATCATTTGGATTGTACGTTCATGAGGATAGATGTAATATCACCATCACTTTGTGGTTCAGAACTATCTCAGAGCTTTCATCAAGCATAGCTAGTACAACTACAACAGCTCTGATGCAGAAAGGGGCACCTCTGGCCACGGGATCAAGTCTGACTGAATAATATGCTACGGGGCGTTATTGCTGGCCATGCAGTTGGGTGAGGACTGCTGAGTCATGGCCACTCACTTCATAACAATACAATCTAAATGTAATAATCTGATAAGCTCAGTTTCGGGGAACACAAAATTGCCAGTTCTAGGCATAAAAAGCATCTACCACCTCATCTGTGAGGCAGTAGGGACTAAAGGACAAATCAATCACAGTGGAGTGAGTAGGGATAATGGGAACCTGAGCCGACAAGGTGTCACAGTGCCGTCCTCCTGATGTGAGATACCAGCATGTACTTTTGCAAACAAATCTGCACCTAGGAGGCAACAAGGAGCGTTACCACTGACCAGCAAACGGGCAAGCGCATCTTGGTTAGGGGCAAATCTAATATGGATGGTTTCTGTTGAAAAAAGGGAGCATACTACTTTCCCATCCACTTCTACCCAAAGACTGGTGTCTTTGGAGAGTAAATCAGGGGAGGCCATGTTTGCTGTGCACAACTGTCTTGGCTGCTCCAATATCAATCAAAACCGGACTACTTCTGTATCACCCAGAGTGACGGATATCATTGGGCCAGACTGAATCTGCTAAAAATGTTTAAAAGTAGAGCCGATACTGGATTTCCTGCTTCCTAATCTTGATCTAACCCCCCCCCCCTTACTGTCTTTGTGTTCTCCTTATGACAAAAAACATGGGTGTCTGTGGGGACGGACATTGATCCGGGCATGGTCAACATAGAATACAATCCTCTTGTGTGGTGTGGACGAGGAGTACCAAACACAGCACAACACTCTCTTCTGGGATCTGGGTCCCACAGACTCTGCAGGCCCACTTCAATGAGGCGTTTGACATCAGGGCTGAAGCAATGCCAAAGGAACACTACCTATGTTTGGCACCACTGAACCACCCAATGCTGCTTGATGTTACTCTGCATTTTGGCTTACAGAAGTATCCAACTTTTCCTATCGCAGAATTAATAGACTGGAAAACAAAACAGGACTTCTCATCTTCCATGGGAGTGTCTTATAACTAGGGGATGGGCACAAGGGCTGTCGTTGTCTGTAACGTCCACCCCTATCCTCCTCCCTCCGCTCTGAGTCATCTAGGTCCACCTCTTTCAGTCGGACGCTGTGGTCCTCCTTTTGTCCGTCAGTAATCTGCCAGCTGTCCGTTAGAACAGAGCTCTGATGTTTAGCACAACACTTAATATGTAACACGTAACTTCAAACATTGAAACAAACAGATCTGACAATACAGACATGAACACACAAAGGGCCCATAAGAAACTTTTCATTGACTTCAATTTAAAAATTGGCACCAATAAAAACCAAAAACTTCAAAGAAAAATAAAATTTTAAAAAACAAATATCGTATTCCACACGCATTCATTTTTCCATGTACTCATTTTCATTACCAGCTCATAATCAATGTCTTCACTAGGGATGAGCGAACCCGAACTGTATAGTTCGGGTTCGTACCGAATTTTGGGGTGTCCGTGACACGGACCCGAACCCGGACATTTTCGTAAAAGTCCGGGTTCGGGTTCGGTGTTCGTCGCTTTCTTGGCGCTTTTGTGACGCTTTCTTGGCGCTTTTTGAAAGGCTGCAAAGCAGCCAATCAACAAGCGTCATGCTACTTGCCCCAAGAGGCCGTCACAGCCATGCCTACTATTGGCATGGCTGTGATTGGCCAGAGCACCATGTGACCCAGCCTCTATTTAAGCTGGAGTCACATAGCGCCGCCCGTCACTCTGCTCTGATTAGCGTAGGGAGAGGTTGCGGCTGCGACAGTAGGGCGAGATTAGGCAGATTAACTCCTCCAAAGGACTTGATTAATCGATCGATCTGCAGCTGTGCATCATTGAGCTGCTGAAATTCAATTGCTCACTGTTTTTAGGCTGCCCAGACCGTTTGTCAGTCACTTTTTTCTGGGGTGATCGGCGGCCATTTTGTGTCTTGTGCGGTGCTGCGACCAAGTGCATCCAAGCTGCGACCAAGTGCATTTAACCCTCAATGGTGTGGTTGTTTTTTGGCTAAAGCCTACATCAGGGTGAAGCTGTCACACCAAGTGCATTTAACCAGCAATAGTGTTTATTTTTTGGCCATATACTACATCAGGGGCAAGCTGCGCCCGTCACCAAGTGCATTTAACCCTCAGTAGTGTGGTTGGTCAAGCTATCACACCAAGTGCATTTAACCAGCAATAGTCTGTTCATTTTTTGGCCATATACTAAATCAGGGGCAAGCTGCGCCCGTCACCAAGTGCATTTAACCAGCAATAGTCTGTTCATTTTTTGGCCATATACTAAATCAGGGGCAAGCTGCGCCCGTCACCAAGTGCATTTAACCAGCAATAGTGTGGTTATTTTTTGGCCATATCCCAGTCTAATTCTGTCACTAAATCCATACCGGTCACCCAGCGCCTAAATACTAGGCCTCAAATTTATATCCCGCTAAATCTGTCGTTACCGCTGTACTGTTGTGGCTGGGCAAGTTATTTAGTGTCCGTCAAAGCACATTTTTTGTTCTGGGTTGAAATACAATTCCCAATTTAGCAATTTCATAATTTAGTGGTTTCTGCTATATCAGAGCTATTTGAAATCTATCCCTAAAAGGGTATATAATATTCAAGGTGCACATAGGGTCATTCAGAATAACTTCACACACACACTACTGTGCATTTCCAAGTCTAATTCTGTCACTAAATCCATACCGGTCACCCAGCGCCTAAATACTAGGCCTCAAATTTATATCCCGCTAAATCTCTCGTTACCGCTGTACTGTTGTGGCTGGGAAAGTTATTTAGTGTCCGTCAAAGCACATTTTTTGTTCTGGGTTGAAATACAATTCCCAATTTCATAATTTAGTGGTTTCTGCTATATCAGAGCTATTTGAAATCTATCCCTAAAAGGGTATATAATATTCAAGGTGCACATAGGGTCATTCAGAATAACTTCACACACGCTACTTTTGCTGATGACACAAAGATATGTAACAGGGTTGATGTTCCTGGAGGGAAACGCCAAATGGAAAAGGACTTAGGAAAACTAGAAGAATGGTCAGAACTCTGGCAACTGAAATTTAATGTGGATAAGTGCAAGATAATGCACCTGGGGCGTAAAAACCCAAGGGCAGAATATAGAATATTCGACACAGTCCTGACCTCAGTATCTGAGGAAAGGGATTTAGGAGTAATTATTTCAGAAGACTTAAAGGTGGGAAGACAATGTAATAAAGCAGCACGAAATGCAAGCAGAATGCTTGGATGTATAGGGAGAGGTATAAGCAGTAGAAAGAGTGAAGTGCTTATGCCGCTGTACAGAACACTGGTGAGACCTCACTTGGAGTATTGTGCGCAGTACTGGAGGCCATATCTCCAGAAGGATATAGATACTCTAGAGAGAGTTCAGAGAAGAGCTACTAAACTGGTACATGGATTGCAGGATAAAACTTACCAGGAAAGGTTAAAAGACCTTAATATGTATAGCTTGGAAGAAAGAAGAGACCGAGGGGATATGATAGAAACTTTTAAATACATAAAGGGAATCAACTCGGTAAAGGAGGAGAGCATATTTAAAAGAAGAAAAACTACCACAAGAGGACACAGTTTTAAATTAGAGGGGCAAAGGTTTAAAAGTAATATAAGGAAGTATTACTTTACTGAGAGGGTAGTGGATGCATGGAATAGCCTTCCTGCAGAAGTGGTAGCTGCAAATACAGTGAAGGAGTTTAAGCATGCATGGGATAGGCATAAGGCCATCCTTCATATAAGATAGGGCCGGGGCTATTCATAGGATTCAGATATATTGGGCAGACTAGATGGGCCAAATGGTTCTTATCTGCCGACACATTCTATGTTTCTATGTTTCTATGCATTTCCAAGTCTAATTCTGTTAGTAAATCCATACCGGTCACCCAGCGCCTAAATACTAGGCCTCAAATTTATATCCCGCTGAATTTGAATACAATACATTGGGCCAAATAATATTTTTGTTGTTGTGGTGAACCATAACAATGAGGAAAACATCTAGTAAGGGACGCGGACGTGGACATGGTCGTGGTGGTGTTAGTGGACCCTCTGGTGCTGGGAGAGGACGTGGCCGTTCTGCCACATCCACACGTCCTAGTGTACCAACTACCTCAGGTCCCAGTAGCCGCCAGAATTTACAGCGATATATGGTGGGGCCCAATGCCGTTTTAAGGATGGTAAGGCCTGAGCAGGTACAGGCATTAGTCAATTGGGTGGCCGACAGTGGATCCAGCACGTTCACATTATCTCCCACCCAGTCTTCTGCAGAAAGCGCACAGATGGCGCCTGAAAACCAACCCCATCAGTCTGTCACATCACCCCCATGCATACCAGGGAAACTGTCTCAGCCTCAAGTTATGCAGCAGTCTCTTATGCTGTTTGAAGACTCCGCTGGCAGGGTTTCCCAAGGGCATCCACCTAGCCCTTCCCCAGCGGTGGAAGACATAGACTGCACTGACGCACAACCACTTATGTTTCCTGATGATGAGGACATGGGAATACCACCTCAGCACGTCTCTGATGATGACGAAACACAGGTGCCAACTGCTGCGTCTTTCTGCAGTGTGCAGACTGAACAGGAGGTCAGGGATCAAGACTGGGTGGAAGACGATGCAGGGGACGATGAGGTCCTAGACCCCACATGGAATGAAGGTCGTGCCACTGACTTTCACAGTTCGGAGGAAGAGGCAGTGGTGAGACCGAGCCAACAGCGTAGCAAAAGAGGGAGCAGTGGGCAAAAGCAGAACACCCGCCGCCAAGAGACTCCGCCTGCTACTGACCGCCGCCATCTGGGACCGAGCACCCCAAAGGCAGCGTCAAGGAGTTCCCTGGCATGGAACTTCTTCAAACAATGTGCTGACGACAAGACCCGAGTGGTTTGCACGCTGTGCCATCAGAGCCTGAAGCGAGGCATTAACGTTCTGAACCTGAGCACAACCTGCATGACCAGGCACCTGCATGCAAAGCATGAACTGCAGTGGAGTAAACACCTTAAAAACAAGGAAGTCACTCAGGCTCCCCCTGCTACCTCTTCTGCTGCTGCCGCCTCGGCCTCTTCCTCTGCCTCTGGAGGAACGTTGGCACCTGCCGCCCAGCAAACAGGGGATGTACCACCAACACCACCTCCGTCACCAAGCGTCTCAACCATGTCACACGGCAGCGTTCAGCTCTCCATCTCACAAACATTTGAGAGAAAGCGTAAATTCCCACCTAGCCACCCTCGATCCCTGGCCCTGAATGCCAGCATTTCTAAACTACTGGCCTATGAAATGCTGTCATTTAGGCTGGTGGACACAGACAGCTTCAAACAGCTCATGTCGCTTGCTGTCCCACAGTATGTTGTTCCCAGCCGCCACTACTTCTCCAAGAGAGCCGTGCCTTCCCTGCACAACCAAGTATCCGATAAAATCAAGTGTGCACTGCGCAACGCCATCTGTAGCAAGGTCCACCTAACCACAGATACGTGGACCAGTAAGCACGGCCAGGGATGCTATATCTCCCTAACTGCACACTGGGTAAATGTAGTGGCAGCTGGGCCCCAGGCGGAGAGCTGTTTAGCGCACGTCCTTCCGCCGCCAAGGATCGCAGGGCAACATTCTTTGCCTCCTGTTGCCACCTCCTCCTTCTCGGCTTCCTCCTCCTCTTCTTCCACCTGCTCATCCAGTCAGCCACACACCTTCACCACCAACTTCAGCACAGCCCGGGGTAAACGTCAGCAGGCCATTCTGAAACTCATATGTTTGGGGGACAGGCCCCACACCGCACAGAAGTTGTGGCGGGGTATAGAACAACAGACCGACGAGTGGTTGCTGCCGGTGAGCCTCAAGCCCGGCCTGGTGGTGTGTGATAATGGGCGAAATCTCGTTGCAGCTCTGGGACTAGCCAATTTGACGCACATCCCTTGCTTGGCGCATGTACTGAATTTGGTGGTGCAGAAGTTCATTCACAACTACCCCGACATGTCAGAGCTGCTGCATAAAGTGCGGGCCGTCTGTTCGCGCTTCCGGCGTTCACATCCTGCTGCTGCTCGCCTGTCTGCGCTACAGCGTAACTTCGGCCTTCCCGCTCACCGCCTCATATGCGACATGCCCACCAGGTGGAACTCCACCTTGCACATGCTGGACAGACTGTGCGAGCAGCAGCAGGCCATAGTGGAGTTTCAGCTGCAGCACGCACGGGTCAGTCGCACTACAGAACAGCACCACTTCACCACCAATGACTGGGCCTCCATGCGAGACCTGTGTGCCCTGTTGCGCTGTTTCGAGTACTCCACCAACATGGCCAGTGGCGATGACGCCGTTATCAGCGTTACAATACCACTTCTATGTCTCCTTGAGAAAACACTTAGGGCGATGATGGAAGAGGAGGTGGCCCAGGAGGAGGAGGAGGAAGAGGGGTCATTTTTAGCACTTTCAGGCCAGTCTCTTCGAAGTGACTCAGAGGGAGGTTTTTGGCAACAGCAGAGGCCAGGTACAAATGTGGCCAGACAGGGCCCACTACTGGAGGACGAGGAGGACGAGGATGAGGAGGAGGTGGAGGAGGATGAGGATGAAGCATGGTCACAGCGTGGTGGCACCCAACGCAGCTCGGGTCCATCACTGGTGCGTGGCTGGGGGGAAAGGCAGGACAATGACGATATGCCTCCCACAGAGGACAGCTTGTCCTTACCCCTGGGCAGCCTGGCACACATGAGCGACTACATGCTGCAGTGCCTGCGCAACGACAGCAGAGTTGCCCACATTTTAACCTGTGCGGACTACTGGGTTGCCACCCTGCTGGATCCACGCTACAAAGACAATGTGCCCACCTTACTTCCTGCACTGGAGCGTGATAGGAAGATGCGCGAGTACAAGCGCACGTTGGTAGACGCGCTACTGAGAGCATTCCCAAATGTCACAGGGGAACAAGTGGAAGCCCAAGGCCAAGGCAGAGGAGGAGCAAGAGGTCGCCAAGGCAGCTGTGTCACGGCCAGCTCCTCTGAGGGCAGGGTTAGCATGGCAGAGATGTGGAAAACTTTTGTCAACACGCCACAGCTAACTGCACCACCACCTGATACGCAACGTGTTAGCAGGAGGCAACATTTCACTAACATGGTGGAACAGTACGTGTGCACACCCCTCCACGTACTGACTGATGGTTCGGCCCCATTCAACTTCTGGGTCTCTAAATTGTCCACGTGGCCAGAGCTAGCCTTTTATGCCTTGGAGGTGCTGGCCTGCCTGGCGGCCAGCGTTTTGTCTGAACGTGTATTCAGCACGGCAGGGGGCGTCATTACAGACAAACGCAGCCGCCTGTCTACAGCCAATGTGGACAAGCTGACGTTCATAAAAATGAACCAGGCATGGATCCCACAGGACCTGTCCATCCCTTGTCCAGATTAAACATTAACTACCTCCCCTTAACCATATATTATTGGACTCCAGGGCACTTCCTCATTCAATCCTATTTTTATTTTCATTTTACCATTATATTGCGAGGCTACCCAAAGTTGAATGAACCTCTCCTCTGTCTGGGTGCCGGGGCCTAAATAAATGCCAATGGACTGTTCCAATGTTGGGTGACGTGAAGCCTGATTCTCTGCTATGACATGAAGACTGATTCTCTGCTGACATGAAGCCAGATCCTCTGTTACGGGACCTCTCTCCTCTGCCTGGGTGCTGGGCCTAAATATCTGACAATGGACTGTTGCATTGGTGGCTGACGTGAAGCCTCATTCTCTGCTATGACATGCAGACTAATTCTCTGCTGACATGAAGCCAGATTGTCTGTTACGGGACCTCTCTCCTCTGCCTGGGTGCTGGGCCTAAATATATGCCAATGGACTGTTGCAGTGGTGGCTGACGTGAAGCCTCATTCTCTGCTATGACATGCAGACTAATTCTCTGCTGACATGAAGCCAGATCCTCTGTTACGGGACCTCTCTCCTCTGCCTGTGTGCTGGGCCTAAATATATGCCAATGGACTGTTGCACTGGTGGCTGACGTGAAGCCTGATTCTCTGCTGACATGAAGCCAGATTGTCTGTTACGGGACCTCTCTCCTCTGCCTGGGTGCCGGGGCCTAAATATCTGAGAATGGACTGTTCCAGTGGTGGGTGACGGGAAGCCAGATTCTCTGCTATGGGACCTCTCTCCAATTGATTTTGGTTAATTTTTATTTATTTAATTTTTATTTTAATTCATTTCCCTATCCACATTTCTTTGCAGGGGATTTACCTACATGTTGCTGCCTTTTGCAGCCCTCTAGCCCTTTCCTGGGCTGTTTTACAGCCGTTTTAGTGCCGAAAAGTTCGGGTCCCCATTGACTTCAATGGGGTTCGGGTTCGGGACGAAGTTCGGATCAGGTTCGGATCCCGAACCCGAACATTTCCGGGAAGTTCGGCCGAACTTCTCGAACCCGAACATCCAGGTGTTCGCTCAACTCTAGTCTTCACACATATTCGCCTCAATTACAACTCAAAGCCACACCTATCCACATTCCACTGAATCATTTATGTCTTCCAACCCACATTGTTTCATCCCAAAACTTGCAGCACAGATAAGCACAGCTTTCCTGAAAACAGATAGCCACACCACACCCAGAATTGCTGATGGTCTGTCGCTGTAAGACAATATACAGGTCCTTCTAAAAAAATTAGCATATTGTTTTAAAGTTCATTATTTTATGTAATGTACTGATAAACATTAGACTTTCATATATTTTAGATTCATTACACACCAACTGAAGTAGTTCAAGCCTTTTTATTGTTTTAATATTGATGATTTTGGCATACAGCTCATGAAAACCCAAATTTCCTATCTCAAAAAATTATCATATTTCATCCGACCAATAAAAGAAAAGTGTTTTTAATACAAAAAAAGTCAACCTTCAAATAATGATGTTCAGTTATGCACTCAATACTTGGTCGGGAATCCTTTTGCAGAAATGACTGCTTCAATGCGGCGTGGCATGGAGGCAATCAGCCTGTGGCACTGCTGAGGTGTTATGGAGGCCCAGGATGCTTCAATAGCGGCCTTAAGCTCATCCAGAGTGTTGGGTCTTGCGTCTCAACTTTCTCTTCCCAATATCCCACAGATTCTCTATGGGGTTCAGGTCAGGAGAGTTGGCAGGCCAATTGAGCACAGTAATACCATGGTCAGTAAACCATTTACCAGTGGTTTTGGCACTGTGAGCAGGTGCCAGGTCGTGCCGAAAAATGACATCTTCATCTCCATAAAGCTTTTCAGCAGATGGAAGCATGAAGTGCTCCAAAATCTCCTGATAGCTAGCTGCATTGACCCTGCCCTTGATAAAACACAGTGGACCAACACCAGCAGCTGACATGGCACCCCAGACCATCACTGACTGTGGGTACTTGACACTGGACTTCAGGCATTTTGGCATTTCCCTCTCCCCAGTCTTCCTCCAGACTCTGGCACCTTGATTTCCGAATGACATGCAAAACTTGCTTTCATCCGAAAAAAGTACTTTGGACCACTGAGCAACAGTCCAGTGCTGCTTCTCTGTAGCCCAGGTCAGGCGCTTCTGCCGCTGTTTCTGGGGAATGTGGCACCTGTAGCCCATTTCCTGCACACGCCTGTACACGGGGGCTCTGGATGTTTCTACTCCAGACTCAGTCCACTGCTTCCGCAGGTCCCCCAAGGTCTGGAATCGGTCCTTCTCCACAATCTTCCTCAGGGTCCGGTCACCTCTTCTTGTTGTGCAGCGTTTTCTGCCACACTTTTTCCTTCCCACAGACTTCCCACTGAGGTGCCTTGATACAGCACTCTGGGAACAGCCTATTCGTTCAGAAATTTCTTTCTGTGTCTTACCCTCTTGCTTGAGGGTGTCAATGATGGCCTTCTGGACAGCAGTCAGGTCGGCAGTCTTACCCATGATTGCGGTTTTGAGTAATGAACCAGGCTAGGATTTTTTAAAAGCCTCAGGAATCTTTTGCAGGTGTTTAGAGTTAATTAGTTGATTCAGATGATTAGGTTAATAGCTCGTTTAGAGAACCTTTTCATGATATGCTAATTTTTTTAGATAGGAATTTTGGGTTTTCATGAGCTGTATGCCAAAATCATCAATATTAAAACAATAAAAGGCTTGAACTACTTCAGTTGTGTGTAATGAATCTAAAATATATGAAAGTCTAATGTTTATCAGTACATTACAGAAAATAATGAACTTTATCACAATATGCTAATTTTTTTAGAAGGACCTGTACATGTCATAATCATACAGTCATTTTGTTAAAAGCTGGATTCCCACAGTATCCTGCTTGGGAAAGAAGGAAGAAGATTATTGAACAATTTTTATTTTACTTCTATAATAATATTACATATATAACATCACTTACTCTGCATGATGCCTTGCCTCTCTTATCTCAGGAATGTTCAGGCAGGGGAAGTAAAGCAATCCATCACAGGACGCTCAACCGTCCTAAATATTCCTCAAATTTTACTCATTGGAATTTACAGCAGATGTGGTGGGGGAAGGGATGCCACATGGCAACTTCTTTGTTCTCTATAGGATTCAAAATCCTCCATCTTGTAATAAGAAATGCTACACATTTCTCCAACTTTCAATTTCTCTAAGTTACTTCCATGGACACTTTAACCATAACTCAGTATGCACCAGCCTATTATTATCCTTCAACCAACTTCTCTTTTCCTTCAATACACTTATTCATTAACTGACCATTCTTTGTACTGCTGTAATCTCTCATTCTAGGGCTATTTGTCACATTTTTAACTTTCAATTCTTAATATCACATCTTATAATCTCCCTCTTCCCTCGCTACTAGCTAGGGGCTGTATTTTCTCCTTCTTCATAATACTGGGACTGACCCATATCAATAACAGTATTTCAGACTGACACACACACACAAAACAGAGGAGTGATCAGCACCGTTAACCCTTTTCTCCGCAGACAAAGGATTCACCCTCCCCTCTGGTTGGCTCAAATCTGACTATCACGTCTGACTAGTCAGCTGGGACTCCCCGCACGTCTTCCCCAAGACCAGGGGTCAGGCGGGCTCCGTCGCGTCTTCCTGGGGTCAGGTCAGGTGGAGAATATCTCCGCAGTCTTCCCTTATCTCAAAGTGTCATACGGCTCCACTCGTCTCCCTGGCCAGGTCAGCCGGGGTTTACTTTGTCCCACACCTCGGCGCTACAGCGCCCCCTTCCCAACCAGGAGGTTACTGTCCCCTCCCTTTGTCTGTGGTCTTACCGTCTGTGCTCAACTCACTCCTCACATAAATCACAGACACACACAAAACATATACAAGCCAGAGTGATCGATAAATTCAGACTATGGTTCTATGGACCCCAGGCTTTCAGCATATTAGCCGACTACTATACTTACATGGGTACCACCTCACAGCAGACTAGGCCAACATGAAGTGACAAACTAAATGGCAGAAAGGCGGGTAAGAGTATTCTTACCGTTCTATTAAAGCCGGCCATATCCTCTCTGCCGTTCGTCAAGTCCTGGGGCCTCTTGTGTGTTGGCTGTTGATGCTCCCTTCGCCTTAGGGTCCCTTCATGGTCGCCATTTGTCAAAGTAGCCCTAAATTAGAGCATTTTAGATGCACTCTGGTGCTCCAAATCAATGTACCCCCCCAGGGTTTAATATCCACGCGTGGCTGAGAGACTAGACGCTGACACAGAAGTTGGTCAAAGCAATCTCTAACTTTTATTACAGGGGGTAAGCGTATATACAGCTTCAGAAGAAGGCAGTCCTCACTGAGGCTTAAACATTGTTTCATTGGTCAAAAAGGAAGAAGAGATAAGAGAGAGGAGATAGCACCCTGGCTTCTGTGCACTGGGTCCTACTTTGGAATGTGAACTAATGTAAACATCTGGGTACCATCGCCATTTTGCAATGGAGTTTATTCTAACAAGAATACTGCCTACGTCATATCTGACACTTCAAAGAGGTGCTTCTCTATAGGCAGTGCAGTGAATAATATATACATATCATCGAGCCATATAATTGGCTTATGCACTCCTTCACAGTCTATATGACTCTCTATATAGCTCCCTTGTTGGGACGCCTGTACAAGGATGAGAAAACAGACACCTCTCACAGCACAGTCCTTTGCCCCCCCTCTCTTCTCCAATCTTGAAACAAAGAGGGGGGTGGGTGGGCACTTGGAAGTAGAAAAAGTTAACTCATTACAATCCTAGATATACAAAATTTAGAATAAAATTCACACATCACATCAACACTGGCCCAACCTGGGAAGGTGGCAAGAAGCCGAGCGAGGAGAGCAGTACAGAGGGGGAGGGATCTGCAGCACTGAAACAGGCTGAAAGAGGCAGTGGGGTGGCAAAAGGTAGAAGGCGGGCACGACCGAACAGGCCCGCAAATGTTCCACAGAGCACCCCCTTGCGTAAATCTCCCTTGCCAAGGGGTAGGTTTTCGGCAGCATGGCGCTTTTTTGAGGAAAGTGCAGACGACAAAAGAATAGTACTTTGCAACCTGTGCCACACCAAAATGAGCAGGGGCGTGAACACTAGCAACCTCACCACCACCAGCATGATCCGCCACATAGCATCAAAGCACCCTAATAAGTGGGCCAAACGCCTGGGTCCACAATCTGTGTCTACGGGTCACACCACTGCCTCCTCTTCCCCTGTGTTACGTGCTGGCCATTCCCCTGTCCAAGACGCAGGCCCGGATGCCTCCCGCCCTGCACCTGGACCTTTGCAAGCACCATCAGCAACCACATCCACTTCCCTGTCCCAGCGCAGCGTCCCAATGTCATTACCCCAGGTATTTGAATGCAAGCGCAAATACCCAGCCACCCACCCATAGCCCATAGCACTAAATGCGCAGCTTTCCAAATGACTGGCCCTGGAAATGTTGGCATTTAGGCTTGTGGACACTGAGGCCTTCCACAGCCTGATGTTGGTGGCCGTCCCTCGTTACGCAGTCCCCAGCCGCCACTATTTTTCAAGGTGTGCCGTGCCAGCCTTATACCAACATGTGTCCCTTAACATCACACGTGCCCTGACCAATGCAGTTACTGGGAAGGTCCACTTAACCATGGACACAGGGACAAGTGCTTTCGGCCAGGGACACTACATTTTCCTGATGGCACACTGGGTGAATGTTGTGGAGGCTGGGAGCGATTCGTACCCTGGGATGGCACAGGTGCTACCGATGCCAAGAATTGCAGGCCCCAATTCCATCAGGGTTTCCGCCACCACCTACGTTAGTGACTCCAACCCACACTTCTCCTCCTCCGCCTCCTCCTCCTCCACTTCCACCTCCGAATTATCCACGTGCAGCTTCAGTCGGTCATCAGTCGGTAGCTGGAAGCAGTGTAGCACTGCAGTGGGGAAGCAGCAAAAGGCTGAGCTGAAGCTGATCTGCCTAGGGGACAAACAGCACACCACCGCAGAGCTGTGGCAGGAGATAAGAGACCAGACTGAGCTGTGGCTCTCGCCATTCAACCTAGAACCAGGCATGGTTGTGTCTGATAATAGCCGTAACTTGGCGGCGGCTTTGGAGCTGGGCAACCTTAGACACATCCCATGCCTTGCCCACGTACTCGACCATGTGGTTCAGCGGCCGGGGCGGATTAAGTGCATGATAGGCCCAGGGCTACCCAACTTGTGCCCCTCCCTCCATTTTAGTTTAGTTTTTTTGTGTGAAGAGGCTGCGGTGCTTCATGAGCGCCAAAGTCTCTTCCTAGGCCATATGACATCTTCAGACGAAAAAAAATACCCCAAATTTAGTCCTAAACTGAAAAATTTGGTCGCCAAATTTAAAATACATATAATTATAATAAAAAAAGACATGGAGGAGAATACAGAACCACATACCTCTTACATCAAGTGACATCTCCTGTCATGTAGACCTTCTCTTTCCTCTTCTCCTCCATTTGACCTAGACCGCCATGGCAAATTCTTTCAGCCACATCTCGTCTCTACAGTTTGTAACACAATCACGTTAGATTTCTCAATTTTTCCATCAACCTCCTCATCCTGGTGTCCCCACAGTGTCATCCTGCTGTCACCCCCAATACTGTGCCCGTTTTGCTCCCCAATGCCACTGGTACTATACTGCGGAAAAAATAGTGACCCTAATAGACATAATTAGAGTCATTTATCAAACTGGTGTAAAGTAGAACTGGATTTCCAAAAGAGCTGTCAAATATGAAAGGTGGAATCTGATTGGCTGCTATGGACAACTAAGCCAGTTCTACTTTACACCAGTTTGATAAATTACCTGTCACGGCTGAGGATGGGGGAAATCCTCAGCCGTGCGATGATGTAAGATGTCCGGTCGCTACTAGGCCAGGACCACAGAATTAGGGAGCTGGTCACCTCCTAATGCGTCCCTAACGCTGACCCTGTCTCCTGTCTGCATGAGCCGACCTTGATGGTAGGAGGGCTCATACGCTGGAACCTAATAGTCCCTACAAGCCCTCAAGTCGGCCCTGAACTAGAGACAGAGTAAGACAACCCACTCCTCCTAGACACGGAGGAGCAGGAGTCTCACTGGCCAAGCAGCATGAAGAAAGGGAACATAAACAGGTCTATGGATAAGACAGGTGAACCCACACAGTTCCACACCTACCTGTCTCAGCCTAGCTGACTGGATCCCTGTGCTGGCATGCTGAAGATCACCACGCATCCACACACAGGGACCCAGATCCATAGCTGCACTAAAACACAAGGAAAGATGGGACATCAACAACACATCAAAGGAAATAAACTTATGACCGGAAGGGTGGCCCTTACAAGAAGGATGGAATCCACAGGAGGCTGCCTCAGCCAAGCATGACTGAAAGCAACCTACTGAGCTGTGCTCCAGACACAGGCTTTATAGGGCAAAGTGGCCACACCCACCGGTCAACCACACCCAGTGACACAACACACACACTGGGAAGGAAGTTAACCCTTCCAACACACAGAAGGGAAAATACACATACAGGGGAAGTGACCAACCTGATCACCCTGTGGCTGTTGCCGCTGGCAACGACATGGGTGGCAGCCGTCCTGGGAGACAGCCCGAAGACCGAGACACTGCCACCACATGTACATAATACCAAACATTGCCACGGGCAGCCACAGTGAAAGGACGATGTCCGTGCGCACCAAACAACAACAAGTGCACACCAGACATACAAACAAAGTGCATCCACACACGCACACAACTCCCCGGGAACCGCACACATAGCTGTTGTCCGCGGCAACCGCACTGAGGCCAACTACAATATGCCTCAGCTGCGGTTGAAACAACAACCACAACCGCGGGCAACTGTATGCGGCTCCCAAGGAGTCACGACCATAACCGTGGCCGTGACATTACCCCAAATGTCCCTATAGTGTCCACAGCAGTTATGTCCCCTAGAGTGCCCCGAGTAATAATACCACCGTCTATTGTGCTCCAGGCAATAATCCCTGTATAGTGTCCCCAGAAATAATAGAATTGCCCCTACAGTGCCTCCCCAATAGCAACACCCCCATATAATAATTTCCACCACACTGCCCCATATAGTAATCCCCCCATGGTAGTTTGCCCCCACACAGTAATTTCCCCTACATAGTAATTCTCCCCACACTGCCCCCATATAGTAATTTCCCCCACACTGCCCCCACATAGTAATTTCCCACACACTGCCCCCACATAGTAATTTGCCCCCACATAGCAATTTGCCCCCACATAGAAATTACCCCACACTGTCCCCACATAGAAATTACCCCACACTGTCCCCACATAGAAATTACCCCACACTGTCCCCATATAGAAATTGCCCCACACTGTCCCCACATAGCAATTACCCCACACTGTCCCCACATAGCAATTACCCCACACTGTCCCCACATAGAAATTACCCTACACTGTCCCCACATAGCAATTACCCCACACTGTCCCCACACAATAGTTTCCCCCACACTGCCTCCACATAGTAATTTGCCCCACACTGCCCCATATAGTAATTTGCCCCCACATAGTAGTCCCTCCCATAATAATTTGTCCCCACACAGTAATTTGTCCCCACATAGTATTCCCCCCATAATAATTTGTCCCCACAGCCCCCACATTCTCCCCCCATGTACTCGATGTCTCTTAATATGTCCTACTGTTTGTCCCCCACCCCCCACATATTCCCCAAATTAGGCACATGAAAAAAAAAAAAAAAAAAATTTGAAAAGCTAAGTACTCACCTATGTCCAGGGCCAGGCGCTTGCTCGCAGAGGAAGGTGGGATGAGGCAGTGCTGCGTTCCGGCACAGGTACGCGATGACGTCATCACGCACGCCTGTGCCGGGATTTCACTACCGAATAGGCCTCAGGCCTACTAGGCCTGAAACCTATGGCGGTGATCGGTGACGGGACTGGGAGCTATACACTCCTGTGCCCCCCCGCAGGCAGTATGTGGGCGTTCGGGTCAGCTGTTGGGTGCTGGGCCTGGGGCTGCCGACCCGAACGTCCCTATTGTAATCCGCCTCTGTTCAGCGGTTTCTAAAAACATACCCCAATGTGCCTGAGCTACTGGTGAAGGTGCGTCGACAGCTTCAGTCGGTCTGTCAACGCTGCAGCAGCACTTGAAATTGCTCACCGGCTGATGTGCGACGCGAGCATGCTCTGGAACTCCACGTTCCACATGTTGGTCAGGATTTGTGAGCAGCAGAGTGCAGTTGTGGAATACCAGCTGCAACATGGTCGTCGCCTTTCCAGTCATCGAGGAGTGGGCATGGATGTCGGACCTCTGTGAGGTTTTATGCAATTTTAAGGAATTAACACAGGTGGTGAGCGGCAATCACCATCCCACCTCTGTGTCTTCTCAAACGCTCGCTGCTCACAATTAAGGACGACCCTGTGCATGTGGAAGAGGTGGAAATGGGGGAAGACATTACACAGGTTGATGATAGCTAGTCTTCTCAGCGCGAATTGGAGGCTGAAGAGGAGGATCAGGAGACAGTTGCCTCAGCTACAGAGGTTAGTACCCATAGAAGTTTAATTCCATCTGTTCTGCGTGGGTGGGCAGAAGAGGAGGAAGAGGATGAGGAGATTGGGAGTGATCCTCCTGATGAGGACAGCGAAGTCTTGCCTGTTGGTACTCTTCATGTTAGGCTGCCTCTCCCGCGACCCGCGCATTATATGCTTTTTAAACAACACGGATTACTGGTTGTTCACCCTTCTCGACCCCCACTGCAAAGAGAACGTCACATCTCTCATTCCTCTGGTGGAGAGGACGAGCAAAATGGTGCAATACCAGAAGATCCTTTTTAGAAAATTGCTCCAAAATTTTCCATGGACAACGCTGGTGGCAGAGTCCGTACTTCCTTGGCCAACCGAGGAGGGGAGACAAGGGCAGCATACAGCAGTTCAAACAGAGGCAGGGCAACACTCTCCAAAGCCTGGGACAGTTAAATGACACCCCACTAGCACCCTCACTTTGATGTGCGGCCTACTGCCACAAGGAGAGAAAAATGTTGGAAGATGGTGAAAGAGTACATAGCAGACCGTGTCAGCATCCTCAATGATCCCTCGATGCCTTACAACTCCTAGGTGTCCAAGCTGGACACGTGGCACAAACTTGCGCT
This sequence comes from Bufo gargarizans, assembly GCF_014858855.1. NCBI lineage: Eukaryota > Metazoa > Chordata > Amphibia > Anura > Bufonidae > Bufo > Bufo gargarizans. Next base: position 74,953,268 of record NC_058084.1, read on the forward strand.
CTACGCTTTGGAGGTGCTGGCCTGGCCTGCCGCCATAGTTTTGTCTGAGCGTGTATTTAGTGCTGCTGGTGGCATTATAACTGATAAGCGTATCCGCCTGTCAACTGAAAATGCTGTCAAGTTGACTCATATAGAAATGAACAAGGCCTGGATTGACCATGACTTCTTGACTCCACCAGAGGAAAGCGGATGAACATAAAGGCACTTTAAATGTGTTGTTTATAATGTACTGAATATTCTGTATTTCCATGCACCCCTTCCACCACAAAAAAGGGTATATGGTTGAATCTTCCTCCTCCAACCATCCTCCTCCTCCTCTTCTGTAATATCAACATGCATTGCTTATTCGTACATATATGCCCTTGCATATATGGCCTTCGAATATAATTTTTTAGAGGGTCCGCTTACAGCAGGCCCTCACATCAAACTTTTTACAGGGTCTTCTCACCAGCAGGCCCTCACATCTAATTTTTTACAGGGTCCGCTCACCAGCAGGCCCTCACATCAAATTTTTTACAGGGTCTTCTCACCAGCAGGCCCTCACATCTAATTTTTTACAGGGTCCGCTCACCAGCAGGCCCTCACATAAAATTTTTTACAGGGTCTTCTCACCAGCAGGCCCTCACATCTAATTTTTTACAGGGTCCGCTCACCAGCAGGCCCTCACATCAAATTTTTTACATGGTCTGCTCACCAGCAGGCCCTCACATATAATTTTTTAGAGGGTCCGCTCACCAGCAGGCCCTCACATATAATTTTTTGCAGCGTCCGTTCACCTGCCTCCGTCTGGCAGTGTGTTATTGTAAACAAAAGAGCCCTTGCCCTGCGCGATCTAGTGCAGGGCAAGGGAGTGCATAGAAGCATGAGATGCTCCGATGCTAACATCAGGTAAACCCGGACAACCCCTTTAAGCAATGTAATAACCACACTGACTCTCTGTTCTCATCATCAGATGAGTGTGGATGTAGCCTAAAATACAGTTTGCACGCCTCCCTAAACAAAATGAAATGCTCACGTTCCCCGGAGAATCTGTCCGGGAGGGCAACTTTAGGCTCCAAATATGACTGTTTCCACCACCACCACCAGGACCGTGGTCTATGAATCTGCGAGACGGTTGTACAGAGATCGGCTACTTCCAAAGACAGCCCTTGCAACTGACCTGCCAGTGCAGCTATTGGATCCATGGCTGCACTCGAACAAACAAACAAAAATGACAGTTTCGGTGATTTATAATGTCACGCTCTAGTGTGGGAGGGAAACCCCCACACCGAACATAGGAGGGAAAGGGAAAAGGAAATAAGGCCTGAAAACTAGGGAAGGAAGATGGACACCTCCTAGTGAAAACCCTAATCAAAGCCTTGACTGACTAGCAGTATGAACAGACCCCAGAGGTAGGTGAGTTCATACATAGGAATACCTAAAGTCCTATCTAACCCTAAAGTACCCTGGTACTAATGACAGGAATGAGACATCCTGTTAGTCCAAAAGGAAGGAAGCATCAGGAAATCGCCCGAGATCCAAACACCACAGGTCCAACTGAAGCTATAAACTGTACAGCATTGTGGGAGAGACAACTATAAATAGGGAAAATTAAATGACCACAATAGCAACATCTGGAGATGCCTATTGATCCACAAAGTAAACATGTCCAATCAAACCACGTGTTGCCAGTCTCAAAGATCTCCTGCCACTCACTGTCACGTGGACATCCATATGTCTCGGTACGTCCGTGACAATATTGCTCATACATTGCTATTAGGTACTGTAGCAAGTTCATGTACTTGTGGTGGGTTTGGCAATAAAAGACTCAGACCGGGAGTTAAAAGTCCAAACAATGTTTATTTTTCCTCCTAAACATGGCAGCACAGCACAATATAGGGTGTCCAGGTTAACCGTCTCTTGGAGTAAAGCCAGAGGACATGAAGTATGACACAAAACATCAAATAAACACCTGCCCATCGGGGCACTAACTATACAGAAAACTTCTCTATCCCACCTATGCTTTCAGCATGTCAGGGGGATCAGGATTTGCTCAGCCACACAGTCAAACAGCCACCATGCTCTGACCCTGACTGAGGCTCTGGGGCCTCTATCTATTCCTCAGTAGCTACACCTGGGATCTCCTCAGGCTAGGGGGAATAGCTGTCCTAGATTAAGGGTGTGGACTGATAGGTCCTACTACCAAATTCTACCATTCCCAAAAAATCCAGCCCACAAACAAAGTCTGAACCAAACAACTCACGCAAGCTACACTATGCTGAAACAAATACAGCTTTCTGGATTATTTTTATCTCCCCCAGCTGGGTTGAGATCTACACCCCCTCCAGTACTTTACTGCACACGTTGTTACAGTGTGAACAGTGCATAAAGAAATAAATGCTTTATAACGAATTTCCTGCCTACGCCAGTGAGCAGAGCGAAGGCACAGACTCTGCTTCGGCTTTGGAGCAGCGTCTGCGCAGTGTTTTCCACAGTTTACAGATGGAATGCATGGTCAGCAGTCGACATGCTAAGGCCTACAAATTTATGACGTTTAAGAGATTCTTTTAGAAAGCATCCAACCTCTTAGAATTACAACCTATATAAAAGGATTAATATGAAACATTAAAATACTGTTTCAGAGATCTTTTTCTTTTACCCGCCATGGCTGACGACCGTAATGTCATCTTTCAACACAAGCGCATTCTGCTGGGTTCACACAGGGCGTTTGTGTGTCGTTAGGTGCAGTGTTTTACATTTACACCAGTATCACACTAGACAGATGCTGAATAAATATGAATTCCCTTTCCCAGGATGCAGATACCATTGATCAATCAGCAGCAGGAACAAGGGAGCCACTAGTTCTCTGCCCTTCAATTACAGTGCAATGTAGAGATGCAGGCGGCACTATAACACAATTACTGCAATGTTCCACACAGCAGGAGAAGACCGGGCCAGAAGAGGCCTAACCTCCATCACTGGATGACGTCCAAGGACCAGGAACAGGTATGTCTACATCAGAGCACAGGGGTACAGAGAACGAGGCACTATAGGGGCACAGAGCAAGAAGTACTATAGAAAGCACAGAACAAGAGATACTACAGGGATCACAGAGCAATGGGCACACAACAAAAGGCACTCTAGGGGACACAAAGCAAGAAGCACTCTAGGGGCACAGAGCAAGAAGTGTAACACCCCAGAGTGTTGTTACCACTACTGCACCCTGCTACTATCTCTTATGGGCTAATATAATGTCATCTTATGTATTTTAGTCCAGGTTCTCCACAATGTGCATTCATATTCTTGTTATGTAACTGTTTATTACATGTAAAGTGCCTGGTTCACCAGCAGGTGGCAACGTAAATGGCAGAGCTATGCTTAGAGAGAATGGAACTTTCTATTGCATTCTAACCCCCCATCTGGAGAGGTGGGCTAGTCCTACTACCTGCAGGAAGGGTGGGGACCTGTTAGTTCCAGTTTAGGTCTTCCCTAGACAGGGGAAGGGTGTGTAGGGGCCATTTCTGCTGGACGTGCCCACGCCAACCGGAGCACCTTAAGCTCTGCTGACCATGGAGGTTTAAGCTTGAAGCCTCAGGAGCCAGGAGGAGATTTCCCTGGCATAACCTAGAGTCAGACTACAGAGAAGAAGTGCAGCATACAGAAGAAGCTAAGTTATTCAGCCAGCCTGTCAGTACAGCAGAGTCAGAGAGAAACAGAGACATAGCAGAGTTGTGTTTACCTGCCATTTTCATGCTGAAGCCTGCTGGAACCAAGACAAAGTCTGTAAACAGTTTTGGAGAACGTTTATTTAAAGTAAAGCTGCCAATAAACTTCATCTCAAGGTCTGGACTCAAATTATTTCTTCAAATCCCTCAATTATTCCCCCTATTTATTGCTTCGGAGCCAGAGCCTGGGGTCCAGCCGTATCCAGGTAGGAGCACTGTGACACACATAAAGAGACATTTTAGGCTGCAACATACCACTCAGCATTTCCTACACCTGGACTTGCGAAAGAGAGAGGGCCCTGGGGGGAATGAACCTGTTTCAGAAGCACTATAGGGGGTACAGATTCTGGAACTATATAAAGGGGGCACAGAGCAATGGGCACACAACAAAAGGCAGTATAGGGGACACAGAGCAAGAAGCACTCTAGAGGCACAAATTCTGACATTATATAAAGGGAGCACAAAGCAAGAAGGACTATAGGGGGTACAGATTCTGGCACTACATAAAGAGGGCACAGAACCTGGGACTGTTTAAAGGGGGCAAGGGTAACAGAGCAAAAGGTGCAGATAGCCTGTGCAAGGAGAACAGTGCAGAGGATATGAGTAACAGTAGCAAGAATGCTCTCCCATAATCTATTTATCCCCAGGACTGTGACTGTGACGAGGGGACATCCTCTGCGTCTGGAGGAAAGAAGGTTTCTACACAAACATAGAAGAAGCCACCCCAATGAAACAAAAAACACACAGCACCATAGTATATAAAATACATATTTTATTTTTCAATTATACAAAAAATCTATAAAAAGCCAATTATAGCAGCATGCACACACAGGATATTACATAAACAGGACTACATGTAAAGTGTCACAAATCAAACTTAATAACCCCTAGATGATAGAGTACATATTACATTTACCCCTGGCACCCCATGAATTATAGGAAAGAGGGGCATAACATTAACCCCAAACTACCAAATGCACCTTCCTTAACAGAGGGGGTACAGATCAAGGGAAAGTTATCACACCAAATGACAAATAAAGTGCCTAGTGCCATAAAATAGACAATACATCACGGAGTAATAGTGTAATATAATACCGACCAATGTAGTCCTGACCCCGATGCGTGTTTCGCAGGATAGAACATAAAATATGATTCTTTACTATAAGAGCAGTGAGACTATGGAGCTCTCTGCCTGAGGAGGTGGTGATGGTGAGTACAATAAAGGAATTCAAGAGGGGCCTGGATGTATTTCTGGAGCGTAATAATATTACAGGCTATAGCTAATAGAGAGGGGTCGTTGATCCAGGGAGTTATTCTAATTGGAGTCGGGAAGGAATTTTTCCCCCTAAAATGAGAACAATTGGCTTCCACCTCACAGTTTCTTTTTGCCTTCCTCTGGATCAACTTGCAGTATAACAGGATGAACTAGATGGACAGTTGTCTTTTTTCAGCCTTTCAAACAATGTTACTATGTTACTACAGTACTTGCTAACTCTGTAGCTCCCCTTGGCTGTGCAGTAATGGGAAGAATGCATATGTTCTTCCCTTTGGTGCACTCTCTGATCTTGGGGTTCTCCTGTGTGGTGTAGGTTGAAGTGCCCTTGATGTTGAGGGTTGCAGTGATTTGCAAGGCAGGGTAGCTTGGTGCAGCTGGTGATGTAGGTGCAGCAGGAAATAATGAAGCCAGGTTAACAAATTCTCACACTGCATCACTGTAGCTGATTTGTACTTAAGCATCCAGGAATGATGCAACCACAGGGTGAACCCTTATAACACACAATGATCTGCACCTCACAGATTGTCATACTCACAATTTAAAGGGGTTGTCCACTTTTTACTGTTATAGTGCATGAGAAGCACTGCCTTCTCTTCTCTGTTTACCTGCTCGCTACAGCAATCGCAGTGGCGAGCTATGTAATTACAACAATGGTGTCCTCATTCACAATAGAACAGTGGGAATATCTTGATTTCTGCCTTTCGCAAACTTGTCCTGAAGCCTTTACACAACTGAACAATGTGGCTTTAGAGACTATAAATGCAATTCACCTCTACAGAACTTCTACTCAGCACCTCTCTCTTTCTTCTGGCATGCTTTTCTAGTAAAGTTCTCTTCCGGTCTGGCCCTGGCTGATGTCTAATTGAGGGCTGGGTTCTCTGTCATCTGCCATACTTGTCACAGATGGTGTTGCAGAAAGCTGGAACTTATAAATAAACATCCGACTGGCTTGATCCCAAACTAAGGAGCATATGGGTGAGCCCTATAAAACCCCTAGAGCTCTTGCTGACTGCTATGCCCATGCAAAGGTCTTTATGGTAGACGATTGCATGCCCACGTACCTAATACTGTGTGACACCTGAAAACCCTATAATAGTGAGGGGACACGACCACCGACTCCCTGCACTTAGTACGGACAGAGTCAGGGTCACCTAGAATCAAGCCAGCAAAGAAACACAAATAAAGGAAAAAAGACTTATCTGAGGAATCAGCAGCCGCAGCCTCCAGCAGTGAACACCTCACCCAGGAAATAGTATAAACCGCAAAGTGAGGCAGTATGGAAGGGAATATAAAGGGAGACAATTAGTGTAAATAGGTGACAGCTGGGAGAAGGAAAGAAGGAGAGATGACAAAGTGAAACCAAAACAAAGAATGTCATGCAAGAGGTAGAGAAGAACGTCTGCCAGACCTTCTCATAGAACTGGCGGTGACAATATTTTTGCTTCGGTTCTCTTCACTGGCTCAGACTAGACTGATAGACTGACTAGTCTCACTCCTCCCGTTTGTATAGAGAGGGTGATACCAGTCCCATCTAGTGGCGGCTATGAATTTGGCCTAGTAACACCTTGTACTTAAATATACAGAAAAGCATGTACCATACAAAAACTAATTTTTAACCACTTTGCAGTGTACTGCTGTCCTGCAGTGAGATGATGCAAAGGCACTGTATAAAGGTGACACTGAACATGGCAATGATTTTTTGCCAAAAATAAGTAACATGCACTATAAACAAAATGTTTATACAGAGTAACAACTATATGAATTCTGTATGCTCTCTCCTTAGCATGGGCCTTGTTCATCCTTCATTTCCCCCCACTTTTTATAAACAAAATTCATTATGTGATTATATGCTTTAGTAAGAAACACAAGAAAACAAAACAAAAAGAAGAACATGGAAACAAAGGATTGTACTTGTTCCGTAAAATAATAATGAAATACATTGGAATTTGATTTAGTAAAATTATAAATTTATAAATGAACACATATTCTGATGACAGACTCTCAGGGCAACAGTCTGTTCCCTGCTCATTATGGGTTTGCTTCCGCTTGTAAAAGAAGTAATTAACCCGTTAATAACCAAGAGATTTTCCATCTTTCCATTTTGGTTTTTAACTCCCAGCCTTCCCAAAGCCATAACTTTTTTATTTTTCCATTCACATAGTTGTATGAGGGCTTGTTTTTGTAAAACAAGTTGTCATTTCTAACGGTTCCATTTATGGCTGCATAAAATGTAGTGGAAAGCTGGAAAAAAAAAATGTTAAATGATATGGAATTATAAAAAAATAAAAAAAAATATTCTGCTGCAGTTTTATAAGTTTTGTTTTTACAGCATCTCCTATGCAGTAAAACTGACATGTTACTTTCATTCTCTGGGTCAGTACGATTACAACAATGCCACATATGTATAGCTTTTTTTTTGCGTTTTAATACTGAAAAAATTAAATTAATTGACCAGGGCATCTGAGGGGTGAAATGAGCAGCTACTGTATTTCTTCTAGTTATACTATGTAAGTTTGTAGTGGGGAGGCTAAGTTTTGAAACAAATCCACTTTTTTTTTTTTTTTTAATTCAGGATGAAGTCCATATTGATAGATTTGATTTGCTTATATCCTTGTACTTCATAGATCAATCTCTTCTATTTTTTTCAACTAAGCTTTCGGTGGTAGCCTCAAACAGTTCAATTAGTGTTTTTTTATTATGCAATTTTATCTTTTGCTAAGCTTGTGGCCCCACATAATACTTCTTTTCAAAAGCAAAGAAAAAAAATATAGAAAAAATGTCTCACACTGAAGTCCAGCTCTTTTTGAGTAACTTTCCTTTAACAGAGCTGAGAAAAAAAATTGATTGACTGCCTGAAAGGGCTTGGTTGGGATATTTCTTCTTATAGAGGGCACTGCGTATGCATGAGGAGTATCATAAGCCAAAGTTCCACTGGGTTTCTGGAAAAAATATATAAAAATTAGCACATTGTAATGCCTGTAGGTAGGGACAGACATGGACAGTGAGCCCTGTCCTAGAACCCAGCACGCTTTCCCTACCTACTTACAGTACAAGTCCTAGGTAGCAAGACCGCAACTCATCGACAGTCCCTATACTACTAATGTGCAGAGACACACAAGAGACAAAGCAACACAAAAACAGGGTCATACATAAATGGGTCAGAACCAGACGGGCCATGCAGTACCAAACGAGAGTCAGAGAGTGGTCAGAAGACAAGCCGAGATCAGAACCTGACAAGCCATGCAGTACGAAACAAGATTTAGAGAGTGGTCAGAAGACAAGCCAGGGTCAGATGAGCGAACAATCCAATAAGCACAGGAACAAAGCTAGTGAGTCAGAGACTATCACTGGCACTGGTGTATGGCAAGGAAGGGATTAAAATAGAGCACTGAGTCTCTGGAGCAGAACCTGATATGTCCATGACTCGGCGCTCCACTAGTCAGAAACACTAGCACACAGGAATAGAGCAGCTGAGCAATCAGCCCACTGCTTATCTCTCCCAGCACACGCCCGCTGCAGGGAGAAACACAGGATGCTGTTTTGTTACCAGGGGGCGTAGCTTAGCAGCCCTTTTCTCCTGGCATGGCCTCACCGAAGCCAGATATGGCGCTGCTGGAGCCCGGACAGGTGAGTTTGTGACACACATCTAACATCTGCTGGCATCAGATAGGCTTAGGAAAGTTAATTTGAATATCTTTCCCAGAAACCCAGAGGGGCATTGCCAGACCTACAATACTCTGCATACATATCTCAGACAATGCTTATATATTGATAAAAAAAAAAACTCAGAGTAGAGTACAAGGCTCTCGTTCTCACACTCAAAATAGGAGCCCTGATAGTGTTACATGCCAACTTTCAGGTCAACTTGAGCAAACTCGATTGGGCAAAATAAGTTCAGGTCTAAACCAAATGTATTGAAAAATTTGGCGAACCTGAAACAAACCAAATCTCAAAAGGTTCTTTTATGTGTAACTCCTACCACTTCACCCTCGACACTTTCAGCACAGCTGCTCTGAATGGGCCCTATATCATTGTGTAATACAATGAAGGGAACACATGGTGGCATGGTTACGTTCATTGTATTAATATTAAAGTTATCTTACCTGGTGATAGGTGTCATCCACGAGGATCAACTGTATTTCTGGTCAGTCATCTTCCACTTTATCTTCATTGGATGGCAGCCTAACAGTGAAGGCGGGAGGACACCTGTAAAAAAAGAAGTTAAACGTTAATTGCGCATTCACGGTGCAGAGAAGCATCTCTGAGGACCTGCTACACTCACCCCAATAGAAGACTTACTAAAAGAGCTAATCTACAAAGCTGAAGCTAATGGGGGAGAAGATTGGCTAAGAAAATGCTTGTCCCTATCCTACTTACCTTCCGATGACGTTCCGGCATCCTTCTGCGCAGTCCCCTGCACAAGCCACGAGCTGATCGATCCTTCTCTGGTCGACGCAGCGCACACGCACAGTAAAGATCCAAACATATCGGAGGTTAGTAAGAGGAATTGTAGGGACAGAGTAATCTACTCACCTCAGCCTCCACCAGCTAAGAGAGCCAGAAGCAGGAAGAGATCTCCGGAGCCACCTAAAGCAACTTCTAAGAAGAATCACATATCATCTTCAACCCCCCCTCCTTCAACTGCCACAGGATCGTGCCAGGAGGGTGAGACAGTTATTTCTCATGGTGACAATATTTCATTGTGCATCACACCAATTACATCAAACAGGTCCATTTCAGCAGATAAAATCAATTTATTTAACGATTTTATTAACTTTTTGTCAGTGAGAGATAAAAAAGAAAATATTGCTAATATTTGGGATCAACCAAAAATTCTAAATAATGACAAATTGCCTAATTCAAATATTTATCAATCGTCTACTTCTGCTGTACCCGTATCTGACATACCAATAATAGTAGAAGGTATTTCTGATACACGCTTTAAGGAAGCCATGGTCTGTCACATATCACCTTTAGGTTTTCATCTCCCTTTATCCACTAAGGAAAAAATATGGAAGAGAGAATATATAGATTTATATTCTCTGCTTCCGTCAATTAAAGATAAACCTGATAAAAAAGGTTCTAAGAACGAAGAAGAAGCTAAATTTTCAAAAAATAGATCTATTTTTAATTGGATTCAAGCATCTATTCAGCAGTGCTAGGAGAAAAGCACCCAGAACTCTGTAGTAAACTGTTTTATTATATGGATTCTGTATTAGAAGCCTACTGGAATTTCGGTGGTAATGCTTGGAATTCATATGATGAAATGTTTCGTCAAAAATTGGCGGTTTACCCAAATCTTCAATGGAGACATAAAGATGGAGGCCTTTTTGATTACTCTTATGTTGCCTAATAAAACACATCTTTTTCATCAAAAAACAAACAGCCAATTATATTCAAAAAGAGGTATCTGCTTTGCTTTTGATGAGAACCAGTGCAAGTGGGCAACCAATTGTAAATATCGCCATGAGTGCACCTTCTGTAATGGATCCCATCCAGTATTCAAATGTTTTAAAAAGATGGGAATGGCTGGACACTCTAACCCAAAAGACGCTCACGGAAAAAGCATCGACTCCAGTGGATATCCAAGAATTAATCCCTTGGCTAAGCTTGTATCCAAACAAAGAGATGGCTGATATGTTAAAATTTGTTTTTTTTTAAAGGTTTCTTTGTTCCAAAATACAAAGGAATAGGTTGTAAGTTAGTCAAAAACTTAAAATCAGTTAACATTAATCCAGTAATAGTAAAATATTTTTTTTTACAAAGAAATACAACAAGGTAGAGTAGCGGGTACTTTTTTCCGCTCCCCCCTTCTTTAATTTCCATTTATCCCCTATTGGTTTGGTACCAAAAAAGGAAATTAATTCTTTCCATTTAATTCATCACTTGTCCTATCCCAAAATTACTCATTAAATGATGAAATTGAAAAAAATGTTGACTCTTTATCATACGCATCTTTTGACTCGGCTCTCTAAAAATTCTGAATGAGTTGGGTCAAGATACATTATTAGCCTAAACAGACATAAAATCTGCTTTCAGATTATTGCCTTTACACCCAAGTGGTTTTAATTCTCTAAGATTTTAATTTCAAAGATCGTATATCTTTGATAAGGCTCTACCGATGGGTTTCACACTATCGTGCTTCTATTTTGAAGCCTTCTCCACTTTTTTAAATTAGATTTTAGTTCAACCTCCATCTATAGGAAAAGTAATTCATTATCTCAATGATTTTTTATTTTTTGGAAAAGGTGATTCTGAATGACTGCATGTTTATACTTAGCAAATTTTTAAACATGTCAAAACAATTCAATATCCCACTAGCTGTGGAAAAAATGGTTCTTCCAACAACATATCTAACTTTCTTGGGCATTGATATTGACACAAAAAACATGCAATTTAGCATTCTATCCGAAAAAACAAACAGACTGTAGAATCGCTGCTTCAAATTTACTTACCGGTATTTGAAAAAAGACCACCCTGAAGTATCTTCAATCTTTACTGGTTTTTTATTTTTTTATTTCATGTGTGATTCCAATAGGTAGACTCTTTTCAAAAAGGTTATATAGGGCTACTAAAGGTAAAACATCACCTTTCTCACACGTATGTATAAATAAACAATTAAAAGAAGATCTAAAAACCTGGTTATTATTCTTGGACAATAATAATGGTCATACTATATGGCAACAGGACTTTATTGATTCCGACGCATTAAAATTGTACTCAGATGCAGCAGGATCGGTTGGGTATGGTGTGATTTTTCAAAATATGTAGTCTGCTGAAAAATAGATAAGTTCCAATATAATACACTAAACATGTTTCACTTCATAATGGAACTGGTTGAGAAAAAAAATTGCAATCAGTTCCATTAAAAAAATATTAGCTGGTAACTCTCAAGAAGAAAGAAATAACGGTTTCAATCCTATTAGTTCAAATTTCTTGTTGAAAAAAACAATCTACTCAGGGAGAAAGAATAAGACCAATTTCTTTAAACAATTTATGTAATATAATTTACAGTTTACCTTCAATTTGCTCTTCTGCATTCGAGACACATCTTTTTCAGACTATGTTTCGTATTAGCGAAATAACTGCGAAAAACAAAAAACAACCATCACCCATTTTACTATCTGACATATGTTTAATCGATTCACAATTAAAAATCTTTATAAAAAAGTCTAAAACAGATCAATATAATAGGGGACACTGGATAGTTTTGAACTCATGAAGTAATCCTTTATTCTGTCCAGTTTTGGATATGAAAAGATGGCTGGACATAAGACCTGAATTACCTTTATGTGGTCCTTTATTTACCCATAAAGACTCATCACCGGTTACAAAATACCAATTTATCTTCATATTAAAGAAATGCATTACTCAACTTGGCTTCTCTAGCTTCTTATCGAATCGGAGCTGCAACATTGGCAGCTCAACTTAAGTTAAATGAAAAGACAAATAAAAAATATTGGTTGCACTCCCTTTTTTTTTGTGTGATTTCATATGTTAAAGGAGTGTACCTCCTGAGTTAGAGACCGTTGGTGATTTCTTTAAATAAAAAATTGGCAGATGGCAATCGCATAGATTCAACATTTATGTAAGACCATCTTTAATAGTAGATTAGTTTTCTTTATTTTGTAGGTTCACCCCGTAAAATTTAGATTGTTGGAAACTCCATTGTAGTTGGAGCGGAAAAACATGTACAAGAACGGAACTACGCAGCAACATTAGGATTAAAAATAAAGATTAACATTTGCTGGAATGGAAAAAAGGACTTAAAAATAAAGGACTTGCTATTTGAATGTAACAAAATGTCCTAAAATTTTCCACCTCCAGATTTATTAATTGTTCATATAGGTGGAACGACATAGGAACAGTTAGCTCCCTGAGTTTCATTTCTGAAATCCAGCAAATTTGGTCACAAATAGGATTGAATTTCCCAAAAGCTATCCTTATATTTTCAGAAATGATCCCCAGGGTCACCTGGTCTGACAAAGAGAGAAAAGAGGAATAAAAATGAATAAGCATTTATAAAATATTTTATTTAACACAGGTTTTTGTTCGTACAGACACATTAAAATAGAAGGATTTACAAGAGGCCTTTACTCTAATAATTCCTTATGTCTGTCTGACATTGGAAACCATATTGTTAATGTAGGTTTCCAAAACCTTATAGAGTCAGGCTTGCGATGTTTGGGGGATGCCATGTAATAAATTACATGGCGTACGGGGTAAGTTTCTCATATGTTTGAGTGGACATGAGTTATTAATTGTACTAATTTATTGGATTGGTAAATATAAAATGGTAAATAATTGAACATCGCTGCCTATATAATCCACAAATAAATATGTTTTATTATGCACAAATAAATTGGTTTAGTTAATATTATTTAAGGGAATCTCTGGAACCTAGGCCACCATGAATGGGCCCTATATAATTGTGTAATACAATGAAGGGAACACATGGCGGCATGGTTCTGGCATTGTATTAATGTTATTAAAGTTATCTTACCTGGTGATCGGTGTCATCCACGAGGATCAACTGTATTTCTTGTCAGTTATCTTCAACGTTATCCTCATTGGATGGCAGCCTAACAGTCAAGGCGGGAGGACACCTGTAAAAGAAGAAGTTAAACGTTAATTGCGCATTGACGGCGCAGAGAAGCATCTGTCCCTCCCACCCGCAAAAAATAAATAAATATTTTGTTTCGTCGCGATGTCTCATTATGCGGTAAGTCGCTCATATGTAGGAGTGGACATGAGTTATTAATTGTACTAATTTATTGGATTGGTAAATATAAAATAGTAAATAATCCCAGTATATATAATCCACAAATAAATATTATTATACACAAATAAATTGGTTTAGTTAATATTATTTAAGGGTTGTTGTATGTTATTTAAGGGAATCTCTGCAACCTAAGCCACCATGATCTTCTCCAACTCTGCTGCCATTTTTATTTATTTTTTTACAGCGTTTCTAAACGTATCTGCTTGATATACAGCAAAAATGAGATATGAACAGGCTTAAGTCTGTTTACACACCCAGATCTTTTGTAGTACACACCAACTATTGGTCTGATTGGACAGATAATGTATATTATATCGTCCGTATAAAATAACTAACTCCCATTATAACAAACACACAAAGAAAAGAAAAAGCAGCAGGGCACAGAAATGAATGTACTGATAGATTTTCGCCACCAGATGTCAATGTTGAGCCAATAACCAGTTAAGAAAGGCAGCAACAACCCGTAGATCTACTACTCCACCAGCAGGGGGCAGCATAATACTAGATATGTCATGTAATCCCATCCAAATTAAAAATCCACATCACACAACACAGCTCCGCGGCTCAGAAGGACAAGGTCAATGTATGATTTTTTACAATGCACGAGGACTGGTGTTATTTATGGATCCGGCGGCACAGGGGGAGGCAAGGTAGGTACCTGGAGGTAGAGGGCTCACTTTGGGGGCAGGGTTGTTCTTTGGCTTCCATGTGTGTGGAAGATGGGAGACCCCTCATCTGATGGACGGGTAGTGATGGATGCTGGAGAGGAGGGCGCAGGTGCTGGAGACCGGGGATCGGGCACATGATGCCTCGGATGCCATTGCTGGGTGAAGTCTAGTGCAGGCATGCTGCTGTCATTGCTCTGGATTCCTACAAGTGCATGGGGCCCCTGCAGCTCCCTGGGGTCCCTGGAAGATAGACCCTGTCCTGCTTCTTCTCAATGAACAGAAGGCTGCCAGGGCAGGGCAGTGGATGCCAGGATGGCACTGACTGTCCCCGAAAGCACTGCCATTCTGATTGAGCAGAGAGAAACCTGAGGACCTGGGGCAATGTCATGGGATGCTGAGGGGGACTGGAGGAGCAGCAATGTGTTAGTGAACGGGTTAACTGTGTAATGGAATAGTATAGTGTGCACTGGTGTGTGTACTATTGTAGTATAGTGTGCACTGGTGTGTGTACTATTGTGGTATAGTGTGCACTGGTGTGTGTACTACTGTAGTATAGTGTGCACTGGTGTGTGTACTACTGTAGTATAGTGTGCACTGGTGTGTGTACTATTGTAGTATAGTGTGCACTGGTGTGTGTACTATTGTAGTATAGTGTGCACTGGTGTGTGTACTATTGTAGTATAGTGTGTGCACTGGTGTGTGTACTATTGTAGTATAGTGTGCACTGGTGTGTGTACTATTGCAGTGTAGTGTGTGCACTGGTGTGTGTACTACTGTAGTATAGTGTGCACTGGTGTGTGTGTACTATTGCAGTATAGTGTGCACTGATGTGTGTACTATTGTAATAGTGTGTGCACTGGTGTGTGTACTATTGCAGTATAGTGTGCACTGGTGTGTGTACTATTGCAGTATAGTGTGCACTGGTGTGTGTACTATTGTAGTATAGTGTGCACTGGTGTGTGTACTATTGTAATAGTGTGTGCACTGGTGAGTGTGTACTATTGTATTATAGTGTGCACTGGTGTGTGTACTATTGTAGTATAGTGTGCACTGGTGTGTGTACTATTGCAGTATAGTGTGCACTGGTGTGTGTGTACTATTGTAGTATAGTGTGTGCACTGGTGTGTGTACTATTGTAATATAGTGTGCACTGGTGTATGTACTATTGTAGTATAGTGTGTACACTGGTGTGTGTACTATTGTAATATTCTGTGCACTGGTGTATGTACTATTGTAGTATAGTGTGTACACTGGTGTGTGTACTATTGTAATATAGTGTGCACTGGTGTGTGTACTATTGTAGTATAGTGTGCACTGGTGTGTGTACTATTGTAGTATAGTGTGCACTGGTGTGTGTACTATTGTAGTATAGTGTGTGCACTGGTGTGTGTACTATTATAGTATAGTGGGCGTAATATTGTGTGTGTACTATTGTAGTAAGTGTGTGCCTTACTATAGTGTTCTATATGCACTGTTGTAGTGTGAGCATTGCTGTTGTTACCATTATAATTTCCTGTGCATTGCTGTGTGTACCATTGCAGTATAATGTGTGTATTGATGTATGTACTATTGTAGTATAGTGTGTATTGCTGTGAGCTATTGTAGTATACTGTGTGTATTGCTGTATATACTATTGTAGTATACTGTGTGTATTGCTGTATATACTATTGTAGTATACTGTGTGTATTGCTGTATATACTATTGTAGTATAATGTGTGTATTGCTATATCTACTATTGTAGTATAATGTGTGTATTGCTGTATATACTATTGTAGTATAATGTGTGTATTGCTGTATGTACTATTGTAGTATAGTGTGTATTTCTGTGTACTATTGTAGTATAATGTGTGTATTTCTGTATGTACTATTGTAGTATAATGTGTGTATTGCTGTATGTACTATTGTAGTATAGTGTGTATTGCTGTATGTACTATTGTAGTATAGTGTGTATTTCTGTGCACTATTGTAGTATAATGTGTGTATTGCTGTGTACTATTGTAGTATAATGTGTGTATTGCTGTGTACTATTGTAGTATAATGTGTGTATTGCTGTATATACTATTGTAGTACAATGTGTGTATTGCTGTGTACTATTGTAGTATAATGTATATTGCTGTGTACTATTGTAGTATAGTGTATATTGCTGTGTACTATTGTAGTATAGTGTGTATTGCTGTGTACTATTGTATTATAGTGTCTATTGCTGTGTACTATTGTAGTATAATGTGTGTATTGCTGTGTACTATTGTAGTATAGTGTGTATTGCTGTGTACTATTGTAGTATAGTGTGTATTGCTGTGTACTATTGTATTATAGTGTCTATTGCTGTGTACTATTGTAGTATAATGTGTGTATTGCTGTGTACTATTGTAGTATAATGTGTGTATTGCTGTGTACTATTGTAGTATAGTGTGTGTATTGCTGTATATATTATTGTAGTACAATGTGTGTATTCCTGTGTACTATTGTAGTATAATGTGTGTATTGCTGTATATATTATTGTAGTACAATGTGTGTATTCCTGTGTACTATTGTAGTATAATGTGTGTATTCCTGTGTACTATTGTAGTATAATGTGTGTATTGCTGTGTACTATTGTAGTATAGTGTGTATTGCTGTGTACTATTGTAGTATAGTGTGTATTGCTGTGTACTATTGTAGTATAGTGTATATTGCTGTGTACTATTGTAGTATAATTTATATTGCTGTGTACTATTGTAGTATAGTGTGTGTATTGCTGTGTACTATTGTAGTATAATGTATATTGCTGTGTACTATTGTAGTATAATGTGTGTATTGCTGTGTACTATTGTAGTATGTGTGTATTGCTGTGTACTATTGTAGTATAATGTGTGTATTGCTGTGTACTATTGTAGTATAATGTATATTGCTGTGTACTATTGTAGTATAGTGTATATTGCTGTGTACTATTGTAGTATAATGTGTGTATTGCTGTGTACTATTGTAGTATAATGTGTGTATTGCTGTGTACTATTGTAGTATAATTTGTGCTCTGTAATGTAGTGCAGTTGTTTGTACTATATGTCCTTTTACTATCGCACCTATAGATGTGTATACCGTGCTATAGGTTACTCATCCGCAGTGCTATGTACTACTGTATATCATTGGCGATGCGATTTGTAGTTTTATGTCTCGTCTCTCACTATCTCGGGGCAGAGCTGAAGGAATCTTGTCAGTTCTGGAGAAGACTTGTTCTGGGTGTTATGGGACTGTAGAGTTGTGGGTGTATATATTATGTGTATACAGAAGGAGTGAAGAAATCATGAATGGGAGGAGGATAGTAGATGGTCAGTAGAGGATAAGTCACCTGGCTGGTACTTTAAAGAAGGATGGGTTAATTTTTACTCTCCACCCTAAAACAGGCTGGTCTCTGAAAGCCAACCCCACCTGCTGAGGTCTGAGTGAGATGGAGCTGGTGGGACCCTATAAAGCCCCGCAAGAAAAAACCTGGTGGCTGACGCTCATTGACTGGCAACCAGCAAAGGGACTTGTCCAGCAAGAGGAGCTGAGAGCAGAAGATAATGGCACACGCATGGGGATATGGTCCTGGCAAGGGTGAGTGATGGGAACATGTGTCTTTCCTCTTGACACTTCTTCAGCTTGTGGTATGTTAATTGAGGACATGTTTTTAAGAGACCATTAAACTAAGTCTTCCCCACGTGTAACGTCTGGGTCAAGATATGGGTGACTTTCCTTAGTTTACCACTGTGGACATCTATTTTTGAATTCTGCACCTTCTATATCTAATCAGCCAGTATCGGTTTTCATGGCTGTCCTCTCACCAGTAGCCATTCTCATCCCGTGCCGTAAATTGCCTTTTCATTAGCACGGAGCGGTTCCCTCTAGGCTGGAGCCGTGGGGATACACATTAAACTAATTGCATTTGGATGGTTTTCACAATGCTAATCATTCATCTGACTCTATGGATATCACGACCGAACGTTTCCCTAAAATAGCACTCATGGTATAGACCGGGCTGCTAGGTTCTCCTCTGAGAACTTCCACCTTATGATTTAGGATTTTATGAGTTACCTTGAGTCATCACAGTGTCTGCTGAGATTTCCTGCTCCACGTCTTCTGTCTAGCATGACCTTGAAATGACAAGATTGCTAGAATTAAGATAATCTGCAACATTTATAGCGTTTCCTCAAACCACCTCTTCTTTCTGACCCGTTCTGGTTTTAACATGGGGCTTGAGATGATCTCATCGTTGTATACGGCTTCCTGGCAGATACAAACTAGCTCCTGAATGGGTTAATATCATGTTAAGGATTATCTGCTCTCCTGCAAATTCACTATTAACTTTTGAAAGCTACTGATTAAACTTGGAAACATTTTGCAACATTATAACATTTCATCGAAGGTTGACCTTGAGACACCTTGTCAGCACTTACACTGGATTGTGATAAGGATGATGATGATGATGAATTCTGACAATATGTTACAAAATGTCTTTGATGTAGACCGCCGATAATTAAAGCATTTGCTGTTTTTCTTGTAGGACCTGACACATGGCATAAATCCTTTCCAATTGCTTTGGGTGATCATCAATCCCCTATTGATATTAAACCAGGTGAAGCCAAATACGACCAAACACTTCAACCTTTGAACATTAGCTATGATCCATCCACTGCGACACTCATCCTCAATAATGGCCATAGCTTCAACGTTGAATTTGAAGATTCTCAAGACAAATCAGGTCAGTTTATTTTTACCAGAACATAGATATTACTTGGTCATTGACCATTTGGGTGAAGGTTAGGCTTGTTAGAAACGTTTCTCTGTAGTGCATTGTCTACCACTATAACTGGTGAACATCCATCATTTCATTCACTCATCCTAATGATATCTCTCTCTGACCTTGGGCAAGTGATAGCATCTGATGCAAGGGTGAACCTAGCCTTTCTGCTGCCTGAGGCGAAAATTGAAACAGTGCCTTCCTCTCCCCATTGACAATTTCTTAACCTAACTCCTTCCCTTCTGCCCATGGACCTTAGGCTGCCCACTCCACCCCCTTGCCCCTACCTTGTGCTGCCTGAGGAACTCGCCTCACCTGCCCTCATTGGTGGTGCACCCCTGGTCTGATGGTCGGGACCACCATGGACCCAGTATGAAGGAGGCAGCAGGGCTAGTTCAGCTCTGTGCAGGGAACTGCAGCTCAGCCCCATTCACGCTGTAGGGAGAAATCGGAAACAATTTTTTCCCCCTTCGTTTGGCAGGGGTGCCAGCGGTCAGGCCATCATTGATCAGAAGATCATATGTTGGGAATGCTCTTATAGTTATTTCTACTAGGACTGATTATTCCACATATACTGGTGGCTCTACAGTGATCCCCCCAGTGAGGAGACGTTACCTGGATATGTCCAGAAGTCTTCCCATTTAACCCCCTAGCACACATAGGACTCAACCTAATCTCCTTACTGGAAGGCCTTGTGCCGGTACCTACCTGTTACAGGTGCACACATTTCAAGGTTACAGCGGCCTTATCTGTAATAGATATGTTATGTACACACGTCGGCTGCTACTGGAATACTGGCTGTCGCTGGCGTCACTGGATCCAGGACAATTATAATATCAGTGTCAGTGTTCACTGCAGAAAAAGAGAAACGCAGTCAGAAATGTAACATATATCGTAGTGATTGTTCTCATCGCCCTGCGCATTCTACTAAGCCTATAGACAGTCCTTACAGAAGTGATGTGCTCAGTGCCTCCCTCAGTATCTCTAGTGTTTATTACAGTGGTGGTAAAATGTTTTTGTGCACAGACTTTGCTAAACATTTAAAATGTTTGACACGTAGCAGAGCTGTGTTTGTCATATAGGAGAGATAAGTATCTTAATGCACCAGTGGGCTCAGGTCAGGGTTATATCTGTAGTATTAAAGTATTACATACGGAACATCATTAGCTGAATGAGACCTCCAAAGAAAGAGTTATTTGATCTATCTATTATCTATCTATTATACCTATCTATCTATCTATCTATCTATCTATCTATCTATCTATCTATCTATCTATCTATCTATTATATCTATCTATCTATCTATCTATCTATCTATCTATCTATCTATCTATCTATCTATCTATCTATCTATTTTTAGTATGTATGTGTCTGCCTGTCTATCTCATATCTATCTATCTATCTATCTATCTATCTATCTATCTATCTATCTATCTATCTATCATCTAATATCTATCTAATTATCTATATCTATTTATCTATATATCATCTGTCTATATATCTCTAATATCTATCTATCTATCTATCTATCTATCTATCTATCTTTCTATCATCTCATATCTCTCTCTATCATCCATCTATCATTCTCACCGGTGACGTCACTGTAGGATCTCCTGACACAATGTAGGAGCCGCCCCTCCGCGCAGGGACAGTAATGAAATTCCAGTTTATAAGATCATTATCTTTCACCTTGGAAGTCACCGCAGCAAGGAGATCACCGATTGTGTTCACTATTTGCTGCACTGTACAGCGGTGTGCACCAGTGTATACACCCCCCGGGCTCACATTGATGGGCCGCTCACTTGTCATACAGTGCTGTGTATGTGATAAAGGGCTGGACTGCTGAGCGCGCGCTGCCATTAGTAGCTGTGTGCTTTCACGCTAACAGCTTGCAGAGTCCCCAGACGGATATACGGAGCACGCTGGTAGCAGTAAATTAAGCAGTCATTAATTATTGTACTTAGTTAATATCCCGCATCTGCAGGTGGACAGGGTGTTACATTATAGCCGCTGCTGAGCAGTAAGGCGAGCATTCAGCGCGGGTGCAATGCGTGAGGTAAACGCATTGCACCTGCACTGAATACAGACCCATTAATTTAAATGGGACAGTGTACATGAGTGTTGTTTTTCACGCATCACTTATGCGTTGCGTGAAAATCGCAGCATGTTCTATATGCGTTTTTCACGCAACGCAGGCCCCATAGAAATGAATGGGGCTGCGTGAAAATCACAAGCATCCGCAAGCAAGTGCGGATGCGGTGCGATTTTCACGCATGGTTGCTAAGGAGACGAGGGATGTATGACTCGGGACACCATTTACTTTAATATTTTCCATTATAACATGGTTATAATGGAAAATAATAGCATTCTTTAATACAGAATGCAAAGTCAAATGTCAATTGAGGGTTAAAAAATAATAAAAACTACTCACCCCATCCACTTGATCGCGCAGCCGAGATCCTCTTCTTTGTTGTTCTTGAGGGACCTGCAAAAGGACCTTCGCTAAAGTCATTGCGCTCACCACGTAGTGAGCATGGTGACGTCAGCGCAGGTCCTGCTGAATGAATATAGAAGGACCTTCTATCTTTATTCAGCAGGACCTGCGCTGACGTCATCATGCTCACCACGTGGTGAGCGTGATGACGTCAGCAAAGGTCCTTTTGCAGGTCCTTCAAGAAGAACAAAGAAGAGGAACCCGGCTGCGCGATCAAGTGGATGGGGTGAGTAATGTTTTTATTATTTTTTAACCCTCAATTGACATTTGACGTTGCATTCTGTATTAAAGAATGCTATTATTTTCCATTATAACCATGTTATAATGGAAAATAATAAAATCTGCAGAACACCAAACCCAAACTTCAGTGAAGAAGTCCGGGTTCGGGTCTGGGTACCGCATTCAGTTTTTTATCAAAAACTGAACAACTGAACGCGAAAGCAGGCAAAACTGAATGACTTTGCCTGCGAACTCGCCCAGTTTTCACTGAACGCAGACGCAACGCATCCGGACCAGGTCCCCGATCACAGTGGTCTGTGTATGAGCAGTTTCTTTTTGTATAGAGAAAAGGGGACCTGGACCGTCTTAGCTGCTGTACCGTACATGTACGGCACAGGACGGGATGGCAGGTTCATACCTTGTTTCTTTAATCCAGTTGAAACATCTAGCAGGGTGGCATGTTTCCTATTCTTCACCACCCAGTTGCCATAGGCTTGCATTGTTCACCAGAACAGAAAAACAGTCTCCACGTGTGTGTGTGTCCTCTGGAAAAGGTGGATCATGATGGAAATGTTTCCAGGGCTCAGTTCCAGTGGGCGGTTTCATTGAGTGATTGACAGCATGCACACAGAGATATCCGTCAGTCACTGATAGCACCGCCCACTGGACTCTTAAGCAGAAAAAAGATCTTTGTTTTCTGCAAAACTGTATATCAATCTGCTCAGCTCCTCCTGCACCATAACATGCTGCCTGCAGATAAGACAGTATGCTCAACATGACAGGTTCCCGGGGGGCATGGCCTAGCCAGCATGGTGTAAGGAAGCAGCTACGCAGTGCTCCAGAGTAATCCTGAGGAAATCCTGAACTCACCCAGTATTAGGTATACCACCACTCCCCCAGCCTGTCTCATACAGCGTTTGGACTTGGGAGAGCAGAAGAGAGTGGTCGGCAGTAGCGCTGCCCCGCCGGGAACGGAGCGCCGGTACAGTATATGGCGCTTGAGCAGGGAGCTGCACTACGCTAGGCAGCACTATCCCCTATCTGGCCTTGAATACACCTTACCTGACCTACACTATCTCTTGCTTGGCCTGCTTGCTGTCCGGTGCCCCCAAGGATCATCTCAGTAAGCTGGTGAAGCGGAGGGGACAGAGGTGGAGGTGGGGAAGACACGTAGCGGGCGCCATTTTAGATGAAGGAGAGCGCGGGTGAGAGAAATAGAGGGAACAAAAAACTGCTCTGTGGAGGGCTTAATGAGGGGATACCTAGGACTTTCCCTCCAGAAATAGAAGCTACTGTGAAAGTTACAGTACTGTGCCCTGGAAGAGACCTATTCTCCTAACTGCTGTGGGAAGTGTGCCCTGCCCAACTTACATCTGTTGTGCCCAAATCTCTCCTGGATAATATCTTATACCTAGTGGATCATTCCTGCTAAGCCTACTGTTACACTAGCCCAGGTTCTCCTGATTCCACCTGCTGCCGTCCAGCTATTTGCCTTCTATTGATACCATCCTGGGGACCATCCTGTGAAGATCGATTAATGTGCTGGCAAAGCTGTCTTATTTCATATTTTACTATTCCTCCTGTCGTGAGGTTCTTATATGGGCCGCAAAACTGCCACATCCGTTACTTCTCCTGTTGCAAAAGTGTTTATGGATGCCATGAGTCAAACAGATCAGGAAGGCGGAGGGTTTCTTCCCTTAGAAACCTCAGCCGAGGTCTCTCAAATTATTAAAGCGATTGCCAAGCGGCATTGACGGCGAAAATTGATCATCTCAGCTGTCTGCGGCATGACTTTAACAAAATACGTGAAAGAACCACTGAAGTGGAACGCAGATTGAGTGACGTGGAAGATATAACCAAAGCGGGCGAAACTGACACTAGACAATTGCAGAAACAGGTCAAGATGTTACAAGCCAGGGCTGAAGACTCAGAAAACCGCAACCGACGAAATAATATTCGTATACTGGGTCTGCCCGAGCGGGCTGAGGGATCTACACCAGAAATCTTTGTGGAACAACTGATTAGGGTCCATTCACACGTCCGTAGTGCACCCGGCCGGCACCCCCATAGAAATGCCTATTCTCGTCCGCAATTGCAGACAATATTAGGACATGCTCTATTTTTTTCCGGAGCTGCGGACCGGAAGATTGGGGGCACGCTCTGAAAATGCGAATGCGTAGAGCACATAGTGTGCTTTTCGCATCCATTCAGTCCCCAAAGAGAATGAATGGGTCCGCACCCGTTCCGCACAATTGCAGAACGGGTGCAGACAACACTTGCGGACGTGTGAATGGAGTCTAAGAGACACTCTACAGCCGATTACCCTATCCAACAGTTTCGTTATTGAAAGAGCACATAGGGTCCCTTCGAAACCTCTGCCTGCGGGGGCCCCTGACAGACCGTTTATGATGAAGATTCTGAATTACAGAGACAGGAATGCCATACTCTTAGCTGCCCGACAGAAGGGTACCATCACCTATAAAAATGTTCGGTTGTCCTTCTATCCGGACTTCTCAGCAGAGGTCCAAAAGAAAAGGAAGCAGTTCAATGAAGTCCGGGCACGACTTAGGGAGTGGAATATAAAATATGCAATGATATATCTCTCTCAGCTGCGAGGGCAAGATGGTGACACTGTCCGTTTCTTTGAACCCCGGAAGCAGCAGCGGATTGGATTGACAGGCGTCTGCATGTGAGACCTCGTCGCTGACAAGCTACGGATTGGGGAGTAAATAAGAAAAACGTTCTTGAGCTGTTGTCTTCTCTTCCTTAAAGGGGGTCTACAGTTTGTTTCAACTGATGATCTATCCTCTGGATAGATCTTCAGCATCCGACACCCGAGACCCCGCTGATCAGCTGTTTGAGAAGGCAGCGGCGCTCCAGCAGCGCCGCGGCTTTCCTACTGTTTACCGCAGGCCCAGTGAAGTCATGACTAGTATTAACTGGCCTGGGCGGGGCTAAGCTCCATTCAAGTGAACAGAGCTTAGCCCCGCCCAGGCCAGTTGATACTAGTCGTGACATCACTGGGCCGGCGGTAAACAGTGAGAAGGCCGCGCGCTGCTGGAGCGTCGCTACCTTCTCAAACAGCTGATCAGCGGGGGTCCTGGGTGTCGGACCCCCGCCGGTCAGATGCTGATGATCTAGCCAGAGGATAGATCATCAATTAAAACAAACTGCAGAACCCCTTTAAATACAGTTCTTATTTTCTGTTCCTGTTTTTTATTGGAAGTCGGAATCTATATATGGTTGCTGGGTGACAGTATTCTGATATGTATGCACTGTTTGTTGAGGAATTGTTCTCTTTATCTTTCTAATTGCCATTCTTGTATGGTGTGAATATGCGCCTAATTGGCTAGGGGTAGTACTATACCCAAGTGCTTCTGGTTAAGGGTTAAAGGGGTATTCCCATCTCAGACAATGGGGGCATATCGCTAGGATATGTCCCGATTGTCTGATAGGTGCAGGTCCCACCGCTGGGACCTTAACCTACAACGAGAACAAAGCTGGGAGCACTGTGGCTGGAAGACCCCAAATGCTGTTCCCATAGAAGCCCATGCTTCCATTTATTTTTCGGCTATTTTCGGCGGCCCCATAGAAATTAATGGAAGCATGGGCTTCTAGTGGGGAGGGAAGGGATCGGTTTTAGTTCCGTGGTCGTTTATGTCAGTGTGTGTGGGTGTGAATGTCTGCTCTTTCACGGGACCTGGAGACCTGATTATATTCTTTTGGTAGGTATATGGCTTTAGTTAAACTAATATCCTGGAATGTTAGGGGTCTCAATAATAAGATTAAACGTTCACTGGTCTTCAATTACTTTAAAAACTATAGTCCCGATATAATTATATTACAGGAAACGCACCTCCGGGGCCAGAAAGTGTTGGCTCTTAAACTCCCCTGGGTGGGATCTGCATATTATGCGGTATATTCTAATTATGCAAGAGGAGTTTCTATTCTAATTGTCCAAAAACTTTCTTTTCAGGTTATTTCAGTTCAACTAGATGTCTGGAAGATATGTGATTTTACATGCCAGGATTAGAGAAGTGCAATACCTAGTCATAGGTCTCTAGATACAACCCCCATTCTGTACGGAAATTCTTGATTCTATTATGAGCAAAGTCATAATGTTCCCAGCAACTCCCTTTATCATTCTGGGCGATTACAACGCCACTTTAGATCCACCATGAGACAGGTTATTTCCCCAGACTTCTCCTAATAAGTCTCAATACAATTCAGTTGTATATAGCTCTTAGCTTACATGTATGAGTGAGGAAAAATTGCTACTCACTTTTTATGAAGTGTTTGCACTTTGAGTCCTTTATTTGCAAAACATTGAAAGCAGTTTCTAGGCTCGCAGGCCTGTGTTCCTGAGACGCCGAGTTGTACCCTACTCCATCATGTGCAACGTTTCGGGGGTCCTGCCCCATTACTCATGCATGTAAGCTAACTGCTATATACAAACTGAATTGTATAGAGATTATGGACACAGAGTCCAAGGTCAGTTGTTGTCCACTAGTGGGAGTAATTTGATATTTTGCAGTTCTCATAATAAGTCTCTATTACATTGGGTGGAAGCCCATGGTCTAATAGAGGTATGGCGTCATCTTCATCCTACCAATACACAATTCTCGTGGTACTCATATCCACAGGTTCTTTGTCCCGTATAGATCTAGCCTTTGTCTGTAGGGATTTTCTACCCTATATCAAAACTAGTGATTATCTTCCTAGGGGTATTTCGGGCCATGCCCCCCTTCTCCTGATTTTATCCTAGCCATTGGCCCCCCTGATAGGTGGTGGCGCTTGAACTCAATGTGGCTTGATGTTTTACCAGTGGAGAGTGGCTGTCATGAGGCTATGGACCACTACTGGAAAGAGAATGAGGGGTCTTTGAACCCTCTGCTAGAATGGGATGCCTTTAAGTCAGTGGTGAGGGGGGCGTTAATCCATGCGATAGCATCATATAGAAAGGAATTATCCATCAAACGGACTAAGTTAGAGACAGCGGTGTTGGACAGGGAGCGAGAGTTTTCAAAGGACCCAAGTAGTGATAAGCAGAGTGATTGACACCGCCTATTCTGCCTACATCTTACTGACTATACTCAGAAGAAACTCCTGGCTCAGAGATTGGCTACATGCACACGACCGTTGTGTGTTTTGCGGTCCACAATTTGCGGAATGGCACGGACATCCATTAATATAACTGCCTATTCTTGTCTGAAAAATGGACCAGAATAGGACAGGTTATATATTTTTTCCAGACCACGGAACGGAGCAAAGGATGCATTCCTGTCCGCATTTTTTGCAGCCCCATTGAAGTGAATGGGTCTGCATCCAAGCCGCAAAAACTGCGGCTCGGATGCGAACCAAAACTACGTTCCTGTGCATGAGGCCATAAGCAGTTTTTTCCAGATGGGGATAAGAATGGTAGGACTTTAGCATACTTGGCCCGCTCAGAGGCCCCCCTTGCTGGAGTCATGACTGCCCAATGTGTACTGCTAATAGACCCTCGGGATGTGTGTCACCAATTTGCTTCCTATTATTCTGATCTATATGCTTCAAAAATTACATGTACTCAAGGGGATATATCCTTTTTTTGGCTGGGTTTAAACTTCCTACACGTGCATGCGAGGATAAGGGGGCCTTGGCGGCACACATCACGGACTCTGAGATTGAACTCGCTATTGGATCCTTAGCAGCGAGGAAGGCTCCAGGACCAGACGGCTTTCCGGCTGAATGGTACAAGTTATTCTCTAAAGAGCACAGAACCAGACTTCAGAAGCTTTTTGATTATGCTTTTTGATAGGCTCCCTACCTCCTTCTTTTTTAGAGGCGACAATTGTGGTGATCCACAAACCGGAAAGCCCTCCAGACCAATGTAACAACTATCGACCTATCTCGCTTCTGAATCTTGATGTTAAGATTCTGGCAAAAATACTGGCGATGCGACTGAGGGAGGTTATGCTTTCTTTAGTGGGGGTGGACCAGGGTTTCATGCCGGGGAAAACTACTTATATAAACTTGAGATATTTATACACTAATCTACTACAGGTTTGTCACGATAATCGGGTATGAGGGTCCTGGCCTCATTAGATAATGAGAAGACTTTTGATTCAGTGGAATGAGAGTTTATGTGGGCGACGCTCAAACGGATGGGTTTTCCTAGGAATTTTCTACACTGGTTACAGTTGCTCTATAGGTCTCCCACAGCGAGGGTCAAAGTAAATGGGTATGTTTCGGACTCTTTCCCTCTGGGAAGGGGCACCAGGCAAGGCTGCCCCCTCTTCCCCTTGCTGTTTGCATTGATAATGGAGCCCTTATCCATACTCATTTCTTCCAACTCATATATAGAAGGCTGGTAAGTGGCTGGCATCATGGAGAAACTTTATTTATATGTAGACGATATGTTGGTGTACTTAGCGAACCCAGGGATTTCCTTAGTTGCACTCTTAGATACTGTAAACAAATTTGGTAGTTTCTCGGGTCTCCGGGTGAACTGGACCAAGTCGAGTCTTTGCTTAATCGATGATTTTGATCCAGTTCAAATCTCACAGCAATCCAAACTCCAAGTAGTAGAGCAGTTTAAATATTTAGGGATCAAAATCCACAGGGAGGTTGCAAAATTGGACCAACTTAATGTCATTCCCACCATGCAATATATCACTAAGAAAATAGAAGCCTGGGAGAACCTGCTAGGTCGCATTAATGTTATAAAAATGGTTCTCTTGCCTAAACTATTATATCTTTATAGAGCAGCTCCTGTAGCTCCACCTAAGAAACATTTTGTTTGCATGGACAGAGTGTCCACTCCCTTTTTGTGGCATAAGTCATATCCCAGAATAGCGAAACAGACCCTTCAGGCACCTTATAAACAGGGGGCCTAGCACTGCCTAACCTCTCTATGTACTATGCGGCTGTACAGCTGAGCTATGTGTCGTGGTGGATTAGAGCTGATGAGAGTAATCCAGCAGTGGTGTTGGAAGCTGCCTTCGTGGGTTCTTATGAGGACCTTACAAACTTAGTATATAGGAAGGGGCCGGATCTACAAAATACTATACCCTGACGATGGCTTCTACGGTGGCAATTTGGGTTAAATGGGTGAATGTGCATATAGTTTAAAGAGAATGGGGAGAGCTGGTCGCCATATTTACCGCTGTGGAGAAATAGAGGTTTACCAGAATTGTTTTCACTGACAGATGTTAAATTTTGGCCCCAAAGGGGCCTGCGATACCTTACACAACTTTATGACAGGGGTCTATTCAGGTACTTTAACAGTCTGAAACAGGAATTTAAATGGCCCCACCCCTGCTTATATAGATATTTTCAGCTCAGACGTGCTTGTCATGCTCAATTTCTTAAAGATCCGTTGAGACTGGAATGTGGCCCTATTGAGGGGGTGGTAAGGAGGGCTCAGCTGGCCAAAACGGTTCCAACCTTCTATGCGTCATTACTGGCTGAGCAGGACTCTCCACTAGACGATCTGGAGGCCTCACATGTGAGAGAACTTAGGCTAGTTTCACACTGGCGTTTTGGTTTCCGTTTGTGAGATCCATTCAGGGCTCTCACAAGCGGTCCAAAACGGATCAGTTTTGCCCTAATGCATTCTGAATGGAAAAGGATCCGCTCAGAATGCATCAGTTTGGCTCCATTCCACTTTGGAGGCGGACACCAAAACGCTGCTGACACAATATGGGACAATGGAAAACAGATCCGTCCACCATTGTCACACATGGAGATCCACAGTTGTTAGCGCTAGAGATCAACTTATTCAGGTGAAATGGCTACATAAGATATACTATACACCGGGTAGATTGTTTAAGATGGGTAAACTGCCCAGTCCTCAGTGTACGCGATGCGGACATGAGAATGGCTGTTTCTTGCATATGGTTTGGCAGTGTCCGATTATTCAATGCTTCTGAAAAGAGATTTATACTTATATTAAAGCTAAACTTGGCTTCCCTGAGTCTTTTAGGACTAGTTAATGATGATAATGAAGTATGGTAGACAACTATACAGGTTGCTCTTGTTCTATGCAAGGAAAACTATCCTTCTGAATTGGAAGACCCCCCAAAACCCCCACTTTGCAACATTGGATACAATTAGTTAATTCTGATCTATAACTATATAAGTTTGTATATGAACATAGAGGATCCCCTGCATAATGGAAACGGGACGGATCCGTTTTGCAGCCCATAGACTTCTATTATGACAGAATGAATAACGGAATGCCTCTAAAGGGATTCCGTTATGCATTCCGTCATAGAATTGCGTTATGGTCCGTGGTAACGGAATCCATAACGCAATTCTGCTTTTACCACCAAACGAAGCCTGAACAAATTTCAAAATATGAAATTCGCTTATCTCTAGTTACTTCCATACTGCAGTCCAGCAGTGGTGGTCGTATATAGGAATAAGAAAAAGCGCCTATGTGCGCTCCCACACTCCCGGCCACCAGAGAGGTTGCGCCTTTTCCTACAGTGTGCAAGCATGACCACTGCTACTGGATTACAAGGGGTCATAACCCCTGAATATAAGCAGGGTATAATGTGATGGGAAAATGAATCCAGCCAGCAAAGGAGGCAATATGGACAATCACAATACATTAGTAAGTGCCTTGTATTAAAAGGGTTTTCCGAGATTTAAATACTGATGACCTATCCTCTGGATAAGTTATCAGTATCTGAATGTTGGGGGTCTGACACCCGGGATACCCACCGATCAGCTGCTGCTTGAGAAGGCATTGGCACTCCTGTGTGCAGCACAGCTTTCTCGCAGCTCACGAAGCACAGCGCCGTACATTATATAGCTGTGTTTGGTATCGCGCTCAGCCCCATTCACTTCTATGGGGCTGGGCTGCGCATAGGCCATGTGATCGATGAATGTGACATCATATGGCCTTGGGAAAGCTGGTAGAAAGCTGCGGTGCTACTGCGAGCACCAGTGCCTTCTCAAACAGCTGATCGGTGGGGGTCCCAGGTGTCAGACCCCCACCGATCAGATACTGATAGGAGAAAAGCCATTTATTGAAGTGAGGAGCCCCTTTAATGTTTATTTTTCAGCTTATGGAGACTACTAGGCCATGTAGGGCATAGAGAAATATATGAAGAACTTTTGATGTATTGGAAAGTAAATGGATCCTTCTAATACATAAACACAGCACCTAGGAGTGTAAGTAAGACATGTCTTCTGGCAGGACATCGACATATGGTGTCAGGGTACCCTTAAAGGGGTATTCCTATCACATACAGTGGGGGCATATCGCTAGGATATGCCCCCATTGTCTGATAGCTGTGGGTCCCACCTCTGTTACCCACACCTACAACAAGAATGGAGCGGGGAGAGTGGTGGCTGGAGGACCCCGGGTTTCCCGGGGTCCGTCCACCGCCAAGCGCTGCTCCTCGCTGCTCCTTTAGAGGTGAATGGGAGCGCACGCGCTGACCCTGCTCTGATTCATTTCTATGGGGCAGACGGAAATAGCCGAGCCATCGCTCGGCTATTTTTGGCGGGCCCATAGAAATGAATGGAGGGTGGCTGTGCATGCGCAATTCGCCCTCCGTTTATTTCCTATTTTCATTGTAGGTGTGGGTCCCAGAGGTCCCTATCAGACAATGGGAGCATAACCTAGCGATATGCCCCCATTGTCTGAGATGGTAAAACCCCTTTAAAATGCAACCTCCTTGGCAGATTCCTACTTGTAAATACCTACATTTCACTGTACAGAAGCCTTGTCAGAGAAGATTCATATCTGCCAAGGAGAAAAACTTAGACCGCTTCCTGGCAGAAATCCTGGACGTACAGTCATGTGAAAAAATTAGGACACCCTTTGAAAGCATGTGGTTTTTTGTAACATTTTTAATAAAAGGTTATTTCATCTCCGTTTCAACAATACAGAGAGATTAAAGTAATCCAACTAAACAAAGAAAACTGAAGAAAAGTCTTTTCAAGATCTTCTGTAAATGTCATTCTACAAAAATGCCTATTCTAACTGAGGAAAAAGATAGGACACCCTTGCCCCTAATAGCGAGTGTTACCTCCTTTGGCTGAAATAACTGCAGTGAGACGGTTCTTGTAGCCATCTACCAGTCTTCGACATCGGTCTGAGGAAATTTTACCCCACTCCTCAATGCAGAACTTTTTCAGCTGTGAGATGTTTGAGGGGTTTCTTGCACGTACAGCCCTTTTCAAGTCACCCCACAGCATCTCAATGGGATTCAAATCTGGACTTTGACTTGGCCATTCCAGGACTCTCCATTTCTTCTTTTTCAGCCAATCTTTGGTTGATTTACTAGTATGTTTTGGGTCATTGTCATGTTGCATGGTCCAGTTCCGCTTCAGCTTTAATTTTCTAACTGATGGTCTCACATGTTCTTCAAGCACCTTCTGATACACAGTAGAATTCATCGTGGATTCTATGATGGTGAGCTGACCAGGTCCTGCTGCAGCAAAGCAGCCCCAAACCATGACACTTCCACCTCCATGCTTCACAGTTGGTATGAGGTTCTTTTCTTGGAATGCTGTGTTTGGTTTACGCCAAACATGTCCTCTGCTGTTGTGTCCAAATAATTCAATTTTGGACTCATCTGTCCAAAGAACATTATTCCAGAAGTCCTGGTCTTTGTCAACTTTATCTCTGGCAAATGTCAGTCTGGCCTCGATGTTTCTCTTGGAAAGCAAAGGTTTCCTCCTTGCACACCTCCCATGCAAGTTAAACTTGTACAGTCTCTTTCTGATTGTAGAGGCATGTACTTCTACATCAACAGTAGCCAGAGCCTGCTGTAGTTCTCGAGATGACACTTTAGGGTTTTTGGAGACCTCTTTTAGCATCTTGCGGTCTGCTCTTGGGGTGAACTTGCTGGGGCGACCAGTCCTGGGCATGTTGGCAGTTGTTTTGAAAGCCCTCCACTTGTAGACTATCTTCCGGACAGTGGAATGGCTGATTTCAAAATCTTTTGAGATCTTTTTAAATCCCTTCCCAGACTCATAGGCTGCTACAATCTTTTTTCTGAAGTCCTCTGACAGCTCTTTTGCTCTCACCATGGTGCTCACTCTCACTTCAACAGTCAGGAGCACACCAAACTAAATGTCTGAGGTTTAAATAGGGCAAGCCTCATTCAACATGCAGAGTAACGATCTACTAATTATGTGCACCTGGTGTGATATACCTGTGTGAGATCTGAGCCAATTTAAGAGGGAATACATGTGAGGGTGTCCTATCTTTTTCCTCAGTTAGAATAGGCATTTTTGTAGAATGACATTTACAGAAGATCTTGAAAAGACTTTTCTTCAGTTTTCTTTGTTTAGTTGGATTACTTTAATCTCTCTGTATTGTTGAAACGGAGATGAAATAACCTTTTATTAAAAATGTTACAAAAAACCACATGCTTTCAAAGGGTGTCCTAATTTTTTCACATGACTGTATATCATCAGTCACCTAAACGTCTCTATCATGGTATACATGTTCGCTGGATGTGGAACAGTGCACCTTGTTATGCTGTTCTGTACCGTGAAGCATGTAGATGTAGACAGCGGCCAGGAGGACACACTTTTTGTTACTGTTCAGGTGAATTTGAACATCTATTTTGAACAATAGTAGGCTTCACACATGCTACAACGTTGTGCTAGATCCTTAGGACAGTATATGAATTGTGTCCAGACAGTGCCTATGTGTCAGACCTGGTGGCATCAGCACCATGCCAGGAGACACCTTTGGTTTGTGAGGCTTTATTATTATTTTTCTGGTTATGAGGAGGCGGTGATTGTGAACTTAAAGAGTCCAAGAGTACTGGTTATAGTTATTAGATTTCTGGAGATGTCGTTGATCCATAGAATTATTCTGATTGCCTGATTGGAGTCACCAAGGAATTTTTTGACTAAAATGAGGAAAATTGGTTTCTACCTCATGAGTTTTTTTTTGTTTCTTTCGGATCAACTTTGCAGGATAACAGGCTGAGTTGGATGGACAGATGTCTTTTTTCATGTTACTATGAAATTATTTTTGCGGTAATAATGTAACTGCCCCAGTACTTGTAGCCTTCCAGTGTGTGAGAATATCACCAGCTACAAGGGCTTCCAGTGTTCACTCCCCTTCGCGCTCCCCTCCTTTTGTACTTGCCTATGACTTTGCTGCCTCTTAACAAAGCATTCTTTGTGGTTGTTTATTTAACTGTCCGCTGTGTCGCTTCATATGCGGAAAATTGTTAATAAACTGTCAGGATGAGATTCGTCAAACTAGCTGAAACCCCAAATTGAGTTCACAGTCATAAAGTAAATAGTGAACCTGCGACCTGTCTGGAGTTTTATGGCTTTTGACATGTTTTATACTTTAATTTGTAATATTTTGTCACCCCCTCCCCATTCACTAGTCTGGTTTTCCATCCTGCTTACACGGTTTTGGAATTATTCTTGTTTAAGCAATGATTGGATTATGTCATCTGAATCCAGGAACCATGACGGTGGAGGCCATTATTATATTATCATCTATGACAGACATCCTCAAACTGCGGCCCTCCAGCTGTTGTAAAACTACAACTCCCACAATGCCCTGCTGTAGGCTGATACCTGTAGGCTGTTCAGGCATGCTGGGAGTTGTAGTTTTGCAACAGCTGGAGGGCCACAGTTTGAGGATGCCTGATCTATGACAATCTGATTCCCATAAGTCTTATGTTTTTCCACCTTTCTCTACCTTTAATAATTTGGTTGAAGGTCTTCATGCTTATCAATATATTGTAGTTTAGGCTACTTTCACACCAGCGTTTTTGCTGGATCCGTCATGGATCAGCAAAGCCGCTTCCGTTCTGATAATGCAACCGCATGCATCCGTTATGAACGGATCCGTTTGTATTATATTTAAAATAGCCAAGACGGATCCGTTATGAACACCATTGAAAATCAATGGGTGACGGATCCGTTTTCTATTTTGTCAGAGAAAACTGATCCGTCCCCATTGACTTACATTGTGAGTCATGACGGATCCGTCTTGCTCCGCACCACATCGCGGACAGAAAACCGCTGTTTGCAGCATTATTCTGTCCGCGATGGGGATGCAGCCAAACGGAACGGAATGCATCCTGGGGCACTCTGTTCCCTTCAGTTCAGTTTTGCACCCATTGACGATAAATGGGGACAAAACGGAAGCGTTTTCCCCTGCTATTGAGATCCTATGACGGATCTCAATAGCGAAAAGGGAAAGCGCAGCTGTGAAAGTAGGCTTAGTTGTTGTAAGTAACCATAGTTGGAAATAGTTTTTCCTACATTGATTGGTCCATATGTATTTGTTCTGCTTTGGTTGACTGTTGAAGTAAAAGCAGGAGGTCTACCCTCAGACGACTTTGCATCAATCAGTGGTAGATTTGTTGAAGTTGCTGGAAGAAATTTTTAATACGGGTCAGTCAGTCAATGCTGTCTATTGGTGCAAAGTTGTTTTATACAGGACTAGACTATTCATACTTTGACCATAGATGGTACTCATGTAGCCCCTAGACCAGGCATGCTCAACCTGCGGCCCTCCAGCTGTTGCAAAACAACTCCCAGAATGCCCGAACAGCCTACAGCTATCAGCCTACAGCAGGGCATTGTGGGAGTTGTAGTTTTACAACAGCTGGAGGGCCACAGGTTGAGCATACCTGCCCTAGACCCACTACACCACTTTTATCCAGATCCATTATGTAATAAGTTCATAGCATTGTTGCCTTGAGGTGCCTGGGTCTTAGGTTGAAATCCGACTAGGGTCAAAATCTGCAAGGAGTGTGTATGGTCTTCCCGTGTTCGTGTGGGTTTCCTCCGGGCACTTCGGTTTTATCCCACACTCATAAAACATACTCATTGGTGAATTTGGAATTTATTAGATTGTAAGTCACCACTGGGTACAGACTGAAGTGAGAGGCTTTGATCTAGATGGATTAAGATCGATATATTACATTTTTTTTTTCACTTTAAACCTGTTGCCACTTCTGGGCATTGCATTTTGGGATCATAAATCTTGAATGAAAAATGACCTTGGTCAATAGACAATATTGTCTTGAGTTGTTTGTCAAGGCACCA
This sequence comes from Bufo gargarizans, assembly GCF_014858855.1. NCBI lineage: Eukaryota > Metazoa > Chordata > Amphibia > Anura > Bufonidae > Bufo > Bufo gargarizans. The sequence continues at coordinate 74,989,201 of NC_058084.1, forward strand.
AACCATTAGATAAAAGTGCTGCAAAAGCGGTCGATTTCCATTAGTTGCATCGTGACATCAAAGGTTTGATAAATATAAGCCTTAGGCTAATTCCAACATGCGGTAGAGCTATCCGGCAGGCTATTCTGGCAGAGAGAGGTTCACCGTATCTGGCTTACCTGGATACTACCGTGCACCACTACTCCTCCTTGACTGTAATGGGATCAGTCAGGGATCTCGATGCATGAGCACCAGGTTTCAGCCATACAAAATCTTGTGCACGCATCATTTTTTTGTCTAGCCGAAACCCAAAGCTAATGCTAGAAACCAGCAGGATCCCTGCCAGATCCAATTATAGTTAAAGGGGTCTGGTGGTGCACAACAATATCCAGCCAGGTGAACTCCAGCAGGCTGTTCTTCTGCCAGATGGCTTTACTGCATGTGTGGAACTAGCTTTAGTCTATATCCGCACGTAGCAGAAATGGTGCGGCTCGTCTGTCCAGATTTGAGAGTAAAAAATCCACAGTGTGTTATGGTAGCAGTAAAGAGGAAAAGCCTCAGTATCTGATCTACAATTTAAATCCACACTATGTGAATTCCGTTCAGATTGGTGCATTGAAATTTGGTAAGATTTCTTGGTAATGGTCACAATATTAGGGTGCATTGACACGATTGTATAAATGGATCTGCATCCGTTCCGCAAATTGGCGGAACGGGTGCGGACCCATTCATTTCAATGGGGCCGCAAAAGATGTTGTCCGCATCCGTTGTTCCGTTCCGTGGCCCCGCAAAAAAGATAGAGCATGTCCTATTCTTGTCTGCAATTGCGGACAAGCTTAGGCTTTCTCTATATAGCGCTGGCCATGTGCGGTCCGCAAATTGCGGAACGCACGCGGCCTGTATCTGTGTTTTGCGGATCCGCAATAAGCAGACCGCAAAACACTTACGGTCGTGTGAATGCACCCTTAATGACATTTTTCCTGTATCGTTTGGAGCCATAGTGATGGGACTCCCAGTGTATAGAAGTCAGTCCAGGCTGTGTCTGTTGAATGCTGCCCAGGCTTTGATGCAGACTGTAGAACTCCTTGACATTGGAGCCCTCAGTTCGGTTACCTCTATAAGAAAAAACTCTACAATACATTGTCTTAAGTGGAAGGAGAAGACGTATTGTTCCAGCACATCAAGAAAATTACATTTCATGCTTCTTTCATAATGGGATTTAACGTAAACTGCATAATAATATCTAAGTTTTACTAGAATCTGATTAGGGCTTTGTTACGTGGCGGTATTGACCAACCTAATGGCAATTGTAAAGTCAGTTTTCTTGAAGCTTAAAATGGAAAAGAATAGCCAAGACGTAGCAATGGAGCGATTAGCAGGTCTTCTCCATCCTTAACTCTTTCAGGCCGCTGTTGCAGGTAGCTTTCTGTTGTATTATACAGTAAGTAGCAGAACAAGGCCTTGTGAAGTCTTCTGTGTTCCTGCTGTCAATACATACAACGAGGAATCACTTAGAAATCCTTACAATCAGTGTGAGACAGCAAGTTTCCTTTTAATTGTACCGTAATCTTTGGTCTTATCGTTGCACACACAGGACATTACATCAACAAAGTCTAATAGGTTTTTTTGGAAATCATTCCTTAAGAAGTGGCAAGTGATTGGCTCCAAAGTAAGCTCCAAGTGAAGATTTCTTCTACTGGACTTTAGAGGCCCTGATAGTTTAGGGTCCGTTTAGTAGTGCTTATGGTCCATGTTGTAGTAATAGGTTTTAGCAGCTCAGGTAATGTTATGAAAAAAAAAATTGAGCTTGGATTATTCATGCCTGCAGTTTGTGCTCTACAAGTGAATGGAGTTTAGCCGCGCCCAGGCCAGTTGATACTAGTCGTGACGTCACTGGGCCAGCGGTAAACAGTGAGAAGGCCGCTGGAGCGCCGCTGCCTTCTCAAACAGCTGATCCCCTTTAAAGTAGCAAGAAGCAATGTGACAGTTTTTTATGGGCAATGGCTTCATTTTTTTGTCATGCACCTGTATTTGTAAATCTCCTTCAACGAAAGCAACCGTTGTGTAGACAACTGCCTTCCATAAGTCTTCTTAAAGCGTAAGGATGTCCTAGAGGAGGTTCTCCTGCTCAGAACCCCCTCTACATGCAAGAATGAAGTTCCATTCTGGTGGACTCTACATTTCCACACAGTAGATGGATGATCATTCATTTGAATGGCTTCTGTATAATCCTACCTTTCTCCTCTGCTGCTGGAGAAAATGTTTGCCTAGATTCAGCTTCGGGGGTGAGAGAAGCCAGACCTGGACCGACTAAAAGTTATCTTCATGATACAACTCCGTTTCGACTAGATACAAAACACAAAAAAGATTGTTAGACTGCATACAAAACACATAAAAAGAAATACTGAAGGAGCAGTTGACTGACCTGACATCTTATATATTCTTGTGCTGATAACCTTTATGACCTGTCAGCTGGACAATAGTACTTTCTTCTCAGTTCTCCTCATATTGATCAGCCGCCCCCTGGCTCAGTGCACCATCCTCTTCACATAAATGGTACATGATGGTAATGGCGGAGCACTTGGAGCACTTTATCATGCTGTATTCTGTGGATGGGCTAGGTTTTCGTTTTGTCTATATCTTTTGTCTATATTAAGAACAATTTACAGAAACAGGAATAATTGGATGGCTTTTCTCACACAGTGGATCCTTCATGGCTCTAGTTATAATGGACACCATGAGGGTTGGATTCTAGCAGATCCACCTTAAGGCTATATGCACATGCAGGTATTTTCATTCCGTGTCCGTTTCAGTTTTTTTGCGGACCATATACGGAACCATTCATTTCAATGGGTCCGCAAAAAAAGAAACGGAAGGTACTCTGTGTGCATTTCGTTTACGTATGTCCGTATTTCCGTTCTGCAAAAAAATTGCGGACAAGGATAGGACTGTTCTATTAAGGGCCAGCTGTTCCGTTCCACAAAATACGGAATGCACAAGGACATCATACTTATTTTGTAAGGATTCATTTTTTGCGGACTGCAAAATACATACAGTCGTGTGCATGAGGCCTAAGGCTGTGAAAAATAAGAGCCTACATTAACCGTGGGCCTGAGGTTCAGTTTACACTGGTGTTTTCTCTATAGTAGGACTCTGTGGACTCTAGGGTTTTTAGGGGCTCGCCACATAGGAAATTTTTTTGATATTTTAATAGTTTGGACTTTTTAGGCATGGCGATATGTGATATGTTTATTTATTTATTGTTTAGAATTTTTTTGTGTGAAATTGGGAAAAAGGGTGATTTATACTTAATAGTTTGGTGTTTTTCTTTAACTTTTTTCTTTTTTTTTACTTATTAACTATTTCCCCCCTTAGGGGCTAGAACCCAGGATCTTTTCATCCCTTGTCCTATTCTCCCTGATAGATCTCTATTAGGGTGAATAGGACTTCACACTCTCCCTGCTGCCCTGTACCTAGTACACACAGCATCAGGGAGATTACCATGGCAGCTTTAGTAGCGTCCTGGCTGCCATGGTAACCAATTGGAGCCTCAGGATTACACTGCTGAGGCTCCGATCAGAGCTGCCACAGCACCACCAATGATAATTAACCTTTAATACAGATACAGGAGGCGGGTGTGGCAGAATCACATAGCCGACTCCTGACCTCTGACAGGGAGCTGCGATCAGCGGCAGTTAACCCCTCAGGTGCCGCACCCGCCTCCTGTATCTGTAAGAGGACCTTTCATGGGTCCATACTTTATTAACTAAGTAGCAGGACATGTAGAGCAGCGCCCAGGGATCTCCCTGCACTTACTATTATATCTGGGCGCCACTTAGTTCGCCCGCTGTGTCCCCCGTTACCGTCTCCCGCACTGTATGCTAAGTAACAGCATCGGAACACCAGGAAGGAGACATCATCTTCTCTCCCTGGGCGTTCCTTCTACCTGGCCATAGCGCTGTCTAATCGCAGCGCAGAGCGTCACAGCCAGGGAGAAGGTGAGTTTTTTTCTCCCAGGGAGAGAAGCTGATGTCTCCTCCCTGGTGTTCCGATAGTAGTAATTAGCATACAGCGTGGGAGACGGCGCCCAGGAATAATAGTAAGTGCAAGGAGATCCCTGGGCGCCGCTCTACATGTCCTGCTACTTAGTTAATAAAGTCCGGACCCATGAAAGGTCCTCTGGTTAATTATCATTGGTGGCACAGTGGCCACAGTCCCTCCCCTCCTCCGCCCACTCTCTCCTCATTGGTGGCAGTGGTTGGCCGGCATCACATTTGGAAGGAAGGAACGCTCTCCTTCCTTCCCGCTGTACGGCCGCCTTCTCTGTGTGATGTGCGTGTCGGGCGCGTATGTGCCTGGCATTTCCGCTCCGCCCGGCAAACAATCTTCCAGGTCCTGGGCCGTGGCCCGGCATTTGGGGACGCCTGCATTGGAACGTAGAGTCCTGACCAAGTTTTCACCTCTAGTAGAAGAGGAGATAATCCCAACTAAGACTGGGCACCCTATTGCTCTGGGCCCCATAGCAGTCGCATGGTCTGCCGCTATGGTAGTAAGCCCCTGCTGCTTAATAATTTTTTTGCATCTTGGACTGTCCATGTGCCACAAGCTGAAATGTATATGGGCTTCTATAGATTTTGGCTTGTGGCACATGGACAGTCCAAGATGACATAACTTCAGCCATCATTTATGTCATTTTTTTGGTGTAAAGTATGATAAATATATTGGGCTGAGGACGTTCCGGTAAGCTCTGACCACCTTTTTGAAGAAGTAGTGTGAGCGTCAGAAAATTACAAAAAGTCACAAAGTTTTGCACAGATTATGGCACACACATAAATGTGGGACTTTTGTACACCAGAATACTGATGCACTGTATTGATAAATTACCCCCACAGAGTTGTTCTTGTTGGGTTCCATATAAATCCAACAGAAACAAATTTGTATTATGTTGTGTGGGTCACCATATGGTGTATTATAGTGCCTTACAGAAGTACCATAGTACAGAGCCATCGGGACTCTGTGTGCCTCTGCACCAGTGCCATCAGATGGTTTGAAGCAGTCCATACAACTTTAGTAGCTGTTGGCAGAACACTCATGTGGCCCACAGCTACCTCTCCTGACCCCATAAATGTAAGCTGTCATCTCAGCTGAGCATGTGTGTGTTTTCAAAGGGAAGAAAGATACTGACAGAGACCTCTTATCTCCTGGGACAACAAAAAGATAAGGCATTAAAGTTCAGATTGACCAGCCATTCTCTTCTCCCACATCATCTATCCGGGGCAATCTAGAAGGCCTCCATACACATTACATTCTCTGCCAGTCCTGGTGAAAATGGTTGGTTTGGCCAGCAATAGCCTAATGTGTATGGCAGGGGTGGACTGGGAACTTAAAATGGCCTAGAATAAAACCTAAAAGTGGCTCCAATGTAGGGTCTAAATTGACAGAAGGTGGGGCAACACAAGTAGATGGGGCGAATACAAGTTGTCAGGGTCAGCAGTACCACAGTACAGGACAAAATACCTCCCCAGAAGCTTGTCCCTCCATGGTGGCCATCAATAGCTGCTGATGTTCTGTACTCTTCTTCCCCTAATTGTCTCTAATAAAGATATGGAGCAGGGAGCTTAGGAGGTGAGATGTTGCCACAGCACTAAGCCAGCCCTACCTGCTGCCTGGACTTCTCTAATAATGACCCCTATAGTACCCCCATTAGTATGTGCCTGGCCAGCGGCAGTGAGGAGGACACTCTGTAATGTCTATGGCCATTAGGGGCCTTTAGTTAGATTTCTGCTAGGTACAATAATGTCTGCCAAGAGGGAGTTTATAGCTGGCCTCACACATTAGATAGAAGTTGGTAGATGGTTGAACAGCAGTTGAACAGTCATCCGGTGACCAATCGTTTCCCAGACACTTTCGTCCATATAGGCCGTTACAGTTGCCCAAACTGCCCATACATGTTCAATGAAACCGGGTGATGAATGAAAGGTCTTTTGTCTGATTATCAGGCAAAAATATTAAACACAGCTGACTTCTTTTCAGATGAGAATGGTCTGTCATCGATCAACTAAAATGATCACCATTGTTAAATTTCAACCAACAAGTGGTCATTTTGGTCGAAATCATCCGTTTTGATCAACTGTAGACAAATGTGTACGGCCACGTCTTTTCTCTGGAGGACCCATCACAATCGTACATCCTATTGATTTCCATACTAACCTGTAGATCAGTGTCAGTCCAGTGCTGATAAACCGTGAGGTCACAGCACAGACATGTAAGACAGACAGTCTAAAATGTCTAGTAAAAACTGGACATCGGAGATTAAAGAGGAAATACGTTTCCGCTGTGTATTAGGAATGACATGGTTCATCATCTGCTGTGTTTTGCATGGGAACAATAGGTGCAGGCTGGTACGTGACTGCGGTTATCACCGCGACTGATGCAAACAATGAGGTTTTATCTGGCGGGATGGCCACAAAGGATTATTCAGCCTCTGGATCGCCTGTTACTAAATACACACAGTTACAAATGTATGCTACAATGGCTCTCAGGTTTCAGATTTCAGAGAGAACTGTGAAGAGCCATCAGGTTACACCCTGCTGAAAAACGTAGTCCTTCTTTGTAAAATGTGTCATGTTGCTGATCGGGCTATGATTTACGAGATAACGCTAAATAATTTAACCTGGCAGGTATATGCTCAGGGGGCATGCACTTTTCTCAGGGGGCATGTCCTTACTGCTGCATCTGGTAGCAGTGAAAGATGGAACTGAGCATGTATGTCCATCTCAGTCAGCTGGACAGAGAAGTTAGAAAAAGGGCAAACCACAGGTGGCGCTATACAGATAGATTTCGATGAATAACTCAGTGGCTATACTACATTTTTAATTACATGCAATTACAAAAGTAATCAGATCCAGGTGCTGGTATAAAAACTGTAGAATTTTTTTTGGTGGAAACCCCCTTTAACAGAAGACGTCAACTGAAGTATTTCTGTGTTCTGTATGTTTCTATATATACTGTAAGAGATCCTGGAAGTTCATCAAAGGGAATCAGTCGCCTGCTTCTGGCCACGTGCCGATATTCAGTCTAAGTCCCAAACCTGACCATAGTGAAACCCGTCTGTCCCTGCAACAGAAAGTAAATTAAATTCAAGTATACTGGGAGAATAGTCCGGGACGCCTGGCTTCAGTGGACATGCACCAGACACTGAGCACATACGCAGTGAAGCGAGGTGTACCACCCAGCATTAGCACAGTGCCCATGTGTCCCACGCTGCTGGAGAAGAGTCACTAGCTTATCTGCTTATAGGTTTGAACTTCATTTACTTTATTTTGTGGGGATAGATGGGTTTGCTATGATCTGGTTGGGGTCCCAGGTGTATAACATAATTTTAGTGGTTTAGTGGCATTTTGCGGCATAGGGCCTCTGCCGAGCTGTGTATGTGGTCCGCATCCAGGACCGTTTGTTTTTAAGATGGCAATAAAGCGTCAAACTGTAATGTGGTGAGTGCCGCTGTTTATTATATTCATTGTTGAAAGCTCGACTGAATTCTATGAGCTGAGAAACACCGGTGGGCAAGAACCATAGACGCGGACTCCAGTCGAGCATTACGCACGTGGCAGGGCCGATCTGTGCTTTCTTCCACTAGATGTGTGTCTTCTTTATTTAGGTTGACTTGTTCCTTGAGAAAGTCTCCCCCACCATCACTGACATATTTGTGCTGTACATAGTGAAATATACCTTTAAGGAGTCTCTGTCAGCTCCTGACATATCTATTTTGCTATTTCTCTGTTATTCTTCCTAGAAATGCATAAATAAATTGAAAATTGGGTGTTACCATTTCCCTTGTCAAAGGGCCATGTCCCTAAACAGTCTGCTACCATCAGCACCGTCAGTTTGTAGAGACACATACACAATATATAGTTATACATTTTCTAGGAGGAATAACAGAGGAATGACACAATGTAGAGTTGTAAATAAAGATATTCTTAAAGCACATTACGTATTCTGAGCCTTGGTGCCTGGTACATGGAGTAGAATTAATTGGTTTTATCCCAATCATTCCATGAACGCAGTAAGTTTGAATATTAAAATGTTATCAGGCTGAGCCTGCTGTGTACTGATATGCCTTGTGCTGGGGCGGCAGGGTAGGCCTGCCCTATATGTTACATAGATAGTGTGATAAATATTCACAACTCATGCTGCGGGCCTCATTATCCTCTACATTCTTATTTCATGTGCTCTCTTAAAGTGTAACCGCCTTGTTTTCATCAAAAAATCTATTTTAGCATAAGTTACTGCTGCTACAGCATTATGCATAAAACAATCTTTAGTTTCTTCCCATACCACTGTTTTCTTTGCGTTTTTCTCTTAGTTACGGCTGTTTTAACCTGTACAATAAGAGGACCTTCTCAAGATGGCTCCTCTGCCAGTTCTCTGAGGCCAAAACTGCTTTCCCTCACTTCACATACACACTTGCTGTAGCCAGCAGCTCCCTGCCAGCCAATCAGATTGGATTACTGAGAGACACGCCTCCTCACTCTGAAGCCTAAGGCAGGCATGCAGTGTGAAGGACCGCCCCTCTGTCTTCCTGTCTTCTTAGCCAGAGACAGACAAGCCATAGCAATTGTCTTTTAAGGAACCAGTGGAAAGGGACAGGGGACATTAATGAGCTGTTATTATAAGGTAATTACAGATCTTTTGACAACCATTGACAGACTAACTCAGGTATACATGCCTAGCTGTAATAAACTGCCAAATAAAAAAAATATGACAGTTACACTTTAAGTATTCTACATGTACAAGAAATATTATGTAAGAATGGATTATTTCTTCCCACGAGCGTACCGGCTCCATACCCGTATTGTGGACCATTTACGGCCGGTCCACAATATACAGGCACTGGCCGTGTGCACTCCGAATTGTCTTGAATGGATCTGCATCCGCCAGATACAACCTAAGATATCGCTTCACCTATCTTTTTGCGGTGCAGAGGCACGGATCGGAAGCTCATGGACGCATTACAAAATGCTTCTGCTGGCTTCTGATACATGCCTCCGCACCGCAAAAAGATAGAACCTGTTCTATGTTGGCCATATGTTGCAGATCACGGACTTATTCAAGTCAATGAACACGGCCAGTGCCCATGCATTGTGTACTGCTATTTGCGGCCCGCATCATGGCCACTGAGCAAGTACTGTCATGGGCATGAGCCCCATACCTAAAAAGTCTCTTTCAGCTAACCTGTGGACAGAACATACTTGGAGCAGTAATATTTGAGTCGTTAATTTGGTAATATTAAAGGGGTTCTTCACTTTCATTTAACTGATGATCTATCCTCTGGATAGATCATCAGCTTCTGATCGGCCGGGGTCCGACACCCGGGACCCCCGCCGATCAGCTGTTTGAGAAGGCCGCGGCGCTCCAGCAGCGCCGCGGCCTTCTCACTGTTTACCGCCGGGCCGCCCGCCCACTGACGTCACGACTTGTATCAACTAGAGTGGGCGCGGCTAAGCTCCATTCAAGTGAACAGAGCTTAGCCGCGCCCACTCTAGTTGATACAAGTCGTGACGTCAGTGGGCGGGCGGCCCGGCGGTAAACAGTGAGAAGGCCGCGGCGCTGCTGGAGCGCCGCGGCCTTCTCAAACAGCTCGGCGGGGGTCCCGGGTGTCGGACCCCGGCCGATCAGAAGCTGATGATCTATCCAGAGGATAGATCATCAGTTAAATGAAAGTGCAGAACCCCTTTAAATATTTCAGTAAATAAATATATAAGATAAAATAATAATAAAAAAAAATATTTCAGTAATTTGAGCAGTAATAATAATTTTTTAGTTCTGCAGATTCAACGATCCCATCTGGGTTTATGTGACGGCCCAACTGGCTATGGGCTCTTCTTCTGATGTGCCCCTCTTTCTTCATTTTCATTTGCATAATGTGGATGTAGTGGAAAAGTAAGAAAGACGAGCACACCAAAGTCAGTGATTGTGGAATCGGTGGAGTGTCTGAAGTGTACATACTGCTCAAAATGTCTTCTGTCTGCAAGGTTAGGCCGAGTTCACACGTCAGTTATTTGGTCAGTTATTTCCATCAGTGATTGTGAGCCAAACCCAATAGTGAAGCCGACTCAGAGATCAGATGTAATGGAAAGATCTGCTCCTGTTCTGTGTTTTTAACCCGCACCTGGTTTTGGCTCACAATAGCTGATGGAAATAACTGAAGTGTGAACTCAGCCTTAGCTGATAGAGACAGCATGGTGGCTCAGTAGTTAGCACTGGGGTCCTGGGTTCAAATCCAACCAAGGAAAACATCTGCATAGAGTTCGATGTTCTGCTTGGGTTTTCTCCAACGACATCCTGATAGGGAACTTAGATTGTGAGCTCCACTGTAATGAACTTTGCTAATATATTACACTACTTACATTTACTCATCCAAAGTTGCAACCTGTATTATATTGGTGCGCTTTACATTGCCTAAAATTTAGCTGGCTTCAGAGCTGAAGTCTCCCAGCATGCCACGCTGGCTCAATGTTTGGACGAAGGTGGTTCTGGCAATTTTCCTGTGGACAGGACACCAGATATTGTACAGTGAACCACCCTACTGCATTCTAGCAGCTCACACGTGGTGTTATGTATTTGTGGCCTTCAATGGTGGAGTCACCCTTTAAACAGAGCACTGAATGTAGACCATGTCTTGTGAAGACACTGGACTCCCACTGGTCGCTTTGTAGTATATCTACTTTATGGTTCCCCGTCTGGTAATAGCTAACCACTGGGGCTTCCAGTAGAAAAAAATCAGCTTGATTCAGGAGAAGCCTACAATGATAGGTGGAGTAGATCAAATCATACAGCCGCCCTAAGGAATGTTTCAGACTATCCTGTTTTTTTTATGGCTAGTCACCATTCACATTCCTTTGTAGCTGGACCTGCGGTTGAATGGTTGCTATTTCAGAAAACCTGTGTGATCTGAGCTTCCCGCACACTAGGCGGAGGCAGCTACATGTTGGGATTTTGTTGCAGCCTTTTTTTACTTTAATTTCTTAAAGAGGAGCCATCAGCTCTCCAGATTAAGGGCTCATGCACACGACCGTTGGATGTTTTGCGGATCCGCAAAACACGGATACCAGCCGTGTGCATTCTGCATTTTGAGGAACAGAACAACCAGCCCCTAATAGAACAGTCCTATCCTTGTCCGTAATGTGGACAATAATAGGATATGTTCTATTTTTTTGCGGAACTGCCATGTGGGCATACGGACACGGTCTTTTCCTTTCTTTTACCGGCCCCATTGAAGTGAATAGTTCCACATATGGGCCACAAAAAAAAAAAAAAATGGAACAGACACAGAAAAAAATACGTTTGTGTGCATGAGCCCTAATTGTGCTCCCCAAAACAATTCTGCAGCATGTTTTGTAATAAGTGTCCTGCCTTTCCTCTGTTATTCCTCCTGAATATTTATGAATACATTGACAACTGGGTGTTATCATTCACCCTGTCAAAGGGGTGCTGCCCAACACAGTATGGTACTGTCAGCATTGATGGGACAGTGTCAGACTCTGGAGGGACACCCCCCTCCCCCAAACTGGTTAAACCCAGTTGGCAATTTATTTATACATTTTGTAGGAGGAATAACAGAGATTTATCAAGAATTGTATATTAGTACACACAATTATTTTCTTAAATTGACATGTCAGGAAGGAGAGGCGAGAGATCATTTCTAAACTAGTGAGACTGACATATGAGCAAGCACAAGCAAAGTTCTGAACGCCAATGAAAAGTTTGTAGAAGGGCCCCTTACATACCATATGCCATTTATAATATGAATCCATTCTTATGTGTCCTGTGGGCCCTCTCAAGCACCTGGGCCTGGGTGCTACTGTGAACCCCTATAGCTACAACCCTGATTCTATACATTAAAAATGTAATGTCTATAAAAATATAAAGCTTATTGGGTTTCTGGATTGTGACTGGTTTGTGCCTCTTTTACTGCTTGCATATTTCTCAAAGTCAGTACATTCAGGATCCAGGTGAGACATGTGAACATCTAGGCCAGATTCAACTATTCACAGCGTCTTTTGTAAAACCAGTAACGATGTAATCAGGAAGATTGGCAAGAGATATATGTCACAGCTCATTTGGCTAATTAAGACAGATTCCTAAGCCCTCAGCCATGAAAGCAGAGTCTTAATAGGTCAACAATCGCTTAAGTATTCTAAGAACATGAAGATGTGCATTTCCTGTGGTGCAGATAAGTAGGCACTGAGCCCTTGTTTGTTCTGGAATTACAGTACTTAAAGGTGGAGCTCTGGAAGGAACCTACAGACTGAAGCAGTTCCACTTTCACTGGGGATCTTGTGATGGGCATGGATCGGAGCACACCGTTAATGGGCATAAATATGAAGCAGAGGTAGGTGTCGATATAAGGGGTCATTTACAAAGGCTTTATGCCAGGATTTTGGTATAAGGCTACTTTCACACTCGCGTTTTGCGCAGATCCGTTACAATAATACAACCGAATGCATCCTTCAGGAACGGATCTGTTTGTATTATCTGTAACATAGCCATGACGGATCCGTCATGAACTCCATTAAAAAAACAATGGGAGACGGATCCATTTTCTATTGTGCCATATTGTGTCAGAGATAACGGATCGGTCCCCACTGACTTACATTGTGTGCCAGGATGGATCCGTTTGGCTCAGTTTCGTCAAGCGGACAGCAAAACGCTGGAGGTAGCGTTTTGGTGTCCGCCTCCAGAGCGGAATGGAGACTAATCTGAGGCAAACTGATGCGTTCTGAGCGGATCCTTTTCCATTCAGAATGCATTAGGGCAAAACTGATCAGTGAGAGCCCATGACAGATCTCACAAACGGAAAGCCAAAATGCGAGTGTAAAAGTGCCCTTAAAAAACAGCTATGCACAACATGCCATCTTCTGCGCTGCAGTGCAGGGCACAGGCCTTTTCAGACTTGCGTCTTAAAGGGAACCTGTCACCAGTTTTATGGTGTCCTAACTAAGGGCAACATAAATAAGTGACTGATTCTCTTAGCAAAATGCTGGGTCACTTTCTTTAATAGAACTAGTCAATCTGCCAACATCTTGTATTAAAAAGCTCCACCTGATAATGATGAGTCCTGAATATTCATGAGCTCCTGACTCTCCCCACCCACCTGCTGCTGAATGACAGTTATTTTCCATATGAATCAGCAGCAGGTGGGCAGTGGAGTGGCTAAAGCTCTGAATTAAATAAACGCTGGACTCAATGACATCACGCTGGACTTAAATCAGCTCATTAGCATGCAGCATCTTTGTGTGTATATTATGAGGTAACCATCTGTCACACCAGTAAGTGAATACATCCAAGGTACTTTTTAGTAGTTAATAATTGTATATAATTAGTTAGATTATAATAATAGGTTCCCTTTAAGTTGTCCTGGTTCAGGTGGTCGCCATGACATCTGCACTGTCCTCTCATAGGCATCAAGCCTAGTGGCCTATGGCTTATAAGAGAGAACGGCGTGGCAGAGAGGCATCGGCTCCTGTGCCTCGCAACAGTTTCCACCGTATCGCCATCCTGAGGAAGGTGGAGCGGCCCTACATCAGTGTCCTAGCAATCAGCAATGAAATATTGCTGGATGCTAGGGCAGTCTTGCGTACCCCCTCACCCCACAACTCGTATCCCCTGGGGTACACGTAATGCAGGTTGAGAAACACTCTGCTTACTGGGGCCAGTGGAGATTATTATATGAGTCAGGCTTCTGTAGCTCAGCCGGTCCTGATGTTTGACATATTCTTCATTCCTGACTATATATCTTTCTGTCGTTTGTGTCTTGCAGCTTCACTTGGTCCACTGGAACACGAAGTACAGCAGTTTTGGTGAAGCTGTGAAACACTGCGATGGGCTTGCCGTAGTTGGTGTTTTCCTGAAGGTAAGTGACCATAAATTGTCTGATACAGATGTTTTTTCTGGATGTGTCTTGAAGACGTCAGCTGTTTGTAAAAGGCTGGAGCAGAGGGAGACAAGGCGTGTGTGCCTCACAATTGTCTCCTCTCTGACACAAGTCCCTCTATCCCTCCTTTTCACCCGGGACATAAATGTGCATTAATAACTTTACTAAATTGCTACCTGTATATTAGACCTCAACTTCATTATTTGGGGCAACCTTAAAATATCTATAATCAAATAATATATGCTGATGTCTAAAGAGATATTGAAGGGCAAGAAAAAAACCTGTCCCAGGGGCTGCACATGCTGTAAAAAAACAAACAAAAAGGAACTTTTACGGCGCTGACCGATCCCCAGCCACGGCAGTACTGATGGTGCCAGGTCCCCGCTGTTACAATGGCTGTGAATGCTGCTCGGTCAATCACTGGCTGTCAGCAATTACCCCCTCTTCCAGCGATCGGATCTTTCACAATATAAGCTGCAAGTGTCCCTCTTTGACCATCAGAAAAATTTGGGTGTTATGGCTTTGTGTGTTGCACCTAGATTCCTGCATCCTACAGTATTTATGGTCCATTTCTACAATATCAGCATGTATGAGCAGCTTGAGGCCTGAGCTACGTGTATTTGGCCTTTTTCTTAGCCAATGCCAGTATTGATTCATGGTTTATTAGTGTCTGGTTACCACAAAACAGCGTCATGGCACTCACGTGCTGTGAACTGCAGGTTTTGTCATCTGTCACACCGCTTCAATGAATGCACATTGCGGAAGTTATAGCTGAAGTCTATGCCTCAGCGCATGCGTGCCCATCGCACCATTCAAACAGAGGACTAACTTCACCCATTCACATGATCAGTGCCAGTCCCATTGGTTGAAACCCCAGGGATCATATATATATATATCACCTATTCTGGACAGGCAATACATGTAATTGGCGGAGGGGGGCAATCTCTTTAAAATCCTGGGGGCCTGATCCTAGATCCTGGAGCCAATGCAGATTTTCCATTCATAAGAGTAGTTAATGTTGGCGTAGGGATCAGCAATCCCAGTTTTTAGTATACATTTTTTTTTATTTGAAATATTATTTAACCACAATGTAGCTGAACATTTCATCATTACCGATCACTCTGATGCCACATTGAGAATGAATACCTGTACCTACTGTATATTTGAGTACAGTTGATCCATCACTTAAATATCCTGAACCCCGATCCAAAAACATCTTGATTGAGTTCCCTGCAGTAAAAATATTAAGGGACTCCCAGTGCTGTGCAGCCCCTTCGTTCTAAGGATTAGTAAGAGACGGACCCCCAATCAATGTGGAAGTGGTGACATATCCTAGCCATTGCTTAAAGCAGGAAAACCCCTACAATATACAATTAAATATGATGATTTCTATAAATATGAAAGAATTACCAACAATTTTCTTTTAAAGTTTATGTAGATTTCCATACACCTTGTTGGTTTACGTTGAGTTTAGTTCATTTAGGACACAATAAAAGTAATCTAAAACTGTTTTCTAATTGCTCTGCCGAACTGTAATAACTATAATTACTGCATTGCTCCAGACATTAAAACAAAAATTAGTGAACGTCTATTGCTTGTTGTATGTTATTATACTGTATGTTGTTGTGCCACGTTTAAGTTGTTTTTGTGTGTATTACAGGTCGGCGATGCCAAGCCAGAGCTCCAGCAAGTGATTGATGCCTTAGCATTAATTCCAACAAAGGTACGAAGCAGCATTTCTTATGTTCTCTGTCACAGAATGTGAGCTTTACGTGATGATGTGCATGCTGGGAATTCAGTTCCTAATGTGCAGTATGTCTTGAATAATGAGAGTGAAGTACAACGAACCTTAAAGGGGTTGTGCAAGAATATATATACTGTATGCCATGTCACTGTATATACTGTCACTGTATATACTGTTGAGGGGGCCCTGACAATAACATTTTTGACTCCTTCTCCTGGACGGTTTTGAGTTTGGGCCCCGTAGCAGCTGCTTTCCCTATAGCTATGCCCCTGTTTATACCAGTTTTAGAGTAAATGATAGTAAATCTGTCAGGCCGCAGGTGGTCTCTACCAGTCCTGCCAAATCCCGTCTACTTTTATCACCACTTTTGAAAAGTGTTGAGAGAAGTGAAAAGTGACAGACTATGGCTTGTGCCATAATTTGCATCTTTTTTTACCCCTCAATAGTGATAAACGTCCCTCATTATGTTGTATAATTGCTTAATGGAAACATATTCTTATCTTTCTAGGGAAAAGAGGCACCTTTCCATGATTATGATCCTTCAGGTTTACTTCCAAAATCTTTGGATTACTGGACCTATAAGGGATCCCTGACCACCCCGCCTCTCCTGCAGTGTGTCCTCTGGCATGTACTTAAAGAGCCAATTAGTGTGAGCAGTGAACAGGTATGTGGAACGTTTAGTACATCTCTGGTAGGGATATATTGAAGTTTTTTTTTTCAAATTGCTGGTGATAAGAATTATAATTTATTCATTCATATATTCATTCCTTCATTCCATTTAATGTTGATGTGTACCCAGCATTCGGTGCTGATTCATTTCTAAATATATCTAATATAGTGGTCACAGCTCATACTTTTTGGCACAGAGCTTCATATCCTCCTCATGGCCAAAGAGATAGATGGAAAACTTTGGCTACATGCATCCACCACTAGGGGGAGCTTACTGCATACAGTTTTATCATTGAATTCAATGTATAATCAGTATGCAGGAAGGTCTTAAAGGGGTTGTCTATCCTTTACTGAGAAAAAGTAATCTCTAGTTGATCCATTGGGGTCCAACACCCCACATTAATCCCCTCAACCGTTAAAGTTGGCTCCAGAACTACCCAGCTCCATCAATTTTGTATTGGAGGGAGATTGTTACTACAGCACTGCTACCATGAAAGGTGTTTTCTGACATTTTACTACTGATGACCTATCCTCAGTATCTGATCATGGGGGTCCGACACCCGGGACCCCTGTGGATCAGCAGTTTGAGAAGGCAGGCTCCTGTGAGCGCCGCGGCCCCGCTACTGACGAGAGGTTCATCTGTCACGTGATCTAGATAAAGCTCAGTCCCATAGAAGTGAATGGCGCTGAGAGCGATAGCAAGCTCAGCGGTTATACAGTGTACGGTGTTGTGCTTGGTGAGCTAAGAGAAGTCAGTGGTGCTCACAGGAGGTCTGGTGCCTTCTCAAACAGCTGACCTATTTTCAGGGTAGGTATTTAATATCAGATTGGTGGGTGTCCATCTTCCGGCTTCCCCTCCGTTCAGCTGTTAGAAGAGGTAGCGCACTTGTGCAAGCTCTACTTCTGCTTCAGAATTGCCTGCGTGTTGTCTCCTTTGTCTGAGTAATTACAGCTGCTCGCCCCATGTGACTGAATGGGACAAGCAGTTGTAATTGTACTGCGCGGCCACCAAGGAGACGGCGCACAGGCATTTTATTAATCTGAAGCAGAGCTCGCACGAGCGCCGCTGCCTCTTCAAACAGCTGATCGCCGTAGGTGCCAGGAGTCTGGCCCCTGCCAATCAGATATTAAGGATAGGTTCTCAGTATTTTAGCACTCCACAGCCCCTTTACAACATGATTGAACAATTTTGGCCCCAGAAAACAAAATAATGTTCAACCGTGCAGTATAACAAGCTGAACTGGGTGGACGTACGTCTTTTTTCAGCCTTACAAACTATGGGGGAGGTTTATCAAAACTGGTGTAAAGGAAAACTGGCTTAGTTGCCCATAGCAACCAATGAGATTCCACCTTTCATTTTCCATAGGAGCTCTGAAAAATAAAAGGTGGAATCTGATTGGTTGCTATGGTCAATGGTCAACTAAGCCAGTTTTCCTGTACACCAGTTTTGATAAATCTCCCACTATGTTACTATGTTCATGGGTGGACATTAAAGGGGCTGTCTCACTTCAGCAAATGGCATTCATCATGTAGAGAAAATTAATACAAGGCACTTACTAATATATTGTGATTGTCCATATTGCCTGCTGTGCTGGCTTCATTTATTTTTCCATCACATTATACACTGCTCGTTTCCAGGGGTTATGACCACCACTGTAGCACAGTAACGTGGTGGCCGGGATGGGAGCTGCTGCGCATGCGTGCCGATACGCGCTCCTGCAGTCCTGGTCACCAGAGATACCAGAGCCTTTTCCTATAGTGTGCAGGCATGACCACCACTGCTTGATTGCAGGGTGGTCATGACCATGGAAATGAGCAGTGTATAATGTGATGGAAAAAATTAATCCCGCCGGCAAAGGAAGCAATATGGACAATGACAATACATTAGTAAGTGCCTTGTATTCATTTTCTCTACATGATAAATGCCATTGGCTGAAGTGAGACAAAACCCTTTAAGTTTTCTTACAGAATTCTGTTAGGATCCTTGTATTATTCATACATAAGGAGGAAGTTCACATCCATCTGGTCCATCAATGAGTAGATTGTGCACAACTACAATTTACTAGCTTTACTGTAATCTCTTCAAGCTGAAAGTAACGCACAGCAATGTGATAGCATTCTGTCTAATATATTTCGTACTAGAGACCAGAGAATAGTCTAATCTGGTTTATAAAACCCATGTTCATATAATCTATTAGGGAATAGAGGATTCACTCTGTAAACCGGAGTTGAAAGCAGCTATAAAGAGCGCCTTTAGATCTGGAGGGCTCAGCACGTCTCATTGAGTGCATGCCTTCAATGGAAAGTATGTAATGCTTCATTTCTCCTGCGGGGGTGCTGTTAGAGAGTTGATCACTTGTAGCTAAAGCAACAGATTATAGCTGGTCTCAGCATTTGGACCTTACAAGACCTGGCACTGTCTAGGACAGAGCAGTTTTTAGGTGACGTAGCAGAAATTATAGTATAGAGCCCAGAGCTAAGGGTGCTTTGTAGCGGTGTCATTGGCCTTGGTGTGGTCCTGCATCTAAATTAAAGGATGTCACTGGAAAGGGAAAAACATGAGAAAGCTGCAGAGAACGAAAGTAGTCAGTGGCCTTCATATTGCCTGTGGGTGTATTAATTTAGCTGTCATGATATAGTTGTATGGTAAGATGTTGGCGGTGTGTCAGAAGAGGAACACTGCTGTAAAAAAATGTTCGCCGATGATAAGGGCAGAGAATCCGCTAAGTAACTGTTTACAGCTTAAGATTTTGACATCTGCCATGACTTTCCATTTTCATCATAGGGAACCTCCCTTATCTCACAGCAGCAGTGACATGTCACCGTAGGCTCTCTGATTGACTAATATTCACCAAGGCTGTCTATGTTTTTACAATAAACTATGGGATTTTCCACAGCCCTCGATGTGTCCATAGTGCTCAGGCTACCGTCTGCCTTTCTGCGGCCCATGTCAGACCATGGATGTCATATTCCAGTTTTATATGCATGCAGAAGTCACATTCTATGCAGGAAATGATTTTTTTTTTCCCCCCATAATGTTTGTATGTCTAAAATATCCATAAGCAAGAAGTAATACGTGAATGAAGGCTGCATTCACGCAAAGCTGCGCAACACAGATATTTAATGAGGCCATATGTACAATCACTAATTCCAAGTGCCATGGGAGGCAACTAACAACCACAGAAACAGCAGCTCTTGATAGGATGTTGTTGGGTTTTACAGAGATAAATGTTCTAAACGAGCAAAGGCAAGTAAATCCCCTTATTATTCTCATTCTCATTCATTCATATAGCGCCATCAGCTTCCGTAGTGCTTTACATAGCGCAATATTGGGGTAATGGTTTTAAAGACAGTGTGGTTTACACAAATGAAATATTGTGGTCAAGATCCATCAGGTAGGAGCTCTGCCCTTGTGAGCTTACAGTCTCTAAGGCTTGGGCTACATGTTCTACATACCAAGTAATTGAAGTAATCAAACACAATGCAACAGCATCTGCAAACACAGACTATATGAACGGATGCTATACCCAATATATTAATAAATGGACTTAGCAAATATATTTGATCAAAATCATTTGTGCCCATCCACCACGACAAGGTTACATAGTTACATAGTTAATATGGTTGAAAAAAGATGTAAGTCCATCACGTTTAACCAAGGGATAGGTGGTGACCTCTATTGGATGGGAACCTATACTAAATGTCACCTTTTTGGTGCGAACCAGCCTCCAATAAATTCAGAGAAGGGAGGTTCCAAATATATACTGGACCCACTCTGTATGCTACATCTCCTGGAGCCAGCTGGCCTCCAGTGAATAAAAGAAGGGCAGGCTTCAGCTTTATGCTAGACTTATTAAAATCACCCTATGGGAAAGATGGGTTAGTCAGGAATGCACCACCAAAATGGAGACAGCCACAAACCCAAATGCGCACTGCAAAAAAAAACAAAAAAACAAAAAAACAAATTTAGCACATTCTAATGTGCAGTTGCACGTAGCTATGGCTGAAAATAGAAAATAGAAAATCAAACACAATGCCACAGCACTCTGCAAACGCAAACTATATGAACAAATGCTATACTCACTAGATGAATACACGTGAGGTACTTAGCAAATATATTTTGATCCAGATAGTTGATGTACCTCCCGTTTATTCGTCTTTCCCACAGGCTGACTTTAATTAGTGTAGTACAAAGCTGAACCCTGCTCTCCCTGGCACCAGGGGAGGTAGCGTACAGAGTCCATCCAGTATATTGCCACAGGGTGTGATAATAATACAGACATTAAAGCGGACAACTGTCTGAAACCTTAGGTGCTTCTCTAAATGTTATATAATAGTCATGACCTTTTAATAAACTTAAACAAAAATGTTTCAAAATTCCAACCCACAATATTAAGGCTACTTTCACACTTGCGCTTTCCCTTTCCGCTATTGAGATCCGTCATAGGATCTCAATAGCAGGGGAAAACGCTTCCGTTTTGTCCCCATTCATTGACAAATCTGAACTGAACGAAACGGAATGCACAAGGATGCATTCCATTCCGTTTGGTTGCGTCCCCATCGCGGACAGAATAACACTGGAAGCAGCATTTTTCTGTCCGCGATGTGGTGCGAAGCAAGGCGGATCCGTCCTGACACACAATATAAGTCAATGGGGACAGACACAATAGAAAAACGTCTTGGCTATGCTAAAGATATTACATCTGGTTCCGTTCCTAACGCATGCATGCAGTTGTATTATCAGAACGGAAGCGTTTTTGCTGATCCATGACGGATCCAGCAAAAACGCTGGTGTGAAAGCAGCCTAATGAAACAGTAAGCTAAACCTGTGTTGAAAAAAGGAAGTTGCAGAGCGCTCTGCCCCTTCAGCTTTTCTTGGCTTTGCTCTGCTTTTTGAGTGCGTAGAGTACTGATCCCATTTACATTCCACAGGCTTGAAAAGCCGAGCAGAACCAATGAAAGTCGAAGAGGAAGAGCGCCCCGAACAGTGCTTCTGCCCCTTAGTTTTTTTTTCTGATAGAGAGCTCCAGGGTCTCACTGCATTTTAGGTGCCCTTTTAGTGTAGTGCTGTTTTTGGAAGAAAGAGACCATGATTTTCTATTTGTGCATAACAGCTAAACCATAGTTTACCATCAGATTTGAAATCTTAAAAATGAATAATGTAATTTATTTTCAGTATAGCTATTTCTATATATTATATAACATTTTGTGCATTTATTTTAGATATCAAGACTGCGAGGCCTTTACTTTAATGACGAACTTGAGAGCCCTTGCCACATGGTTGACAATTATCGCCCACCACAGCCACTGAAGGACCGAGAAGTTAGAGCCTCATTTCATTAGGATCAGAACCAACCACGGGTGCCGAGATCAGACTTGGCTCTAATGATGGCCAGTTTCACATGAGCATATTCAGTCTGGGGAACCGGCTTCCGCGGGGCAGTCGTATTTCCCCGACTGGACACTACTTGTCTAACGTGAACTCGCAGCATCATAATAATTTATGATGCCGTGAATTCCCACCTGACGGCAGGTCTACTGAACTGTACTGATGGCATTATGTGCATCATGTCAGTACAGTTCAGAAGACCTGTGGCCAGACTGGGATTTACAGCATCATAAATTATTACGACACTGCCAGTTCACTTCCGACCAGGAAATACAGCTTCCACATGGAGTGCTTTTCCCGGACTGATTTGTGTCAAACTGGTCTATATCTGGCTGGTGCAAACTGGTAGCAGTGATCTCTCTATGCCGATTCTCTAATCCCTGTGTGAGTATTAGGAACTGATTAATGAAATGTGAAAAATGTAGGTGAATCATTTAAAATGTGAAATGTTGCTCACAGCCTAACCAAGCCTAGCTTCTACTGATTTTCTTCCACAATTAATGCTGCACTAATATGGCAAAAGACGGGGGAAGGGGGGTCGCTTTGTCCATAGGAATATTTAAAGATTATGTCTTAAGATGAAAACTTGAACTACATACACTGCTATGTATAACTTAATGTGAATTTGTGTTTTAAAATCTTATCTACTTGATGCATAAGTAATATATTGATTTTAATAGGAGTGTAAATATTTTAACTGTACATGTCAAAAAACACATGAAAAGTTTTATTGGTGCTTACCATGTCTTAACATG
The DNA here is from genome assembly GCF_014858855.1 of Bufo gargarizans. NCBI lineage: Eukaryota > Metazoa > Chordata > Amphibia > Anura > Bufonidae > Bufo > Bufo gargarizans. Next base: position 75,011,673 of record NC_058084.1, read on the forward strand.
AAGGAAGAGGAGATTATAAATGTATTTTTCAATACCTTAATAAAAATTGCTACCACAAACCATTATGAGTGTTGTTTTTACCTATTTACCTACAAGATCAGTAGAAAATTGAGATATTGGAATATGTTAATTGTGACTGTCAATGGATGGGTTCACCCAGTATCATCAACTTTAGTTCTGACATTAGATTTGACGTCTGCAATCTAGCACATTCAGGACAGTGTAAGGCTACTTTCACACTTGTGGTGTTAATTCCGGTATTGAGATCCGGCAGAGGATCTCAATACCGGAATTAAATTGATCCGTTTTGATTTTGCACATCAGTATGCATCCGTTCCGTTAGGATGCAGTTGTGTGAAATCAAAACGGAAAAAAACGGATCCGTCACTAAATATATTGAAAGTCAATGGTTGACTGATCTGTTTTTTTTAGGCTCCTAATGTCACCATTGACTTACATTATTTTCAGTGCCAGATCCATTTTTTTCTTTCCTTATGACCGGACATAAAACCGCAGCTTGCAGCGGTTTTGTGTCCGGTCACAAAGCTGAATACTGATGGAACAGAAGACATCCTGATGCATCCTGAACTGATCTCTTTCCATTCAGAATGCATGAGGACCAAACGGAAACATTTTATTCCAGTATTGAGATCCTCTGCCGGATATCAATACCGGAATTAACAACACAAGTTTAAAAGTACCCTAACACTAAAATAAGCAGGCCTTAAAGGGACACTGACAGGCCCAATAACCATAATTAGCTGTACATATGCATGCACAGGTCTTCTAGTGTGCATTAAAAACATATAAGTATCCCCCCTGTCCACATTATGAATACAGTAAGCTCATGTTTTATAACCTGAAGTAATTGCTTTTCTTTCTGCCCAAGGGGCGGGGTTTCAGCTCCACTGATGCTGGCGGGGCACTAGTGGAGCTGAAACCCCGCCCCTTGGGCAGAAAGAACAGCGATTACTTCAGGTTATAAAACGTGAGCTTACTGTATTCATAATGTGGGCAGGGGGGATACTTATATGTTTTTAATGCACATTAGAAGACCTGCGCATGCATATGTACAGCTAATTATGGTTATTGGGCCTGTCAGTGTCCCTTTAAAAAAACCTTTTGAAGCCAAGGAAGGTAGGAAGTTCCAAGGTTTATTCCAGCTCTGCAGATCCACGGGTGCACGGCCAGTTCTTAGGGCATATTCACTCAACAGTTAAAAAAACAGCAGCTAAAAATGTTTAAAAGTTTTTTCTGGCCTTTTTTATAGGGGGCCGTCTTCCTATGAAAACAGACATGTCCTATTTCATAACGGACAGAATTCACAGTCCATTAAAAAGATGGAGACGTGAATACACCCATAGTCATTGTTCTGAAAATGGCCGTGTGACGGCCGTTAAGGGCTATGTACACCTTTTGGGGGCATTTTATTTTTATGATTGCATTTTATACTCATTTTGGGCTAAAAATTATTTCTTTCAATTGGTCTTTATTAAAACTGTTCAGCTGTTTCTGAGACACAAGGGTTAAAAATCAGTCTGTTTGCAAGCTGTAACAGTCTGTTTTCTTTGAATCTCGTCATCTGTCGGCTCATGTGTAGCTGTTATCTTTGATCTCCTGACCTCATAAACACTTATTTAAGGCTACTTTCACACTTTTGCGGCAGGACGGATCTGACAGGCTGTTCACCATGTCGGATCCGTCCTGCCGCTATTTCGCCATGCCGCCGGACCGCCGCTCCGTCCCCATTGACTATAATGGGGATGGGGCGGAGCTCCGGCGGTGCACGGCGAAAGCCGCCGGACTAAAAAGTCCTGCATGTCCGACTTTTTAGTCTGGCGGCTTTTGCCGTGCTGCACCGGAGCTCCGCCCCCATCCCCGTTATAGTCAATGGGGACGGAGCGGCGGTCCGGCGGCACGGATCCGACATGGTGAACAGCCTGTCGGATCCGTCCTGCCGCAAGTGTGAAAGTACCCTAAGACATGTTCTTATCAGTTTGATAAGAATTAATAATGATAATAATAATATGTATTTATATCACGTCACCATATTCTGCAGTGCTTTACAATTCAGAGGGTTTGTGTACAAAACAAAACACATCACAATGTAACCGGCTAATATACAACTGAAACACTGGGAGTCAGGGCCCTGCTCGCAAGAGCTTACAATCTATGTATGAGAAAATAGGGGTAACACAGGAGGTAGTTGATTGTTATATGTAGTAATTGAGCCTTTATACTGAAAGCAGTGGTGTAGGCCGATCTGCTTCGGGTGTGTGGACTGTCAGAATATTGAGTTCAGGTCTGAAGAGTGGGTGGGTGGGGGGAGGTTACTCGGGAACAGTCAGTTTAGGAAGCATGATAAGCTTTCTTGAAAAGATGTGTTTCCAAGGCACGTTAGAAGGTAGGGAAGTTGGGAACTAACCTGATATTCCGGGGCAGAGCATTTCAAAGAGTAGGTGCAGCTCCAGAAAAGTCTTGAAGACGGGAGTGAGAGGTACGAATAATGGAGGGTTTTAATCTTAGATCACTAACAGAACGGAGAACACGAGTATGGTGGCAGATGGAAATGAGGAAGAAGATGTATGGAGGTGCAGCACTGTGGAGAGCTTTGTGGGTCAGAAGTTTGAACTGTATTCTGTGTGGATGGACATCAGTGTAGTGGGTGGATAGATAGATGAGCCTGGCTGCAGCATTTAGGACAGACTGAAGGGTGGAGAGTTTAGTGAGAGGGAGACCGATTAGTAATGAATTACAGTGGTCAAGACAAGAATGATTCAAGGCAACAATAAGAGTTTCGGCCGTTTCCACCGTAAAAAAAAAGGGCGGATTCTGGAGCTTCAATAAATGTTTATGAGATCAGGAGATCATATATGAGCTACACCTGATCCGTCAGATGATGGGATTCAAAGAAACTAGACTGTGGCGTTATTCAGAGAAACAGACAGTGAGATCTTGCAAACAGACTGATTTTTAACCATTGTATCTCAGAAACGGCTGAACATTTTTAATAAAGACCAATTGAAAAAATTATTTTAGCTCAAAAAGAGTAAAATGTAATCATAACAAAAAAATTGCCCCGAATTTGTCCATAGCTTTTAAAAAGGATGTCTGTTTGACAGCCATTTTCTTTTTTACTGTTGTGTGGATGTACCCTAAGACTTTATTCACAAGTGTGCAGGAGCAGCAGCTTTATGAGGAACATGTCACATAACCTTTGCATGCTTTCTTACCAAAACTACAAAACCCTTGTGTAACGGATCTCCTAACACCCCAACTGGGTACCTCCGTTGATGGATGCTCCTAGTGCTTTCCGAGGACTCCAAGCACTCCACTTGACACCGTAAGCACTGCCGACCCCACGAACCGCCAAAAATTGGTTGGGATCTCGTCGTCTTCTACACACCCTGGGCCTACGACAGGGTTTCCAGGTTCCAGTGGGTGACCCTCTCTTCTTTCAGAGAGCTATGCAGGAACAAGCTCTTACAAGAGCTAGGGATTATACTCTGGAGAGTATAATGATTATAGCAATCCCCAGAGTGTAGTTCTACAATCCCCCAAACATGAGCCCAGACTTCATGAAGGGTAGAACAGGACACTTTAATGAGGCTACATGCCAGTCTTTTATGCAGGTCTCCCAGCAATGGGGACCTTCTGGAAGACTAAGACAGTTTGTACATAAACCAATCACATGCAGTTACAGGCAGAAAACACACACATGTGATACAATTAACCAACACAATGGGATACCGTAATCACTCACAGGCAGAAACTACCCATTTTTCCCTTTGTAGAATAATGAGCCGGGGGGAGGGTCTCCATAGTTCTTGGTCCATAGTCCATAGGAAGGAGGCTAGCCCTCAGGCCTCTCCAGCAGCCCCAGTGACAGTTCAATCCGTCACATCTTGTATGCTTTCTTATCAAATGGAAATAAAGTATGAACCCATAGACTTCTTGGGATGCAATGTTACATCTCCATAGGCTTCAGAGTTTGTAGGCCTAAGACCTGATGATGGATCTAGTATGTCTTCCTCATACTTATCTCTATCACTGTTAAGCTGGCTATGCACATATGTAAGGTTCAGTAGTAAGATAGCAATGTCGTTTGTAAAGCTGGAGAAAGATATGTCCATTCAGTTCAGCTTATTCCAGGGGAAGGCAAACACCCCCCAAAAAAAGTCACTTTTCTTCATCTTAGGGAAAAAAAATCCTCCAAACCTGACAATCAGAATAACTCCCCGGATCAATGACCCTTCTCCAGAAATCTAGTAACTATAACATGCAGTATTGTTGCCCTCAAGAAATGCATCAAGGCCCCTTCTCTCTACCTTTTATAATATACTAATTAGCCTCTAGGAGTGGGGGGGGGGGGGGGGGTGTTGTTCCTGCTCCTAGAGGCTCCGTTCTCCCACCTTTGTCGCCTCCCTCCAAGTCCTGATTGACAGGTCCAAGCAGTGCTCGCATCCGTCTGCCAGCCCTGTGCTCTGGTAAAATCTTGCACCGCTCAGTATTAGGCACGGTGAGGAAGCTGGCAGCCTGCGATCGTCTTTCCCTCACCGTGCTTGCGCCGAATGCTGAACGGTGGGAGATTTCACCAGAGCACAGGGCTGGCAGACAGATGTGAGCGCTGCCTGGCCCTGTCAATCAGGATTTGGAGGGAGGCGACAAAGGTGGGAGAATTGAGCCTCTAGGAACAGGAACAACGCCCCCCCCCCCCCCCCCCGCTCCTAGAGGCTAATTAGCATAATATAAAAGTTAGATTTCTGGCGTAACGGGGGCACAGATAAAAGTAGGAATAGGCTAGTTAGGGTTAGCTGACATTAGCACATCGCTAATGTCAGCTAGCTTAATAGGGTTAAATCTGGTGACAGAATCCCTTTAAGAGGGTGCAGTTGCACACTGCCCAGTGCGATGAGGTGGCCCAGCCCTCGGTGCACTTACCTGCTCATTTGCATATGGATTAAAAGTGTTCTCTAGGATGAAATAACAGATCGCTAAATAAAAGGTATTTTTACATTCAACTCAGCGAGCCCTACAAGGCATTGTGCCTGGTGTAACAGTGAATTTTCTAGTGAGAGATGCCCTTTAAGAGGAAAGGTTTTTGAATTTCATAATTTGTATGGTTCACAATATATCTCTTTGTCACAGCATCTACCTCAACATCAGTTCTGATATCACCTAGACCTATGGGTGCCTCTTATCTGCCTAAAAACAAATACCGCCTGAATTGATCATCTGTTTTGCTTGACAATAACACAGTTGTTGCTATAGCAGACTACTGGGAATTTGACAATACTTCCTTGCACAGGTTAAGGGTAAAGAATAGATAATCCATTTCCAGCTTAAGAGGATGTCCCCACCCCCCCCCAAAAAAAATAATAATAAAAAATTGCACATTTTTTAAAGCTGCACTTGGATCTGAATAGTTTTGTAATTGCATGTATTTAATAAAATATATCTTTATGGCGCCACCTGCTGTTTGTTCTTTTTCGCCATCTCTCTGTCTACTGCTGTAGACACTCATGCTGCAATCATAAGAGCTGCAGAGGAGAGAGCTGCAGCAGAAGGGACACACCCCCTGCACTGTAGCTGAAAGGACACCCCCATGACAAAGGATATGCCCCCTGAGCTGCCAGCTTGAAATTTATCTAGCAGAGCAATACGAGTAATATATGAGAGCTCTGGATCCATGTGAGGTACAGGGCTGGTTGTAACTTTTCTAGATTTTATTTACATTAATCATGGGATAGCCTCATTTTGACCCAGGCAGCCTCCCTGATCTGAGCATCGGAGAATTTCATACTTTGATGCCCTCGTTTGCCCTGCGCGGAATCACGCAGTGCAAAGGCTTTTTGGAGAACCAGGCTCTTAATGGGAATGCTAGGTGGAGGCTTCCACCTAGCAGTGAGCCCAGTGACGTCACCGGCGCTGATAGACGGGCTTTAGTGCTACCCTAGAATACCCTGGCCTTTAAAACGACTAGGGCAGCGCTAAAGCCCACCCATCAGTGCCCGTGCCATCACTAGGAACACTGCTCGGCCCTAAACAGACAGCCCTTGCCCTGTGCGATATAACGCAGGGAAAGGGAGAGCATGAAATGCTCCGATGCTCATATCGGGGGGGGGGGGGGATGTCTGGGGGATATGGGGATAACCCCTTTCAGTTGACCATATACAGTACTTTAGATAGGTATTGACCGAATGCTTGTTTGGCTGCCAACTAATCAACTGGACACCCCATGAACATATCAATAGATTGAACTTAAGAACGTCCACAACATACGGTACATGTATAAAATTTTATACTTTATTGAAATCATTAAAATTAAATTATAAGATAAAAATGAGTCACACTACAAAAAAGTCAAACACATTCCCTAATTAATTCTAATTAAAATATTTGTGCCAAAATTTAACCTGACCGTAGAATGGAACAAAATGTATTCAACGTCACTTTCTATCTGGAGTTCAAGGTATTCACGAATCTTACTATGTTATTATTTTTCTTCCTCATGGGTGGTGTTTGTAGGCGTTCAGATCTTTTCGTGCGAAGATTTGTATGGATGAGTCCATCAGATGCACGTTTGATAGTGATAGCTAGAAAGTCAATGACATTATAATTCCATTCATATGTCATATGTAATTTATTAAGACTGGCATTTTACTCAAATGATTAAAATGACATCTATATATATAAAGAAGGACTTATATATGTATGTATGTTCCGAGATCACTCAAAAACGCAACCATTGATTTCAACGAAACTTGGTATACACATCCCTTGCTACCTGGAAAGAAATCTCGGGGGGGGGGGGGGGGGGTCCTACGTGCCCCACAGCAGCTGCATGGAGTTTGTATGCTCCAACTGTTTTTGCTACACACATATTGCTCTGTAACTCAAGAACTCATCGATCAATTTCTACTAAACCTGGTACACATATCACTTACTATCTGGGAAAGAAAACTGTGAAGGTAACATGCCGGTACACAATGATTTGCTGTCTGTCCCGACGTCTGTCTGTCTGTTCTTTATGCGCGACCAAACAACTGGACCGATCTTCACCAAATTAGGAACACAAGTACATCAGGTGTCCGGGAAGGTCTCAGCTCTCTAGGACGTAAGTCAGTTGCTGCCTATCATTATAAACATTTTTGAGACAAAATGTCATGCGACACATGTCGTCGTGTAGCCCTAGCCCTAGCATTACAGGGGCAGGGCGCTGTGGAGGTCACTGTTAAAGGGGCAGGCACTGTGAAGGTCACTGTTAAAGAGGCGTTCACTGTGGCTGTTACTGTTAAGGGGGCAGGCCGCTGTGGAGGTCACTGTTAACGGGGCGGACACTGTGGAGGTCACTGTTAAGGGGGCATGGGCCACTATTAAAGGGCAACTTCTGTGGAGGTCACTGTTAAGGCAGCAGGGTACTGTGAGGTCACTGTTAAGGGGGCAGGGTACTGTCAGGTCACTGTTAAGGGGGCAGGGTACTGTCAGGTCACTGTTAAGGGGGCAGGCCCCTGAGGAGGTTTCTGTCAAGGAAGTGGGGAGCTGTGAAACTCACTTTTAAAGGGGGGTTGGGGGGCTGCTGTTTAGGTCAAAGTTAAGGGGATAGGCTGCTGTGGAGGTCCCATTTTAAAGTGAGGGGGACTGTGGGGGAGGGGTCTGTGTTAAGAGGTGGGGGACTGTGTAGTTCACTGTTAAAGGGGCAGGTTGCTGTAGAGGTTAAATAAAGTGCCCAGTGCATATAACGTAATAAATAAATAATACAATGCAGTACAAAGTAAGTACAGCTAATGTTATGGTAGTAATCAGTGCCAATGAGTACACAGTACCTCAATATCAGGCTCTACCAAAATGAGGGCCCAGTTGAACCTTTTCTCCCACAATATCTGCTGTGAAGATTGAATCATGAGTCCTTTATACATGGTAGATGATTGGTTAGTAAAGCTATCTAGAGGGTAAACAAGCAAGAATATCTGGTGCGTATGCCTTTTATAATAAAAAAATGTCTACAAGCTCCTGCCACGATGCAATTAAAATGCAGTCTTGTGATATCATATTAAAAGCACAGAGGTGCGCATCCACAAGAAAATCCTCTGCACTCACATTACTACACTGGGTCCACCATTTAACTCTAGGATGCTAGACTTCAGTTTCTCCAGATAAAACAATATCACTGTACTGTGCTCAAATGCAGCCCTGTGATAAGTAACCCATTTATACTAGTTCTTCGCATCCTCTAGATGAGCAGAAAAAGATCATGAAGATCCCACAAGTACATTCATGCCCTTACCTACCAACTCTATAAATCAGCAATATTGCAAAATACAACTGACACAAATTAATGTCAGAAGATATTACCCCAAAATATCCTGTAATATGTATATACAGTGCTGCCCATAATTATTCATACCCCTGGCAAATTTTGACTTAAAGTTACTTTTATTCAACCAGCAAGTAATTTTTTGACGGGAAATGACATAGGTGTCTCCCAAAAGATAATAAGACGATGTACAAGATTATTGTGGAAAAAAAAACATTTCTCAGCTTTTATTTACATTTGAGCAAAAAGTGTCCAGTCCAAAATTATTCATACCCTTCTCAATAATCAATAGAAAAGCCTTTATTGGCTATTACAGCAATCAAACGCTTCCTATAATTGCAGACCAGCTTTTTGCATGTCTCCACAGATATTTTTGCCCATTCATCTTTAGCAATGGCTCCAAATCTTTCAGGTTGGAGGGTCTTCTTGCCATCACCCTGATCTTTAGCTCCCTCCTGTCTGGACTCTGGCTGGGCCACTCCAAAACGTTAATGTTGTTGTCTGCTAACCATTTCTTCACCACTTTTGCTGTGTGTTTGGGGTAATTGTCATGCTGAAATGTCCACTGGTGCCCAAGGCCAAGTTTCTCTGCAGACTGCCTGATGTTGTTGTTGAGAATCCTCATGTATTGCTCTTTTTTCATGGTGCCGTTTACTGTGATTAGGTTCCCTGGTCCATTGGCTAAAAAACACCCCAAAAGCATTAGGTTCCCACGACCATGTTTGACAGTGGGGATGGTGTTCTTTGGGTTGAAGGCTTCTCCTTTTTTACGCCAAATGAAGGAAACATCATTGTGACCAAACAATAAAATTTTTGTTTCATCTGACCATAACACAGAAGACCAGCAGTCTTCTTCTTTGTCCAGATGAGCTTTTGCAAAGGCCAAGCAAGCTTTTGTGTGCCTTATCTGGAGAAGTGATGTCCTCCTTGGTCTGCATTGTGCAGTGTCCGTTGGTTTGTCTGCCTTGAGACATTGCCACCAGCAGAGCCCAGATTCACCAGGATGACCTTGGTGGTGATCCTTGGATTCTTTTTCACCTCTTTAACTATCTTCCTGGCCAGCACAGGCGTCACTTTTGGCTTTTGACGTCATCTGAGATCAACAGTGCGGAACATCTTGTATTTTTTGTTCAAATGTAAATAAAAGCTGAGAAATGTTTTTTTTTTCCCCACAATAATGCCTCTTGTACATCGTCTTATTATCTTTTGGGAGACACCTATGTCATTTCCCGTCAAAAAATTACTTGCTGGTTGAATAAAAGTAACTTTAAGTCAAAATTTGCCAGGGGTTTGAGTAATTTTGGGCAGCACTGTATATTTTTTTTACTGTGTTGACCTTTGACTATGTCCTGACAGTTTTTCTTCTTCAGGATAAGCATGGGCAGTTGGTCTACCTTCCCAGCTAGTACAGCTTCTCTCTCCTTCACTGCAGTGAAATCTTCTGAACCCAGCGAGCATATGCAAAGAGAGAACAGGATGCGCCAAGTTACTGTATTTGGGTATGGCCACGAGGTCTGAACTGCTGAACTGGCTGTCCTAAAGAAGTTCCCTAAGGGTACCGCTAAGTGGTCGGGTTTCCTGATGCAGTTTTTGAAGCCATAACCAAGAGGATAAATCATATCTGTCCTTTACACTTTCTTTCCTTTTAAGATCCCCTCTTGATTTTGGATACCAAAGCTGCATACATAAACCTGCCCCTGAGGGTGTACCGTACATATGACAACAGAGGGTTCTGGAGATGTCTTCTTCATTCGTGAACATAAAGGATTGTTTTATCAAGACAAATTCTACAAGAGAACTACACTATTTCAGGCATGGCCAACCTGCGGTTCGCCAGCTGTTGTAAAACTACAAATCCCACCATGCCCTGCTGTAGGCTGATAGCTGTAGTCAGGTCTACAGTTTGGGCATGCTGGGAGTTGTAGTTTGGCCATCCCTGGTCTATTTTGTCCTCAGATCTGGCATGTCTACATAAGGTGTCTAGTTACTACATGTAGAATTTCTACTAAAGGCAATGAAGTCAGTTCTTCGACTGAAAGGTGTTTCAGTAACTGCTATCTAGTGTCTGTAAGCTTTGAGATGTCAGTACCCACACAACTGTCAGATCAAACTCAAGCAGGACGAGCTAAAAGCCCTATCAGGCAAGGTTATTTATGGAAATTCCATGTGTCCATTCATAAGCAATAATTTTATGCTACCATCACCGAGCTACTCATTCTTCTTGCCTATGGCATATACACTTCTATTTTTATGCACATAATAAACTCATTAGATTACAATGTGCATCAAAGCTGTACTGCTAGCCTTATCATGTATACCTTTGGCCTATCCAGGATTGTGCAGATTTTGAAGTTATTATGTTACAGTATGCAGATTAGCTCTCCTCATAAAAGAATAAAACTCTCTCTAGTATCACTTAACCTTAGCTACCCTGTAAGTCAATATCTGACCAACTAAAGAGCCTTCAGCTCTGACTAGGGATCTCAGACAAGTCAGATGCACCTTCTGAAGACAGCTGTAAGACTCCCTACAACAACTGGATCTCCTCAAGAAGGACCAACATTCCTCCTGAGCTGCACCAAAGCCATCTAACCTAACCAGCCTGTACTCTGCTCTTTACTGATGGGGCAATAATCCCGAAACAGCTGCCTAAAGACCTGTGGGTCTCAGCTGGCTGAAATCCCTAGCAATTGTTTCAGGATCTTTAACAGGTCGGACATAAACTTACAAGTTTATACTGGAGGTAGAATTAGAGAGTCAGTTTTCTTCCTAATGGAGAACTATTTGCCATTGCCTGTAAGACTCTCTACAGAAGCTGATCTCAACAAGGAGAACCGTTACCCACTGAGTGTTAAATTAGGAATTAATAGCCTGGCTGCAGGAGCTATAAATAGTAAAAAAAAGCTTAGAAAGAATTTTGGAATATATTTTTGGTAGTCTTTATTCTGCTATATATTTTAAAAATCAACTAAAATCATGGGCAAACAACAAGATTAAAAGGAGTAAATTAAACTGTTAAAGGGAACCACCATGAAAATACAAATTAATCTGCAGGTAGCATGTTATAGAGCAGGAGGAGCTGAGCAGATTGATGTATAGGTTTATGGGAAAAGATTTAGTAAAATTTGTATTTCATGCATTTAAAGTCCTGCTCATTCTGGGCTTTGAAGTAAAGGAGGTGGTCCCATCAGTGATTGACAGATTGACAGCTGTGTGTACACAGTCATAGAGGGATGGCTGTCAATCACTGATAGGACCGCCTCCTTAACTTCAATCACTGATAGGACCGCCTCCTTGACTTCAGTCACAGATAGGACCTCCTCCTTGACTTCAAAGCTCAGAATGCTCTATAACATGCTGCCTGCAGCTCAGACATTGTGTTCAATGTGACAGGTTCCCTTTAATTAAGGGGCTTAGAAGAAAAATTACATGATCAGCAGAAGTAAAAAAAAAGTATAACAAACACTGCAAACCACATACTATCTTGTTGCCTTAAAGGGATTCTGTCACCACATTTTACCCCCTACAGTAAAACATAGCTACTCGTAGGTCTCCCTGAGCTGTATGCAGCGCATTTCGCTCGACGATGCCATTACCTGTAGTCCGCATGGGCGCAGACTACAGTGTGTAGTGCGCACGCGCGGGATTACAAACAGGCTCAGGTTCAGGGATTACGTCAGCGTGACGGCTCTTGAATATATTATATTAGAGGCGGCGCTGGACTCAGGAAGGCGGCGCTAGGCACCGGACCGAGGGGTGCGGCTGGGCACCAAGTTAGGAAAGGACCTCCCCTTATGTAAGTCATTAGCATATCACTAAAATCAATTTTATAAAAAAAATAAATTAAGACTATTAGTTAATAAGGGCATCATTTAATACAGCTCAGGGAGACCTACAAGTAGCTATGTTTTACTGTAGGGGGTAAAATGTGGTGACAGAATCCCTTTAACCACCTCAGCCCCCTAGCTTAAACCCCCTTAATGACCAGACCACTTTTTACACTTCTGCACTACACTACTTTCACGGTTTATTGCTCGGTCATACAACTTACCACCCAAATGAATTTTACCTCCTTTTCTTCTCACTAATAGAGCTTTCATTTGGTGGTATTTCATTGCTGCTGACATTTTTACTTTTTTTTGTTATTAATCGAAATTGACCGACATTTTTGCAAAAAAATGACATTTTTCACTTTCAGTTGTAAAATTTTTCAAATAAAACTACATTTCTATATACATTGTTCTCTAAATTTATTGTTTTACATGTCTTTGATAAAAAAATGCAATAAGTGTATATTTATTGGTTTGGGTAAAAGTTATAGCGTTTACAAACTATGGTGCAAAAAAATTTATTTACACACTTTGACTTTCTAAGCACCTGTCTGTTTCCTGAGGTTCTACAATGCCCAGACAGTAGAAACACCCCACAAATGACCCCATTTCGGAAAGTAGACACCCTAAGGTATTCGCTGATGGGCATAGTGAGTTCATGGAAGTTTTTATTTTTTGTCACAAGTTAGCGGAAATTGATATTTTTTTTCTTACAAAGTCTCATATTCCACTAACTTGTGACAAAAAATAAAATTTTACATGAACTCACCATACCCCTCACGGAATACCTTTGGGTGTCTTCTTTCCAAAATGGGGTCACTTGTGGGGTATTTATACTGCCCTGGCATTTTAGGGGTCCTAAAGCGTGAGAAGAAGTCTGGAATCCAAATGCCTAAAAATGCCCTCCTAAAAGGTACTCATTGGAATTTGGGCCCCTTTGAGCATCTTGGCTGCAAAAAAGTGTCACTCATGTGGTATCGCCGTACTCAGGAGAAGTAGGGCAATGTGTTTTGGGGTGTATTTTTACATATACCCATGCTGGGTGAGAGAAATATCTCTGTAAATTGACAACTTTGTATAAAAAAATGTAAAAAGTTGTCATTTACAGAGATATTTTTCACACACAGTATGGATATATGTAAAAATACACCCCAAAACACATTGCCCTACTTCTTCTGAGTACGGCGATACCACATGTGTGACACATTGTTGCAGCCAAGATGCGCAAAGGGGCCCAAATTCCAATGAGTACTTTTAGGATTTCACAGGGCATTTTTTACTCATTTTTTACTCATTTGGATTCCAAACTACTTCTCACGCTTTAGGGCCCCTAAAATGCCAGGGCAGTATAAATACCCCACAAGTGACCCCATTTTGGAAAGAAGACACCCCAAGGTATTCCGTGAGTGGCATGGCGAGTTCATAGAAGTTTATTTTTTTTGGCACAAGTTAGCGGAAATAGATTTTTTTCATTTTTTTCTCACAAAGTCTCCCTTTCCGCTAACTTGTGACAAAAAGTTCAATCTTTCATGGACTCAATATGCCCCTCAGTGTCTTCTTTCCAAAATACGGTCATTTGTGGGGTGTTTGTACTGCCTTGGCATTTGAGGGTCTCCACAATCATTAAATGTATGGCCAGCATTAGGAGTTTCTGCTATTCTCCTTATATTGAGCATACGGGTAATGAGCCTTTGGGCTGAAAGAAAAAATGAACGGCACAGATTTCTTCATTTGCATCGATCAATGTGGATGAAAAAATCTCTGCCCAAAAATGTGCAAAAAAAAAAAGAGGGGAAAGGCGTCTGCCAGGACATAGGAGCTCCGCCCAACATCCAAACCCACTTAGCTCGTATTCCCTGGCAAAACCGATTTCTCCATTCACATCAATCGATGTGGATGAATAAATCATTCCCGGAATTTTTATAATTTTTTTTTATATACAAAGTGTTTGCCAAAGCATAGGAACACTGCCGCCTCCTCAGCTCATAAGCCTCGGCAAACGTATCTTTTTTTATCTCGTCTTGCAGCACCACATACACCGACTTTTGTGTAATCTGACAGCAGCGCAATGCTTCTGTCAGAATGCACATCAGTGCTGCAGCTGGTTGATCGCTTGGTCCACCTAGAAGACAGCAACACAATAAATTTATTAACAGCCACTTCACCATGTTGTACGGCAGTGCTGGTACTAGGTCCAAGATGGGCTGCGCTGCTGGTGTATGCCTCACCATGTAATCCGACAGCGCCAGCCCCACTCTGCTGCCCTTAAAGCGGATCCTGCGCAACCTGTGGTCTAGCAACATGGGGCCCGGTACGCCTGGTGGTATCAGGCACCTCAACCTCATCGTCCGAACTTTGGGTCAGACTGCCACTGCTTTCTACAGGTTCGTATTCTGACCCGCTGGATTCGTCAGATGAGGGTTCCCATTCCTCATCCGACTGGGTCAGAAGCCTGTAGGCCTCTTCAGAAGAATACCCCTTGTTTGACATTTGGACTACTAAATTTAGGGGGTATTCCCTGAGACTACCCAAGAAAAAAAGCAAGCCTGCCTTACAAATGGGAGGCTAGCGAAGTAAAGGAAGCCGCTGCGATTGATAAAAAATATCAAAACTGATTTTTTTAATCGCCACAGCGCTTGTGTAGTGATTGTGCAGTGATATAAAAAAAAAGAAATGTTGTCACTGCGGTGGGGCGGGCGTGGGTGAACGCACGTGTGGGCGACCGATCAGGCCTGATCGGGCAAACACTGCGTTTTGGGTGGAGGGCGAACTAAGATGACACTAATACTATTATAGATCTGACCGTGATCAGTTCTGATCACTTACAGATACTATAAAGTACCAATGCTGATTAGCGATACGCTAATCAGCGAATCAGTGACTGCGGTGCGGTGGGCTGGGCGCTAACTGAAGCTAACTATGTACCAAAGGGGCCTAAACTATCCTAAAACCTAACAGTCAATACTGGTGGGAAAAAAAAAGTGACTGTTTACACTGATCACTTTTTTCCCTTTCACTAGTGATTGACAGGGGTGATAAAGGGGTTAATTGGGGTGATGGGGGGGGTGATCTGGGGCTAAATATGTAGTGTTTGGTGTACTCACTGTGATCTGTTCTCTCTGCTGGGACCAACCGACGAAAAGGACCAGCAGAGGAGCAGAGAAGCCATTTAACACCTTATATTTATAAATATAATGTGTTATATGGCTGGTGGTTCGTTATTTTAAAAGTCACCAACCTGCCAGCGATGATCATTGGCTGGAAGGCTGGTGACCAACTCTTTGTGCGCCTTTTGCCGACCCGCACTGCGCATGTGCGGGCCAAATATGCGTGTCATCTCGCGTCTCACATAAATTTTACCATAAATTTTACCTATGACCTTTTCCCCATACATTGAGGGCTCAAGATTACCAATTACTTTCTAAAATTCTTTCTTGGGTTTTTCTGGCTATACCCTTGTAGGTTGTTTGGATATATTTTACTTTAATACACAGACATTCCACGTGCCAACCATTGGTGTGTGCCGACGCCACTGACCCGTGTAGCTGGAGTCATCCAGATGTGGTGTCCGTCAGAATATAGGATATTGTCTGCATCCACGATGATATATGTGTGACTATAGGAATTTGACAAATCACTGATTGAAATATAGTCGGTTTACGTTCACCTCTTAAACACTTTCACTCATAAACAGAACGTTTGTATCTGTATATGTTAAAACATAAACTTTATTGATTCACATTAAAATAGGAGGGTGAATAACTATTACAAAATAATCACGATCAGGACTAACCCTTGCTCAGCTATACACATAGCTAAATTGGCAACGGGTTGGTCAGAGAGTCCTCCTTCAGAAATAACTGCGGGGTGTGAGGAGAATTGTCACTGACTCATAAATAAACCCTGTGGTCCTGTTGTGACCAACTGCCAATTGCCAATTGTAGCTTGCCGGGTAAAAAGTCCAAATCACCTGTTGGGCATTCACCACAGCTGTGGTCATGATGTAATGCACCCACAGACAAATACCGGGCACTGGGGGGGACAGAAGCTATAGGTGGGGCAAGGAGGGGGACTAGATCCTGTATACAGTGTTCTATCCGAGTACTGAGAACTCACACTGTCTGAACTAGGATGACACCCGTAAGTACTCCTATCTAATACCCCAAGCACTGACTCCCTCACAGAAATATGTGTCCGGGACGGCACAGGGCCCTAATCCTAGCAGCTAATATAGTATGCGCCTAATATCGCCCAGCGACGCTCGACGCGTTTCTCTAAATCATCAGGAGCTTAGGGCATAAGCAGACGACACACAGACAAACAAACAGCGCTGCCCCTCTCACATGTGGAGGCGGATGGCCGCCACTATAGGAATTTGGATTTTGATGCTGGAGATTACACAAACTGTGTATTGTCTTGTACAGATGCATAATATCCTGAATGTTGGCTTGATGAAGGCCAAGGGTGGCCAAAACATTGCAATAGCTTTTTTTAATGAAGATTTGAATAAATATATCTTTTTATTGGATTTTCAGTGCCTTGAAAAGTCTTGGTATTGATGTGTGAATGGGAGGCCGTCCAAGTTTAGCAAGGGTTGTAGGATCTGTTTTGGGGGGAGACAATTGGATATATTTTACTTGCTTTGGTCCAGTAGTTATAGTTTAGAAATAAGTTTGCTAGATGTGCCATTAGTCTACAAATTTGTGGTGTGGCTGATGGAAACTTGCACTGGGCATTGATCAGAAATGATGGTTCGGCTATTCATCTGCTCGTGTAAAAGGGCCATAGAAGTACAGACATTTTCTTGTATGAGCTCAACTGTTTGTGCTCCAGTCTGTTTCTATGACAAGAAGTGGTTGCTTGCCAGCTACCATGGTCAGACATATCAGCCCTTATGGTATCAATTCTTACCTGGTCACCCAGTCACCCATCCAATCCCGCTGATGTATTCTGTCCATACGGTGTAAGGCAGGTAGACCACAGCCTGCATTTATAATCTAGAAGGTTACAGGCAGGAATTCTTGTACTGTTTTATTTCTTTTATCCAGTCATGGGGTAAGTAAACTGATTGGCTCTTATACTACCAGAAAAATGCAAAAACAAAGATTGACAAAGTCTAAACTGCTAATGGAGCTTGGTCAATGAGCATGGCAAAGGTCACCCAGATGCGGGATATCCTCCTGTGGTATGTCATTCCAAGCTCTTTCCACTTACAACTGAGCATACCAGAGTGTCATCCTGTAACAAGGGAAGATGCCACCCAGTATTAATGTGACTGCCTCAACATATACCCTGCGGTAGAACCCCACATTTTATACTTTGTTAGTCTCAGCTCAATCACAGTAACTTGGCACTGATATGAGTGTGACTGCCTCCGCTATGGAACTGCCACCATTATTGGAGAACTGTACAAAAATTAGGAACATTTTCCATACCAGGGACACTCTGTATACGTGTCACACGCAGACTGTGGGAAGCAGGCTGAGATTGTTCCTGTTTTTTTTTTGTTTTGTTTTTTCCCAGGGGCATGGTTTGATAGAAATTACTATTGCACTACCTAAATACCTTGAAAATCTTTGGAAATGCCTCTTCATTTAGAGACTGAAAGAAAAAACTGGGTTACTAAGAAAGAGGAAGTTTCTTATCTTATGAAAGGTTTTGAAAGGTTGTTTATGATGTTACAGTACTTCCACCAAGATAATTAAGAGATATAAGCAATAATCAGCATCGGTTCCCACCAATCAGCCCAAACATACAGTAAAAACCACTTGCTTAATATTGGGCAGGTCCCTCTTCTGCTGCTCAACCAGCATTGACCCTTCAAGACAAGGACTCTAAGGTCCCTTTCACACGAGCGAGTTTTCCGCGCGGGTGCAATGCGTGACGTGAACGCATAGCACCCGCACCGAATCCTGACCCATTCATTTCAATGGGTCTGTGTACAGGAGCGTTGTTTTTCACGCATTAGTTCTGTGTTGCGTGAAAATCGCAGCATGTTCTATATTCTGCGTTTTTCACGCAGCCCTGGCCCCATAGAAGTGAATGGGGCTGCTTGAAAAACGCATTGCATCCGCAAGCAAGTGCGGGTGCGATGCGTTTTTCACTGATGGTTGCTAAGAGATGTTGTTTGTAAACATTCAGTTTTTTATCACGCGCGTGAAAAACGCATCAAAACGCATTGCACCCTCGCGGAAAAAACTGAACAACTAAACGCAATTGCAGACAAAACTGACTGAACTTGCTTGCAAAATAGTGCGAGTTTCACTGAACGCATCCGGCCCCAATCCGCAACGCCCGTGTGAAACCAGCCTAAGGCTGAGTTCACACGGGCGAGATTTCCGCGCGGGTGCAATGCGGTAGGTGAACGTATTGCACCCGCACTGAATCCGGCACCATTCATTTCAATGGGGCTGTGCACATGAGCGTTTTTTTTTTCACGCATCACTTCTGCAATGCTTTAAAATCGCAGCATGTTCTATATTCTGCGTTTGTAAGGCCCCTTTCACACGGGCGACTTTTCCGTGCGGGTGCGATCCGTGCGGCGAACGTATGGCACCCGCACTAAATCCTGACCCATTCATTTCTATGGGGCTGTGCACATGAGCGATGTTTTTAACGCATCACTTGTACGTTCAGTGCAAATCGCAGCATGCTCTATAATGTCCGATTTTGACGTGACGCAGGCCCCATAGAAGTGAATGGGGTGTGTGAAAATCGGATGGCATCCGCAAGCAAGTACGGATGCCATGCGATTTGCACGCACGGTTGCTAGGAGACCATCGGGATGGAGACCCGATCATTATTATTTTCCCTTATAACATGGTTATAAGGGAAAATAATAGCATTCTGAATACAGAATGCATAGTAAACCAGCGCTAGAGGGGTTAAAATAAAATAAAAAATAATTTAACTCACCTTAGTCCACTTGTTCGCGAAGCCGGCATCTCCTTGTGTCTCCGCTGCTGATGAACAGGACCTGGGATGAGCTGCTCCATTAAATAGAGCTTAAGGACCTTCGATGACGTCACTCCGGTCATCACATGATCTTTTACCATGGTGAATCACCATGGTAAAAGATCATGTGACGTACCATGTGATGACCGGAGTGACGTCATCGAAGGTCCTTAACCGGTATTTAATGGAGCAGCTCATCCCAGGTCCTGTTCATCAGCAGCGGAGACACAAGGAGATGCCAGCTTCGCGAGCAAGTGGACTAAGGTGAGTTAAATTATTTTTTATTTTATTTTAACCCCTCTAGCGCAGGTTTACTATGCATTCTGTATTCAGAATGCTATTATTTTCCCTTATAACCATGTTATAAGGGAAAATAATACAATTTTCAGAACATCAATCCCAAGCCCGAACTTCTATGAAGAAGTTCGGGTTTGGGTACCAAACATGCGCGATTTTTCTCACGCGAGTGCAACGCATGACAATGTTTTGCACTTGCGCAGAAAAAATCGCGCATTTTTCCGCAACGCACCCGGCTCTTAGCCGGGCCAAAAAAATGACGCCCGTGTGAAAGAGGCCTAACGCAGGACAGGCCCCATAGAAATGAATGGGGCTGCGTGAAAAACGCATTGCATCCGCAAGCAAGTGCGGGTGAGATGCGTTTTTCACTGATGGTTGCTAAGAGATGTTGTTTGTAAACCTTCAGTTTTTTATCACGCGCGTGAAAAACGCATCAAAACGCATTGCACCCGCGCAGAAAAAACTGAACAACTAAACGCAATTGCAGACAAAACTGACTGAACTTGCTTGCAAAATAGTGCGAGTTTCACTGAACGCTCCCTGAACGCATCCGGCCCCAATCTGCAATGCCCGTGTGAACCCAGCCTAAGGCCTCTTTCACACGGCAGTTGCGGAAACATGTGCGGGTGTGTTACGGGAACACCCGCGATTTTTCTGCGCGAGTCCAAAACATTGTAATGCGTTTTGCACTCGTGTGAAAAAAATCGCACATGTTTGGTGTTCTGTGGATTGTATTATTTTCCCTTATAACATGGTTATAAGGGAAAATAATAGCATTCTGAATACAGAATGCATAGTCAAATAGCGCTGGAGGGGTTAAAAAAAATAAAAAAATAATTTAACTCACCTTAGTCCACTTGTTCGCGTAGCCCGGCATCTCCTTCTGTCTCCTTTGCTAAACAGGACCTGGGGTGAGCATTAATTACATGAACAGGACCTGTGATCACATGGTCCGTCACATGATCCATCACCATGGTAAAAGATCATGTGATGGAACATGTGATGACCGGAGTAACGTCATCACAGGTCCTGTTCATGTAATTAATGCTCACCCCAGGTCCTGTTCAGCAAAGGAGACAGAAGGAGATGCCGGGCTACGCGAACAAGTGGACTAAGGTGAGTTAAATAATTATTTATTTATTTTTTTCCCCTCCAGTGCTATTTGACTATGCATTCTGTATTCAGAATGCTATTATTTTCCCTTATAACCATGTTATAAGGTAAAATAATAATGATCGGGTCTCCTAGCAACCATGCGTTAAAATCGCACTGCATCTGCACTTGCAACCCCATTCATTTATATGGGGCCTGCGTTACGTGAAAAATGCAGAATATAGAGCATGCTGCGATTTTCACGCAACGCACAAGTGATGCGTGAAAATCACTGCTCATGTGCACAGCCCCATAGAAATGAATGGGTCCGGATTCAGTGCGGGTGCAATGCGTTCAACTCACGCATCGCATCCGCGCGGAATACTCGCCCGTGTGAAAGGGGCCAAAGGGATGAATGTATCATAAGTATATGCCAATGAGGGGATTGGGCTGCGGGTGGGTCACCCTACACATTACACCACTACACCCTAATATACCTCACCTTCTGATGGATGTCAGTACAATTCCATACTATACACTTCACCTGTTCACATTAATGTCTTGGCTCATGTTAAAGAAGTTGTCCCACGAAAAACATTCAACATTTTTCAAACCAGCACCTGGATCTGAATACATTTGTAATTGCATGTAATTAAAAATTTTGTATAGCCATTGAGTTATTCACTGAAATCCATCTGTATAGCGCCACCTGCTGTTTGCTTTTTTTCTAAATTCTTGGTCCAGCTTATTGGGATGGAAGCACATGCTCATTTCCTTCCTTCAACTGTCACCAGCTGCAGCAGAAAGGACACATGCCCCGAGCTGACAGCTTGAAATAAATCTAGCAGAACTCCTGGAGCAATGAATGGGGAGATCGCTGGACCCATGTGATGTACAGGGCTGGTTCTAACCATCGATTTTTTACATCGATCATGGCATATGCCCTTTAATGTTATGGCTGATCGGAGTATATAACCTGTATCAGTAAAGTAATAAATGTGGGCTCCACTGCCACCCCCCGAGTAGTTCAGGAGGCTGATTTTCTAATCTTGTCTAACATGTAGACAGTACAGATGTACGACCAAGCGCTTTAAAAGATGCACTAAATGTCAACAAAACAGCAGCGCTAGGTGCGGTGGATTATTATTTTTGGCACGTTTTCTTCATAAATACGATCAGAAACTTCACACAACATTATATGCCAGAAATGCCGCAAATGTTGGCACATTTGACCACAAAGTCTAGGTTCAATTGCATTAGTAAATTTGCCACATTGCTTCAATGTATATTATATAATGTGTATAAACCACTACACAGCCCTAGACCTCCAGGGATATTAGATACTAACCCATCATCATCTTCGACCACTAGGTGTAATGATTTTAAATATTGAAGTGGCTTTTGGGGATTTTAATATTGATGATCCAACCTTGGGTGAGGGTCTGACACTTGGTACCTCCACAAATCATCTGTTTGAAGAGACTGAGGAGTGCTGCTTGCCAGGCACACCGCCATACATGTTGAAGTGATTGTGCAATTTACTGCAGCTCCCTCATATTTACGTGAACGAGACACAGCTATATGTAGTACCAAACACAGCCATTACAGAATGTGGGGCACTGTGCCTAGTAATAAAGGGGCTGCAGTGATCACCTCAATGCCATGGCCCTAATGGAAATAGCTGACTGTGGGGCTCCTGTTAGTCGGACCCCCACCAGTCGTCAATATTAGGGCATCAATTATTAAATCCTGGACAATCCCTTTAACCTTTTATCAACATAGACCACCAGCTATACCAGGTATTAAAGGGGTATTTTGTTTTTTTAGAGTTATTTCCTATCCATAGGATAGGGGATAACTATTAGATTGGTGGGGGTTCTACCACTGAGACCCTACCGATCACAAGAACAGGTACCCTGTACACCTCAAAGCCCACCTGAAATGAATGGAGCTGCAGGTCGAACATGCGCACTGCCACTCCATTCATCTATATGAACAGCCCTTGGCTATTTCTGGAACTTCCATAAAGATGATCCAGGGATCTCAAGTCTCCTGGATGTTCAGGGAGTCTCCCGCTATTAGATAGCGGCTCCCTGACACCCGCATGTGAAACAATATATCCCATATAGTGATGTCCGGTTCATGAACTAATCGTTCTTTTGAATCGATTCAGTTCACTGAACAGGAGGAGTCGATTCCTCTGACTGCGCTGATCCGTGTGAAGCAGCTCAGTCAGATAGCAGAGCAGAGAGACGCCGCAGCAGGGAGGAGCGTAATCTGATCCTAGAGTTGAAGCCAGCCCCTCCCCTCGACGCCCACCCCGGCCTGCAACCAATCAGAGCTCAGGCAAGCAGCACTGAGTCACACACTGTACAGGAGAGAGTCTAAGAATCGAATGAGTCACAGGTAGAGTTGAGCGAACACCAGGATGTTCGGGTTTGAGAAGTTCGGACAAACTTTCCGAAAATGTTCGGGTTCGGGATCCGAACTCGACCCGAACTTCGCCCCGAACCCGAACCCCATTGAAGTCAATGGGGACCCGAACTTTTCGGCACTAAAAAGGCTGTAAAATAGCCCAAGAATGGGCTAGAGGGCTGCAAAAGGCAGCAAAATGTAGGTAAAACACCTACAAATAAATGTGGAGGGAAATTAATAAAAAAAAATTAAAAATTAACCAATATCAATTGGAGAGAGGTCCCATAGCAGAGAATCAGGCTTCAGGTCACCCACCACTGTAACAGGCCACTGTGAGATATTTAGGCCCCGGCACCCAGACAGAGGAGAGAGGTCCCATAGCTGAGAATCATGCTTCATGTCATAGCAGAGAATCAGGCTTCATGTCACCCACCACTGGAACAGGCCACTGTCATATATTTTTAGGCCCCGGCACCCAGACAGAGGAGAGAGGTCCCATAGCTGAGAATCATGCTTCATGTCACCCACCACTGGAACAGGCCACTGTCAGATATTTTTAGGCCCCGGCACCCAGACAGAGGAGAGAGGTCCCATAGCAGAGATTCAGGCTTCATGTCATAGCAGAGAATCATGCTTCATGTCACCCAACACTGGAACAGGCCACTGTCAGATATTATTAGGCCCTGGCACCGAGACAGAGAATAGAGGTCCCATAGGCTTCATGTCAACCACCACTGGAACAGGCCACTGTCAGATTTTTAGGCCCCGGCACCCAGACAGAGGAGAGAGGTCCCATAGCAGAGATTCAGGCTTCATGTCATAGCAGAGAATCATGCTTCATGTCACCCAACACTGGAACAGGCCACTGTCAGATATTTAGGCCCCGGCACCCAGACAGAGGCGAGAGGTCCCATAGCAGAGATTCAGGCTTCATGTCATAGCAGAGAATCAGGCTTCATGTCACCCACCACTGGAACATGCCACTGTCAGATATTTTTAGGCCCCGGCACCCAGACAGAGGAGAGGTTCATTCAACTTTGGGTTGCCCCGCAATATAATGGTAAAATTAAAAAAAGTACAATAATATATGGTTAAGGGGAGGTAGTTATAAATGTCTAATCTGCACAAGGGATGGACAGGTCCTGTGGGATCCATGCCTGGTTCATTTTTATGAACGTCAGCTTGTCCACATTGGCTGTAGACAGGCGGCTGCGTTTGTCTGTAATGACGCCCCCTGCCATGCTAAATACACGTTCAGACAAAATGCTGGCCGCCGGGCAGGCCAGCACCTCCAAGGCATAAAAGGCTAGCTCTGGCTACGTGGACAATTTGGAGACCCAGAAGTTGAATGGGGCCGAACCATCAGTCAGTACGTGAGGGGTGTGCACACGTACTGTTCCACCATGTTAGTGAAATGTTGCCTCCTGCTAACACGTTGCGTATCAGGTGGTGGTGCAGTTAGCTGTGGCGTGGTGACAAAACTTTTCCACATCTCTGCCATGCTAACCCTGTCCTCAGAGGAGCTGGCCGTAACACAGCTGCGTTGGCGACCTCTTGCTCCTCCTCTGCCTTCGCCTTGGACTTCCACTTGTTCCCCTGTGACATTTAGGAATGCTCTCAGTAGCGCGTCTACCAACGTACGTTTCTACTCGCGCATCTTCCTATCACGCTCCAGTGCAGTAAGTAAGGTGGGCACATTGTCTTTGTACCGGGGATCCAGCAGAGTGGCAACCCAGTAGTCCGCACACGTTAAAATGTGGGCAACTCTGCTGTCGTTGCGCAGGCACTGCAGCATGTAGTCGCTTATGTGTGCCAGGCTGCCCAGAGGTAAGGACAAGCTGTCCTCTGTGGGAGGCGTATTGTCATCGTCCTCCGTTTTCCCCCAGCCACGCACCAGTGATGGGCCCGAGCTGCGTTGGGTGCCGCCCCGCTGTGAACATGCTTCATCCCCATCCTCCTCCTCCTCATCCTCCTCCTCCTCGACCTCCAGTAATGGGCCCTGGCTGGCCACATTTGTACCTGGCCTCTGCTGTTGCAAAAATCCTCCCTCTGAGTCACTTCTAATAGACTGGCCTGAAAGTGCTAAAAATGACCCCTCTTCCTCCTCCTCCTCCTCCTGGGCCACCTCCTCTTCCATCATCGCCCTAAGTGTTTTCTCAAGGGGACATAGAAGTGGTATTGTAACGCTGATAACGGCTTCATCGCCACTGGCCATGTTGGTGGAGTACTCGAAACAGCGCAACAGGACACACAGGTCTCGCATGGAGGCCCAGTCATTGGTGGTGAAGTGGTGCTGTTCCGCAGTGCGACTGACCCGTGCGTGCTGCAGCTGAAACTCCACTATGGCCTGCTGCTGCTCGCACAGTCTGTCCAGCATGTGCAAGGTGGAGTTCCACCTGGTGGGCACGTTGCATATGAGGCGGTGAGCGGGAAGGCCGAAGTTACGCTGTAGCGCAGATAGGAGGGCAGCGGCAGGATGTGAACGCCAGAAGCGGCCCGCACTTTATGCAGCAGCTCTGACATGTCGGGGTAGTTGTGAATGAACTTCTGCACCACCAAATTCAGCACATGCGCCAGGCAAGGGATGTGCGTCAAACCGGCTAGTCCCAGAGCTGTGACGAGATTTCGACCATTATCGCACACCACCAGGCCGGGCTTGAGGCTCACCGGCAGCAACCACTCATCGGTCTGTTGTTCAATACCCCTCCACAACTCCTGCGCGGTGTGGGGCCTGTCCCCCAAACATATGAGTTTCAGAATGGCCTGCTGACGTTTACCCTGGGCTGTGCTGAAGTTGGTGGTGAAGGTGTGTGGCTGACTGGATGAGCAGGTGGAAGAAGAGGAGGAGGAAGCCGAGTAGGAGGAGGTGGCAACAGGAGGCAAAGAATGTTGCCCTGTGATCCTTGGCGGCAGAAGGACGTGCTCCAAACAGCTCTCCGCCTGGGGCCCAGCTGCCACTACATTTACCCAGTGTGCAGTTAGGGAGATATAGCGTCCCTGGCCGTGCTTACTGGTCCGCGTATCTGTGGTTAGGTGGACCTTGCCACAGATGGCGTTGCGCAGTGCACACTTGATTTTATCGGATACTTGGTTGTGCAGGGAAGGCACGGCTCTCTTGGAGAAGTAGTGGCGGCTGGGAACAACGTACTGTGGGACAGCAAGTGACATGAGCTGTTTGAAGCTGTCTGTGTCCACCAGCCTAAATGACAGCATTTCATAGGCCAGTAGTTTAGAAATGCTGGCATTCAGGGCCAGGGATCGAGGGTGGCTAGGTGGGAATTTACGCTTTCTCTCAAATGTTTGTGAGATGGAGAGCTGAACGCTGCCGTGTGACATGGTGGAGGTGCTTAGTGACAGAGGTGGTGGTGTTTGTGGTACATCTTCTGTTTGCTTGGCGGCAGGTGCCAACGTTCCTCCAGAGGTGGAGGAAGAGGCTGAGGCGGCAGCAGCAGAAGAGGTAGCAGGGGGAGCCTGAGTGAGTTCCTTGTTTTTAAGGTGTTTAGTCCACTGCAGTTCATGCTTTGCATGCAGGTGCCTGGTCATGCAGGTTATGCTAAGGTTCAGAACGTTAATGCCTCGCTTCAGGCTCTGATGGCACAGCGTGCAAACCACTCAGGTCTTGTCATCAGCACATTGTTTGAAGAACTGCCACGCCAGGGAACTCCTTGAAGCTGCCTTTGGGGTGCTCGGTCCCAGGTGGCGGTGGCCAGTAGAAGGTGAACTCTCTTGGCGGCGGGTGTTCTGCTTTTGCCCCCTGCTCCCTCTTTTGCTACGCTGTTGGCTTGGTCTCACCACTGCCTCTTCCTCCGAACTGTGAAAGTCAGTGGCACGACCTTCATTCCATGTGGGGTCTAGGACCTCATCGTCCCCTGCATCGTCTTCCACCCAGTCTTGATCCCTGACCTCCTGTTCAGTCTGCACACTGCAGAAACATACACCTCTATCCCCTGACGAAGCCACGGTGTGGCGAAACATGTCGGGAGGGAGGGAAATGTGTTGTCAATTTTAAGCAGTGTCTGACCGGCAGGGAAACGAAGTATTTAGTACGCTGCAATCAGCAGCATTGCAAACATAGGAGAGAGTGTGAGAGCGAGCCCTAACAGGGATAGATAGTGCTACAGCGTGCCTCTATGAATGTTAATAGAGGCCACGCTAGAGTAAAAGCAGAGGGAGATGACAGGGAGCCAGCACAGATAGAGGATGAATGGTGATGTAGCGATAGCGATGTGTGAGAAGCTGACTGCTACATCTGCAGGAGTGGAAACGGCAACATTGTTAGCAGAGTGTTACTAAAGGTCACAGTGAACCCATAGTAGGAGTGACACTTCAGCCAGCACATGTAATGTGACCAAGAATCACTCTGAACAAAGCAAATCACCCTCAATCCAATTGCTGGTTCCAATATTATCTCACAACACTAGGTGGGACGTATTCAAATCCATCAAAACATCCCGCTGATTTAAAGGGAACGCGACCACACCACTCCGAATTAACCCTAGCCAATATCAGACACTGATAATTTTAAACAACTGTTCTTCTGAGCGTGTTTTTTCTTTTTCGTTTCAAATTTTTAATTAATAACCATTAAAGATATAAGTTTTAATATCAGTTAGGGACCCCTACAGGGATTCAAGGTCTCATTAGACCATCGCCATATATATGCACACTGCAGAAAGACGCAGCAGTTGGCACCTGTGTTTCGTCATCATCAGAGACATGCTGAGGTGGTATTCCCATGTCCTCATCATCAGGAAACATAAGTGGTTGTGCGTCAGTGCATTCTATGTCTTCCACCGCTGGGGAAGGGCTAGGTGGATGCCCTTGGGAAACCCTGCCAGCGGAGTCTTCAAACAGCATAAGAGACTGCTGCATAACTTGAGGCTCAGACAGTTTCCCTGATATGCATGGGGGTGATGTGACAGACTGATGGGGTTGGTTTTCAGGCGCCATCTGTGCGCTTTCTGCAGAAGACTGGGTGGGAGATAATGTGAACGTGCTGGATCCACCCAATTGACTAATGCCTGTACCTGCTCAGGCCTTACCATCCTTTGAACGGCATTGGGCCCCACCAAATATCGCTGTAAATTCTGGTGTCTACTGGGACCTGAGGTAGTTGGTTCACTAGGACGTGTGGCTGTGGCAGAACGGCCACGTCCTCTCCCAGAACCAGAGGGTCCACTAACACCACCACGACCATGTCCGCGTCCGTGTCCCTTACTAGATGTTTTCCTCATTGTTACTGTTCACCACAATAAGAAAAAAAATATTTGGCCCAATGTATTGAATTCAAATTCAGGCCTTTTTTTACAGGCACCTAACACTATCTGGCAATCTATTTAAGTACCGTATTACACTAATACACGCACAGCAGTAACCACAGATTTAGGGGACTATAAATTGTAGGCCTAGTATTTAGGCCCTGGGTGACAGGTATCCCTTTTACGGTCAGAATTAGACTTGGAGATGCACAGTAGCGTGTGAAGTTATTGAGGATGACACTATCCGCACTTGAATTTGCACCTTGAATGTAATATACCCTTTTACGGACAGAAATACACTATGTGAGATGCACAATAGTGCGTGCAAATTTAACAGTTTGTGTAATATACCCTTTTACGGAACAAAAATACAATTGGAGATGCACGCTGAGTGTAATATACCCTTTTACGGACAGATTTAAACTTGGCTTGCAACAGCAGAAACCACTGATTTAGGGTATTGCTATTTTGGGAATTGAATTTCAACCCAGAACAAAAACTGTGCTTTGACAGACACTAAAAAACTTGTCCAGCCACAGCTGGAACACCAGATTTAGGGAATTGCTATTTTGGCAATTGAATTTCACCCCAGAAAAAAATATATCCTTTGCCAGACAGCAGACAGTATTACAATTGGCTGGCCACAGCTGAAACACCAGAATTAGGGTACTGCTATTTTGGCAATTGTATTTCACCCCTCAATAAAATTGCAAGCACAGCCAAGCCCCTGATGTAGGATATAGCAAAAAAAAAAACACACTATTGATGGTTAAATGGACTTGGTGGCAGCTTGTTCTGGCGCACCACAAGACACAAAATGTCCGCCGATCACCCCAGAAAAAAGTGACAGAAAAACGCTCTGGGCAGCCTAAAAACAATGATCAATTAACTGGCAGAAGTTGAATGATTCACAGCTGTAGATCGTTCACTTCATTAAGTGTTTTTGCTGAGTAAATCCCTGCCTAATCTCGCCCTTACAGTCGCAGCTGCATCCTCTCCCTACACTGATCAGAGCAGAGTGACGGGCGGCGCTATGTGACTCCAGCTTAAATAGAGGCTGGGTCACATGCTGCACTGGCCAATCACAGCCATGCCAATAGTAGGCATGGCTGTGACGGCCTCTTGGGGCAAGTAGTATGACGCTTGTTGATTGGCTGCTTTGCAGCCTTTCAAAAATTGCCAGGAAAGCGCCGAACACCGAACCCGAACCCGGACTTTTACGAAAATCTTCGGGTTCGGGTCCGTGTCATGAACACCCCAAAATTCGGTACAAACCCGTACTATACAGTTTGGGTTCGCTCATCCCTAGTCACAGGTTAAAAGAATCTAAAGATCCGACTTATTAGAGACTCATTCGATTCTTTGAGTTAAAAGAACCGTCAGTCACTAGAACAGTTTACACTGAGGCTGATGACCGGGCTGCAGCAGTGATAAGGTTAACGGACAGAGATAAGAGAAGTGACAGGACAGAGTTTAGATTACAGATTGAATTAACCCTTTAGGGTCAAATTGGCTTCTCAAGCAGATATATATGTTAAAGGCATCCCTTCTTCTGTCTCATTCAGTAGCTATATTGAGAGAGATTTTTAAAAAAAAAATACATTTAACCCTCCATTTTAATTATATTATTTACCCCAGTGTTAAATTCACCCCCCCTGGATGCTTGTTTTTTCTTCCTACAGTGGGGTAGATAATTACACATTTACACACAGGGTTTTAAAGAATAAACTTCCTGACTCAGACCAAGAGCCGACTCAGCGAGTCAGCAAGTGAATCGAAGCTTCCGTCATCAACGCGTTTGTGAAAGAAAAAAAAAAAGAAAACCTCCCTGAAATGAGTTTTTGTAGGTTGGGATGTCTGGAGATGAACAAAGTAGTGGTTTGCATGCCTGGCCTGCTACTCCGTCAATTACTGGGTGCTCTGAGGGGTCCCAGCAGTAGGACCACCACCGATCTAATGGTAACTTTTAAAATAAACAGAATACCCCCTTTAACTATTAAGTCACTCTGGATCAGGGATAATATAGTCCTCAACCACCTTACTTTATAATATGGGATGCTATATATAATAGAAAGAGAGAATCCAGCTTCTTGTGGAGTAAAAAGTAGTTCTTTATTGGCTCATCATATAAAATCCACCAAAATCACAGGAAAAAGGTGCAGTAACATGTTTCGGGCTACAGAATCCAGCCCTTCATCAAGACATAACACACATAATAAAACCATTCCTTTTTATGTAGCACAAGGTCCAACCCCCTCTAATCAGCAAAGTGTCCGCACCTGGAGCCAGGAATGGGAACCACTCAGCGGTCCAGGGGAGGAGATCCAGTATCACAGGTGATGCATACACATAATGAACATATCTTAGGCCACTTTCACACCTGCGTTAGGTGCGGATCCGTCTGCCATCCGCACAGACGGATCCGCACCAATAAATGCAAACGATGGCATCCGTTCAAAACGGATCCGTCTGCATTCTATGTAAAATAGTTTAAGTCCAATTGTTAGTCAGACGGATCCGTCCCGACCCCACACCGAAAGTCAACAGGGGACGGATCTGCCCGCAATTGCACCATATTGTGTCAACGTCAAACGGATCCTTCCCCACTGACCCACACTGCAAGTCTGGACAGATCCGCCTGGCCGTGGCGTGTATATTCTATTAGGCCCAGTTCTGGCCTTTTTCCGTGTTCCGTGGATTAAAGTCAGAGGTGAGAGCTGCAGCCATTTCTATCATTGTTTTGGTGATGTAATATATGTAACAAAAAGTTGGCAAAGCAAATGGACGGGAAAGGAGGGGAAAATGTGCAATCTCTGTCCTGGGCACCAATGCCCTTTAAAAATCCTGCTTTTGCCCCAGCCAGTAACTATATCATTGGATACAAGGTACAACATAAAATCTATTCCACTATAGTATCATCCTGTATTAGACTCAGGGCCGGCCTTAGGTGTTCAGGCGCCCTGTGCGAGCTAACCTTGTGCCCCCCCCCCCCCCCTCCTTACGCCTGGTCGCATAAACACACACAAAGAGGAAAAAAATCTTTGTAACAAATATTTTATCTGCACTCCTATTTACCACCACAGATAACACAGTGGTAACTCTATGAGTACAGATAATGTAGTAGATGTCACCTGCAGTCCTATGTAACACTACAGATAACACAGTGATAACTCTCTGAGTACAGTCTACAGATAATGTAGTACATGTCACCTGCAGTCCTATGTAACACCACAAATAACACTTAGCTCTCTGAATACAGATAACACAGACAGTGATGGCTCTCTGATTTCTGAAAATGTAGCAGTGTTACCTACAGTCCTATGTAAAACCACAGATAACACTAGTGCTGATAATGTGGTAGTGTTACCTGCAGTCCTATGTAAAACCATAGATAACACTAGTGCTGATAATGTGGTAGTGTTACCTGCAGTCCTATGTAAAACCACAGATAACACTAGTGCTGATAATGTGGTAGCGTTACCTGCAGTCCTATGTAAAACCACAGATAACACTAGTGCTGATAATGTGGTAGTGTTACCTGCAGTCCTATGTAAAACCACAGATAACACTAGTGTAGATCATGTGGTAGTGTTACCTTAGTCCTTAGTGTGCCTT
The DNA here is from genome assembly GCF_014858855.1 of Bufo gargarizans. Lineage (NCBI taxonomy): Eukaryota > Metazoa > Chordata > Amphibia > Anura > Bufonidae > Bufo > Bufo gargarizans. The sequence continues at coordinate 75,043,451 of NC_058084.1, forward strand.
CCTGTGTCTATCGCACGGACTCCCTGCTGGCGGCGCTGCCTCCTCTTCCTTCTTCTTCCTCCGCACAGAACGTCCTGATGCAGCTGCGTCAAGACATAGGAACAGTGGGCATGGTGATAGTGACACACAGGAAGAGACACACACACACACATACATATGATAAATATGATCACATCACAGTTCCTGCCTGTCTGCTTTGGTAAAGCTGGGCATAGCTGGGCTATACCAGGCATTAGCAGAGTGGGCACAGGACAGTGGACACAGGGCACGATATGTATGCAATGCAAGTACAGCTGAGCGAGTGCAGGGCAAGGGCTCGCATACACATTGCTCCTCCTGCCTGTCATACCCCCCCCCCCCCCACTGGGCATTTTGGGGGGCATTAGGGGTTGGATGATGCGGATTGTGCACATAGCCACCAATCATATCCCCCTCCCCGTCCTAAAGGTAACTGATGTGCTGGGGGAGAGGAATATGATTGGTGGCTATGTGCACACTCAACATCAGCAGCAAGGAGTTAAAGTCCAACCCTTAATGGCCCCCAAAATCCCTGGGGGGGGGGGGGGGGGTTGATGTAGTAGCAGGAAAGCACACTGTCCCCCTGTCCTCTATGAGCCCCTCCTGAGTCCTCTCTGAGCCCCCCCCCTCACCCATTGCACACTTTTCCCACTCCAGCTGGGCCAGTGTGCTGGCAGCAGCACATCCCCCCCCCATCCCCCAATCCCCCATGGCACTGTTGGCACATTTCTCCAAATAAATACCTACTTGTTCTTTTGCTGTAGCCTGTAGACTGCTAGCTCTAGCTGTAGTAGTGCTGCTGCGTGGGCCTTGCTGTGTCTGCTGGATGGGCGCGCTCCGTCTTCTCTCTGGGGGCGGAGCTCAGTGGCAACGTCAAAAGGATAAGGGAAGACGTGCCTGTGCGGCAGCTACGCTCCAGCAGCCACTGGTCTGCTCTGTTAAAGAGACAGGCAGGCCAGCCAGGCAGCAGAGCGGAGCTCAGAGCGGCCGCGGGCCCCGCCCCTCCTCACTCCTTCAATTGTCCGGACTGTGCGCTTTGAGCGCTACCTGTGTTTGTCGGCCGCCCGCCCGCAGATTCACGTGAGTAGAGAGTGAGACGTCACTCCTCTCTTCTAGACTTAGTTCACGGCGGGCTGTCGGCCGCCTGGCGCCCCTGTTGCTATGGCGCCCTGTGCGGCCGCACAGCCCGCACACCCCAAAGGCCGACCCTGATTTAGACTATATCAGTGACTACCAGGTGTCACTGCATCACTTGTTTTGGGGAGAACATTTTACATTTTATACCCATGGATAACACTGAAATAGAGAAGCAAGACAAAAAAATGTAAGATGTTCTCTGAAATTTTGATATTGATGGCTTATCTCTAAGATAGGTCATCAATATCAGATCACCAGGGGACTGACACCCGGGAGCCCTGCCGATCAACTGGTTGAAGTGGCCACGGAGCTCTGTGAGCACTTAGGCCTTTTTCTAGGCCTGTGACGTCACCGTACATCGGTCACATGGCCTAGATGCAGGTCGTCCCCATTCAAATGAGTGGGGCTGAGCTGCAATACCAAAAACAGCCACTATCAATTGTATGGTGCTGTGCTTGGTAATCTGTGAGGAGTCCGCGGCACTCAGCGGAGCTCTGGGGAGCGTCTGGCCTTCTCAAACAGCTGATTGGCGAATGTACCATGAGTCGCGCCTCTGCCAATTTTATATTGATGACCTATCCTGAGAATGGGTCATCAATATGAAAATCCCAGATAACCCTTTGCAGATTCCTCTTTTACCTTTTTTTCGGCCCGCCATGATCACAGTTGTAATTTTCAAATACCTGTGTAACTATCCTGTAAAATGTTATTTATAACACAGCAAATGGTCAATGAAGAGTTACACATTATGTTCCCTTTTTCTTGAACAGAAAATTTGTCCTTGAGGACAAAGGAAGTAACCGGGTGCCATGGTCTGCTCTGCCAATTACGCCAATCAGCATGAGAAAGATTCCACATACAAATCCATGTCCCAGTTTGGCAGCCGTGCATATTTTCAGCCTCGCTTAATGGTTGCCAGAGACAGTACAGACAATTATGTGCTAATTTACTAGTTACTATTCATTACCATCATCATCGATAACTTCCTCTTTTCTGCCCTCATATAAAATGCTATGAGTACTTTACAAAGAAGAACATTTATGACTCACATTTTTTTACAGCTTTTTATTGATACTGAAAAAATCAGAACCATGACAGGCAAATAGATGCAGATATGTCAATGCTATCTGTCTCATCTGGGCAAACCCTTTACAGATAAAACGGTGGGAACAGCTCATTGCTTCAGGTCCAACCTCAGAAACTTCTATTTCCCCTGCTCGGATAGTGTAGTATTATATACTCCATGCCCATATAATCCATAGATAGGGGTAGAGTCTGCCAGAGGGAGAACTGCTCCTTGTTAGAAGTTCTCCTCATGCTTCCAGAGGGAGATGTAGTTACAGGTGGTGCAGAGGTAGCAGTCATATCTGGTGGCTGGTACCGGAGCGAGTCCAATGTCCTCTCTGAGACACCATTATTATAAAGGGCATATAGTAGGTTGGGGCAGTGTTACAATTTTGTACAAGGACTCATTAGCTTCCAGTTTTGGCTCTGACCTACAATATCTGTTTTCCCCTCATGGGCATATGGAAAAGGGGTGTCTTGATGAGGCAAATGGTTTCATTTGTGACTGGCACTTATGAGACCTGATGATTGGCATATATGTGGGCAATGTAATTGCCACTGCTATGGGGTCAATGTGATTAAGGTAGGTTGACATCTTTTACTAAAGGTAATCGTAGGTTACCGTATCGGAGATACCACTGCACACTACTCCATGCACGGTGAATTTTTCTGGCCGAAAGGATTTTGGTGTCACAAGTTTACTGTACTTTCCTAAGGCAGTTTTACATATGGTTTACAAAGGCACTGAATATATTGGGGCACATTCTCTACAGTTATCCTGTTCAGTTTCCCAAGAATATGTATAGAATGGATTAGAGTGTATAGAGTGGATTTATTCTCTTTCTTATAATCTTGTCAATCTTTCCAACATGACTGAGGGGTGCAGTGTGTTCCTCTCACACTCACTATACTGATATCTCCTAAAATAGCACAGTTTCTAACCAGGGGATCAGGATATTCTTTTATTATGATGGGGAACTTGAAGCTTATTAGATCCCACCACATGCAGGGAAGTCTGAAGTCAAGGAGCAGCCATTTACCTTCTCTGACAGAATGCGTTGTACTCCCACTTGTAGAACTGTCACACTCTCTGTAGAATCCAGTAACTATTTCCCTTGAGGACTGGCACATTTGCTATCACTGTTTCTTAGCTGTTTACACATCTACAGCTCACGCCACACTGACTCACTTCCTCCCAGAGAGGAAGGGGTGGTGTCAGCCCGTCTAGCAACAGAACCTAAGGACCCACTGCTCTCTCCATATACAGTCTATGAGATGCTTATCTGTAGTTGACACTGTTCTGGGGGGACAGTGTGACTGGCACTGCGATTGGGATATTCTTTGCGCATATCTCTTAGTGCATATTCTCTTTGGGCATTGGTGGCTATGGGAACAATATACCGCTGTAAGGCTATGCAGTTTGATAGGTTGGAGCCCTCTGTCAGAGATGTATGTCAGGGAATACTGACGAAAGGCTCAGACAAATTGTGAAAAGGACCTAAGAGGGGAATTGAGACTGTGCCTAGGTTTGATTTTAGTAAATAAAGGGTATATAATGTTGTTGACTCAAGGTAATGGAAAGTAGGAGAGTGAATTGCTGAGCCTACAAGAGATTCAGGACCGCAGTCACATTTTCGTGACTTTGAACTCTGTAACATCCCCGAATAAGTCTACGAATGATTAAGAGCCATGCTTGGTTTACTAATGCACTTCTGTTGCCTTCGTTTCTCGCCCCCCTGTATGTAGTTGTACTTCACTCTCTCTGATCCCGTATCCTATGGGGATTCTGTGCCGGTAAATTAGAATTTAGGTTTCTTCCAACTCCGTACTGCTGAGCCACATCAATCTCATTCAATTCAATCCTCAGGATGGTGTCTACTTTGTCAGGGAACATGAAGTCACTGCACTCCTGGGTGTTGAACTATTTCCGATTTAACTCTTCCACACTGCACACATACTGCGCCCTCTCTCTACTGAGCCATCTCTCGTGGTGCTGGGGTATAGGACGTGTAATCTGAAATAACTACTTCATATTAGTTATTCTTTATAGTCCTTTGAGTTTATTTTTTATAGTCCTTTGATTTTAACGCAATAATAAATGCCAAAGTTTCAATCATTTTTCTAATAATAAAGACATTCGGAGCAAACAATGTCCCTCCAGGGTATGAAACAGTCTTATTCTTCGCCATGCCGAGTATAATTTCACTTGTATATACTACAAGAGAAAGACCCGCAGGAAAGCCACTTCCAGAGCTCTGCCGCCGTCCCCCGCAATCTATGCAGCTCCAAGATTGTTGAGAAGGATTGTGGTCTTATTTCCCAGATCAGGCTGTGGGTGTTCTGCCAGCCGCAGACACAAATCTCATTGTCCTGGATAGTCCTATAAATAAGAAGACTCGCTTCTCACCTTCTCTTTTCAAACATATGTCGAGCGTCTCAATGCTTTATATAGCATAAAACATGTATTGTTACTGAGCCTGAAGGAGTAGAAAATGCCAGAAAATCATGTCACAGAATCACAGGGAGCTGGAACGGCTTGACAGTTACAATCTAAAGTGTAAGGGATTACAGCGGCTGTACAGTCTATTAAGCACTAAACGTACCTTAAGGATTTGCTATAAAGAGCATTGCTCGGCATGTAATTATAAAGTGAAGTTAAAGGTACAAAGATAGAAGGAAGCTCTTTAAAAGCACACGAGCACTTAAAAACAGGACTGGATTCTGGATTATTTTCCCCAGGCAGCCAGACTATGTTTTCTATAAAAGAACATTTGTGGCTGCTGTGAAGGGCGACGTCCCCTTTACCCAACCTGTGCAGGGCTTGAACTCTAATCAAGCAGGAGGTGCAGGAATTACAATAGTTTGCATCTGTGCCTCCCACTTGTTAAGGAACCAAAAGAAATGGGACAGAATAAAAGTCATAAATCAAACTTTGACTTTTTAATAATTGGTTGCAAATCCTTTGCAGTCTATTAGGCTGGGTTCACACTTGAGCGTTTTACAGCGCGTTCAAACGCGCTGTAAAACACTCAACACATGAAAACCAATGCTTCCCTATGACCCTGGTTCTCACTTGAGAGTTTTACAGCGCGTTTGAACGCGCTGAAAAACACCCTACGCTCAAAAAACTTCTTGAGCTTCTTTGGGGCGTTTTGTCGCGCGTTTGCGGCCATAGGATTGCATAGGAACACGCAAATATGTTCGTTTGCGTGTTTGTGACCAGAAAAACGCGCGTCCAAACGCGGGTTTTGGCACATAGCAACAGGCAATAAAAAGCCACACCCTAGTGATAGGCAAATGTCTAGCCTGACCAAGATGGAGGAAGCAGGCTGTGATAGTGAGACACTGATCAGGCTTGTGGAGGCGAAACGCTGCCTATAAGACATCCAAGATGCCAAATACAAAAACAGGAGAAGCAGGCAGCAGGCATAGAAGAGGACATTGGACAAAGCATCTGGCCACAGTGGAACAGATTATCCAAAACAGTGCAAGAAGCCAAAGGTATTGACGTGTGTTCTGAGTGTAAAAAAAAAAAAACTCCTTGTGTGCACTGGTGTAAAAACTATATGTAATAGTCCAGCCCAGCTCTACCTGCGGCCCTCCAGCTGTTGTCCAACTACAACTCCCAATATGCTGTGCTGTACTTTACTGGCTGTAGCCTGTCCAGGCATGCATGGAGTTGGAGTTTTGCTACAGCTGGAGGGCCGCAGCTTCACCATCCCTGTTCTAGTATATGGCCAGTCAATGGTTCCCCGTCACCCACATTCTGGCACAATGTAGTGGGCCAGTATGCTCAATTTGCACTTGTTCCAATCTGGAAATGTATTTTAAATTCAAATGTTGGCCTACATTTGTGGTGCGGATTTGTGTTATAAAGTTGATATGGATATTGTCTACGTTGAAACATTATTGTGCTTGTGGGCTATTGCAGCACTTGCACATTATAGGTGATTGTATGTCTATATAGTACCAGTATTGGGCACATAAATGGGACCCCTAATTCCGCCCACATTGTTTTCCCTTGTTAATGGACGAGTATTGGTGGGCACTATTGGGGGCTTCTAAAAGGGGCACGATATAGGTGAAAAAACGGCATTGCACAAATTCACTCTTCAAATCTTTTAATTCAGCCATTACAATAAACAAAGAAAATGGAATATTAAAAGTTAAAGAAACAATCTTTGCAGCTGAAAAAGACAAAATAATATAAATTTATATGGCTTGCATTTGCCAAGGTAACTCCCCCTGTGGTGACATGAAATATGCAGTGAAGTGGTCCCGAATGGCGGCACCATGTGTGGTCCCACGAACACCGCTGCGAATCTGACTCTCCATGGAATGGCTCAACGAATCCTCAAAATTGAAGCCATCCCTTTCTCTAACAAAATTGTGAAGAGCACATGCTGCCTTCACAGCCGAGATGGCGGTCTCCAATTTGAGATTTATGGGTGAGTGCAGAACTCGCCATTTGTTGGCTAATATGCCGAATGCGCACTCCACCACCCTGTGTGCTCTTGTCAGGCGATAATTAAAAACACGTCGCGCAATGGAGAGACTACGGCTGGAGTATGGCCTCATAAGATGCGCACCTAGAGCAAATGTCTCGTCACCAACAAAAACAAATGGCATAGATGGATAAGTGGTGCCAGGCAGTGTGGTGTTCCCGGGAAGGTCAAGGGCATTACTTCTGAGCATTTGACCAAAGTCAGAATGCCCAAAAACAGCAGAGTCAGAGCTGCTGCCATAGGAACCCACATCGATGTAACGAAAACAATAGTTAGCATCACATACCGCAAAAAGAAAAATATTTTTATAATTATAGAACTGACACTCCTTCAGAACATGGATGTGTTTTCCGTCAATTGCTCCTACACAGTTCGGGTAATTGCAGGTTTTTTGAAAAGTATCCGCAATTTTCAGCCACTCCTCCTTGTTTGGATGGGCCATCACATCAGCATGAAGGACCTGCCAAATGGCGCTGCAGGTTTCCTTCACGATCACACTGACTGTGGATTTCCCGATCTGGAAGGTGTAGTGAGGACTGATCAAAGATTGGCCTGTAGCTAAATAGCTGAAAAAAATGTGAGAAAATAAAGATAAAAATGAATGGATGTTTTATTTTATTTTATTATAGTAAACTTACTAAAAAGCAAGTGGAAGAGCCTCAAAGATGCCTTCATTCGTCATCGGCGCAAAGAGAGGGAACAGAGGAGCGGAGCTTCGCCAAGTGCACGGTCCAGCTATGTCCATGCGGAGGAAATGGCCTTTCTAATACCATGCACTGAAATGCGTAGGTGAGTCCAGGGCATACACATGCAGGAGAGGGTGGTATGACATGCATTCACTTTCATATCTTGCACATACTTATGTATATTTTAATGTTCACAGCACCGATAGTAGCTGGTCGAAAAGTCAACAGCAGGAGGAGGAAGAGGAGGAGGACACCAGGGACAGTGAGGCCTGTGTGTCTACGGGGCCACTAAGTCCTCCTCCACCCAATCCCATCCCTCTATTCCAAACCCCCACACAGCCTGCCCCACTTGTCGTGGAAACCGAAAACATTCGGACTCACCGTCCAAAAAGGAAAAGAACAGATCGCCAAGAGGACCGGCTAATTGCATGCCTGGATGCACTTGCCCATCCAGCACCCAAACTCTCTAGTGATGCCCTTTTCTTACTAAGTGTGGAGGAAAAAATGCTGCAAGTTCCCAGAAGTCGCATAACTGAAGCGAGGGATACCATAACAAGGACCCTAGACAGCTTCATTCCACATTATGGCATCACACAGCCCAACAATGCACCACCACATCCACCACAACATCCACCAACCACTCACACATACACATCACAAACATACCCACAACCTCACGACACATGGCACACACAACCACAATCATCATACAGCTATCCCTCCACCAGCATGGGCAACAACACCTCCACCACCACTCAAATGCAACCTGCCCATCAATCAGGCGAAATGAGAGAGGCCATGCGGGATACAGAGCCACATTTTGCATTCCCACAATACCAAAACCTTTGAGAAATACCATACATAATTTGGTGCATCAGGGGTGTTCGACCTTCATTGTTAATATCAGAAAATTACCTAATAATTTAAAGTTAAAAAGTACGATAGTTATGTTGATTTTGTTAAACACAGTTTGCACATTTTTAGAGGAACTGTAAGATGTTATTACTTTTCCCAAAAATAAAAAAATTTGCAAACTTTTTTGAACTCTTATTTCGAAGTGAGTGTTTCCGTATGGAAAAATGTGGGTAAACTATGTATGTATGGTATCTGTATGCCAAATTTAAAAAGCATACACATCCAATACCCCCCCCCCCCCCCGCAAAAACACTAAAACGTCACAACCACCATTAGAAAATAACAAAGGCCACACTAATATGCAGTCACCACACAATGCAAATGCTTTATAAGACCACAATTAGAGTCTACTTACTGCAAAGTAATAATCAGTCTTTCCGCTGGTTGTATACTGTCCCGCATGAAGGTGTCCTGACGTTGTAAACGGGTGCCCAACAACCCCAGGAGCTCATCAAAGCTGTTGAAAACGAAAATGGTGAGGGTTAACAATACCAAAAAACTAAAACTGGTACCTTCACAATTGGAACACCACTACTATAAACTATTGTATATGTATAAATCTGGTGATGGACATCCACGGGTCTCGTACAGTGCCCAGAACTGTCCCCTTTCCTGTCGATTGGCAATGACAGGATGGACCCAGAAGCGTCGCCTGCTCTCTCTCCTTCGCCGCAAACGTCGGAGAAGGATTGCTGCCACAATTGCCGCAATTGGTCGCCTTCTGGAGAATTCCATGACTGCAAACAATCCACTCTCCCAACACACATGAAATTTCTCACCTCCATTTCTCTCTCATTAGACACCTTTCAAATAGACAGGGCTGTATTTTCATTGGACAACACTGCTGTCAATCACACAAACGTGCGCAATACGCGCGTTGACTATGGACAAAAACATGCATAAAACGTGCGACAAAAACGCGCGTTAAACGCGCATATCAAATACGCTCAGGTCTGAACCCAGCCTCACAGCCTGAAGTCTGGAATGCATAGACATCAACAGACGTTGGGTTCCATCCCTGGTGATGCTCTGCCAGGCCTCTACTGCAACTGTCTTCAGTTCCTGCTTGTTCTTGGGACATTTCCCCTCAGTTTTGTCTTGTAGCAAGTGAAATGCATGCTCAATCGGATTCAGGTCAGGTGATTGACTTGGCCATTGCATAACATTTCACTTCTTTACCTTAAAAAACTCTTTGGTTGCTTTTGCAGTATGCTTTGGGTCATTGTCCATCTGCACTGTGAAGCGCCGTCCAATGAGTTCTGAAGCATTTGGCTGAATATGAGCAGATAATATTGCCCGAAACACTTCAGAGTTCATCCTGCTGCTTTTGTCAGCAGTCACATCATCAATAAATACAAGTGAACCAGTTCCATTGGCAGCCATACATGCCCACGCCATGACACTACCACCACCATGCTTCACTGATGAGGTGGTATGCTTAGGATCATGAGCAGTTCCTTTCCTTCTCCATACTCTTCTCTTCCCATCACTCTGGTACAAGTTGATCTTGGTGTCATCTGTCCATAGGATTTTGTTCCAGAACTGTGAAGGCTTTTTTTACATGTCGTATGGCAAACTCTAATCTGGCCTTCCTGTTTTTGAGCCTCACCAATGGTTTACATCTTGTGGTGAACCCTCTGTATTCACTCTAGTGAATAGTCAGGTCCATAAATATTGGGAAATCTACACAATTCTAACATTTTTGGCTCTATACACAACCACAATGAATTTGAAATAAAATTGTGTCGATGTCCCAATATTTATGGACCTGACTGTATGTCCTCTGTCATCCATAGCCATTTCTTCTTAAAAATAGGTACTGGGGGAAAATTAAGTGTGTCCTTACACGCTGTGATGGCTAACCTGCAGCACTCCATCTGCTGTGTAACTACAAATCCCAGCATGCACACTGACTTTGCTGTTCTTGCAACTTCCATAGAAGTGAAAGGAGGATTATGGGAGTTGTAGTTTCAGAACAGCTGGCATGCCGGAGGTTGCGGATCCCTACCCTAGGGGGACGCTCATGGCCCTGCTCATGTCTGATCACTTATTTTTCCTCTTCTCACTCAAAATCCTGCATTTTAGAATAATATTGCTTTACGTCCAGCAGCACTGTAATATTCAATTGTTTCTTCGTGGCTAAGGAACAGAAATGAAAAAAGTAGAAACAAAGCGAAAATAAGAAATTCATACATTTGTATTTGTAGAATTCTGCTGGTGGATCAGTCGGAAACACAGCCCGTCCCATCTCAACAGATCAGCATTTCACACATTGGTTTGACATGTGCAAGTAGGTCACGGTGATGATCGCTTCCGATCAAGATAACAGATTGCGCTATACAGAAGGAAGGGGGATGGAATATTTAAGAAAGTGCTTATTTGTGGGAATTGCACAGTCTAAGCAGTGGAAATACATTCCAGCACATGACAGGGGGACACGATTCGCAAGAGTAGATTTTAACGTAGATACAATAGAAAAAAAGGGACGAAGAATGAGAATTATGACATACAGTAGCAGCAGTGGAATATTACTGCTTTCTCATTTACATTTAAAACTTAAAGGGGTTGTCTCCCAAAAAATATTCAACAGTTTTTATCCAGCACCTGGATCTGAATACTTTTATAACTGCATGTAATTAAAAATGTATTACAGCTACTGAGTTATTAAATGAAATATATCTGTATAGCGCCACCTGCTGTTTGCTCTTTTTCTTATCTCTGTCCTCCTCACTGAGGCAGAAGCAAATGCTTAGTTCAGCTGCCACCAGCTGCAGTAGAAAGGACACGTCCCTGAGAAAGGACACATTCTCTAAGATGACAGCTTGAAATAAAAGGAGCAGAATGATTGGAGCAATAAAATCGTGAGATCTCTGGATGTGAGGTGCCATGGCTGGTTCTAGCTTTGTTAGAAAGAGACTGTCATCTACTATATGATATCAGATTTTCATTTTCTACAATATTAATGGTATATCCCCTTTAACCCCTTAGGGACGCATGACGTACCGGTATGGCATGTTTCCCGAGTCCTTAAGGACCCATGATGTACCGGTACGTCATGGGTTTAAAATGCGATTGCAGCGCAGCGGGGGTTAATCGGAACAGTATGCCCTCTTCCTGTCACAACCCCCCCGTATTGGCGATTGCAGAAAACCGCAGGTAAATTCAGACCTGCGGTTTGCTACGTTTCCGGTCCATTCGGGTCTGTGGTGACCCGATGAACCGGAAAAAGACTGTGATCGGTGGTGTAATTACACACCACCAATCACAGTCCGTGCATTGGTGAGAGGCGGGGCTGGCCATGATACTGATGCCTGCTGTCCATGGTGCTGATTGATGCAGGGAGAGAGGAGCAAGATTTAAACTTTCAGCGCTCCTCTCTCCCCTCCTCTTCCTGTTCAGCACCTGCACCATGCAGCATTGTCCTCACCAGGCTCCTGCGATCCCCCCATCGGCACCCATCACCTTCCAGGTAGGTTAGGGTCAGTGAGGGAGAGAGGGAGAGGCACCGTTAGGCAGGGAAATAAGGGAAAAGTTAGGAAAAAAAATAAAAACTTTTATCTAAACTTATTTTTTTTTCAGCTTTGAGACCCTAGACCCCCCTTCCACTTGCACCCCCCCACCAGCCCCCCCCAGGGGCCCCACATGCTAGGGACCCTGTGGCCCACCCTAGTATGAGCGGCCCTGGGGTTCATACTGGTTTCCCGGCCCACCAAATAAGCCCACTGGAGCCCCCTGCCGGTGAACTTAGCTGGTGTCACAGTGGATTTTGAGCCCGAGATTCCGGATTTTTTTGGAAATCCAGGAATCCAGATTCCCACAGTGGGGTTTACTGAAATGGACTTTTTTAGTTTTTTTTTCAGTGACCCATTTGTGAATCTGATGGTGGAGCAGACGAACCTGTACGCCTAACAGTTCGTCGCTCAACACCCGGGCTCGTTTTTGGCTAGACTCGGTGGCTGGACGCCTGTCGGTGCAGCCGAGATGAGGACATTATGGGGCCTCGTGCTGCACATGGGTCTAGTGCAAAAACCCAGTGTCAGGCAATACTGGAGTGGGGACGTCCTCTACCAGACCCAACTGTACAGTATGGTCATGACACGTCCCCGGTTTGAGGCCATCCGGAAATGTCTGCATTATTCAGATAATGCAGCATGTCTTCCCCGAAGTGATCCTGCCCATGACCGTCTGTATAAGATACGGCCGGTCATCGATCACTTCTGGGCCAAATTTGCGCAGGCCTACATACCTGGAATGGAGGTCGCGGTTGATTAGTCTCTCGTTGCGTTTCAAGGGGAGACTCAGTTTCCGCTAATATATTCCCACTAAGCGGGCGAGGTATGGTGTGAAGCTATACAAAATTTGTAAGAGTACCTCAGGGTACACTTACAAATTTCGTGTGTACGAGGGGCGAGATTCCCGTATTCAACCCCCAGAATGTCTCCCCACTCTGGGTGTTAGCGGGAAACTCGTGTGGGATCTTATGTATCCACTGCTAGATAAGGGTTACCACTTGTACGTGGATAACTTTTATACTAGTATCCCCTTGTTCCAGTCCCTTGCCGCCAGATCCATGATCGCTTGTGGGACCGTGCGGAAAAATCAACGCAGCCTCCCTGCCCACCCCCTCCAGGTACCTATCCCCAGGGGTGAGACCCGTGCCCTTACCAGTGGAAACCTGTTGCTGGTCAGGTATAAGGACAAGAGGGATGTCCTTATGCTGTCTACAATTCATGGTAATGGCATCACCCCTGTCCCTGTGCGAGGTAACGCGGCAATGGTCCTCAAGCCCGATTGTATCGTCGACTACAATCGGTATATGGGAGGAGTTGATCTCTCTGATCAAGTCCTCAAGCCATATAATGCCATCCGCAAAACTCAGGCATGGTACAAAAAAAGTTGCGGTCTACTTGGTACAGGTTGCCTTGTACAACTCTTTTGTACTATCCCGAAGCGCTGGCAGCACAGGGACATTCCTCCAATTCTATGAGGCAGTCCTCAAGGACCTGATTTTTTCAGACCGGGAAAGAGCAGGCCGGAGTACCTTGGGAAATGGAGGCGCCCGGATCGTTCCTGGCCAACACTTTCCAGGTGTGGTCCCCCATACTGGAAAGAAGGGACGAACCCAAAAAAGATGCAGAGTGTGTCACAAGAGGGGGATATGGAAGGACACCACCACTCAATGTGACACTTGCCCCGATCATACGGGCCTCTGCGTTATCGATTGCTTCAGGGAGTATCACACTTCCATGGACTACAACATTTTTGTAATCCCCAACAGTCCACTAGAGAACATAAAAAACTATGGCTCTCAGACTTTGGAGACACAGAACCATTTTTTCCCCAAAAAATATTCGTTTTAGTGCAGGCATCCTCAAACTGTGGCCCTCCAGATGTTGTAAAACTATAACTCCCAGCATGCCCAGACAACCTACAGCCATCAGCAGGGCATGGTGGGAATTGTAGTTTTACAACATCTTGAGGGCCACAGTTTGAGGATGCCTGCTTAGTGTCTCCAAAGTCTGAAAGCCATACATATTAGGCATCGCCGCGTCCGTAAAAATATTCTCAATAAAAATAACATATAACCCCCCCCGAGTGAACAGCATAGAATCTTCCCCATAAAAATAACATTTGACCAAACCCCTCAGATGAACAGCGTTAAAAATATAAAATAAAAACGGTGCAAAAACACCAATTTTTTGGCAAAATTTCCATTTGAATCCTTTTTTTCCGGTAATAAAGCAAGGGTTAACAGCCAAACAAAACTAAATATTTATTGCCCTGATTCTGTAGTTTGCATATACACCCCATATGTGGTCGTAAATGGCTATATAGCCACACTGCAGGGCATAGAACGAAGGGAACACCATATGGTTTCTGGAAGGAAGATTTTGATGGACTGGTTTATTTACACCATGTCCCATTAGAAGCCCCCCTGATGTAGCCTAGACTAGAAACTCCAAAAAAGTGACCCCATCTAAGAAACTACACCCCTCAAGGTATTCAAAAGTTACTTTACAAACTTTGTTAACCCTTTAGGTGTTCCACAAAACTAAATAGCACATGTAGAAACTATTTTAGAATTAAAAAATTTTGTTACGTTGCCTCAAAAAAGTATAATATAGAGCAACCAAAAATCATACTTACCCTAAAATAGTCCCAAAACAACAACCACCTTATCCCGTAGTTTCCTAGATGGGGTCACTTTTATGGAGTTTCTACTCTAGGGGTGCAGCAGGGGGCTTGAAAGGGTACATGGTGTAAATAAACCAGTCTAGCAAAATCTGCCTTCCAAATCCATATGGTGTTCCCCTTTTTCTATGTCCTGTCGTTTAGCCAAATAGTAGTTTACGACCACATATGGGGTGTTTCTGCAAACTACAGAATCAGGGCAACCCATATTGAGTTTTGTTTGGCTGTTAACCTATTTTTTCCAGTAATAAAATAAGGGTTAAAATTGAAAATGTTCCCAAAAATTGTGATTCCAAAATTGTTTCTCCATCTATCATTAACTCTTGTGGAACACCTAAAGGGTTAACAAAGTATGTAAACCCAGTTTTGAATACCTTGAGGGGTGTACTTTCTTAGATGGAGTCACTTTTTTGGAATTTCTATTCTAGGGGTGCAACGGGGGGCTTGAAATGGGACATGGTATAAACAAAACCAGTTCTGCAAAATTTGCCTTCTAAAACCCATATGGCGTTCCACTCCTTCTATGTCCTCCCGTTTGGCCAAACAGTAGTTTACGACCGCATATGGGGTGTTTTTGCAAACTACAGAATCAGGGCAACCCATATTGAATTTTGTTTGGCAGTTAACCCTTACTTTAGTACTGGAAAAAATGGGTTAAAATGGAAAATTTTCCCAAAAATTGAAATTCCAAAATTGTTCCTCCATCTACCATTAACTCTTGTGGAAGACCTAAAAGGTTAACAAAGTTTGTAAACCCAGTTTTGAATACCTTGAGGGGTGTACTTTCTTAGATGGAGTCACTTTTTTGGAATTTCTATTCTAGGGGTGCAACGGGGGGCTTGAAATGAGACATGGTATAAACAAAACCAGTCCTGCAAAATCTGCCTTGCAAAAACCATATGGCGTTCCCCTCCTTCTATGTTCTCCCATTTGGCCAAACAGTAGTTTACGACCACATATGGGGTGTTTCTGCAAACTACAGAATCAGGGCAACCCATATTGAGTTATGTTTGGCAGTTAACCCTTGCTTTGTTCCTGGAAAAAATGGATTATATTGGAAAATTTTCCCAAAAAATCGAAATTCTTAAATTTTATGTCCATTTGCCATGAAGTCTTGTGGAAGACCTAAAGGGTTAACAAAGTTTGTAAAATCAGTTTTGAATACCTTGAGGGGTGTAGTTTCTAAAATGGGGTCATTTTTGGATGGTTTCTATTACATAAGTCTCACAAAGTGACTTCAGACCTGAACTGGTCCATAAAAAGTGGGATTTGGAAAATTTCTGAAAAACTTCTAAGCTATGTAACATCCCCAAAAAATAAAATATCATTCCCAAAATGATACAAACATGAAGTATACATATGGGGAATGTAAAGTCACCACAATTTTTTGGGGTATTACTATGTATTACAGAAGTAGAGAAACTGAATCTTTGAAATTTGCTAATTTTTCCAAATTTTTGGTAAATTTGGTATTTTTTTATGCAAAAAAATTAACTTTTTTGACCCCATTTTAGCAGTGTCATAAAGTACAATATGTGATGAAAAAACAATCTCAGAACGGCCTGGGAAAGTAAAAGCGTTTTAAAGTTATCAGCACTTAAAGTGACACTGGTCAGATTTGCAAAAAATGAATAAGTCCTTAAGGTGAAATAGGGCTGAGACCTTAAGGGGTAAATAGGTATTTTAATCTCAGACAGGATATGCCCCCAATATCTCATAGGTGCAGGTCCCACCTCTGGGACTCGCACCTACACTTAGAATGGATCCTGCAAAGTGTCAGAGGGTGCAGTCGCCCTTTATTCATTCCTATTGGAGCACTATTTTTGGAAGCCCCATTGAAATGAATGGGAAGCACACTGAGCAAGCGCGGCCACTGCTCCATTCAGTTCTATGGGGCTGACGGAAATAGCTGAGCCAGCGCTAGGCTTTTTTCGGTGCTCCCATAAGAATTAATAGAGGACGGCCGCGCATTCCTGGTGCCTAACCCCCGGCACTTAGCGAACTCCATTTTAGAGATATGCCCTCAATGTCTGAGATGGGAATACTCCTTAAATTTAAAGAGGTTTTCTGGGAGTAGAATATCGGTCTATCTGATTGGTGGGGGTCTGACTCTCGGGACCTCTCTGAGAAGCTGTTCCAGTGAGCTCTGCTCCTCTTTCTAAGCCAGTGATGTTATTATTATCGGTCACATGACCTATGTGCAGCTCATTCCCATTAAAAAGAATGGGCTGCAATACCAAGCACATCCACTACACAATGTATGGCGCTGTGCTTGGTATGCTGTGAGGAGGCTGCAGTGCTCACCATAGAGGAGGGACCTCTTCAAACAGGTGATCGGTGGCAGTGCTGGGTGTTATTCCCCCCCCCCCCCAATATCAGATATTGATGACCTATCCTTAGGATAGGTATCCATTTTTTACTCACGAAAACCCCTTTGAAAAGGAGCTTGAGGGAGCTGTTACTGTAGTTTACCATGTTTACTTGAATGGGAATGAACTGCAATATCAGAAACTGGAGAGATGCCGATACTGGGAAAAATACACATCCTTTGGTGCAAATTTCTAAAAAACTTTGTGTTGCCCATAACAACCAGTCACATGTTCTGTTCTTGAAAAATGAAATCTGCGCTGTCATTAGTTTCCATGGACAGCAAAGCTAGTTTTTCTCTCTCATAAATCTGCCCCTTCATTTCTAATCATATTCAACAACTTTAACAAAGTCTTACAGTGCCTTGAAAAAGTACGGTATTCATACCCCTTGAACTTTTCCGATTTTTTTTCACGTTAGACCCACAAACTTACAATAAGTGTCATTTTTTGGGATTGTATGTGATAGATTAATAAAAAGTAGCACGTATGCGTGAAGTGAAAAGAAAATGATACACGGATTTCAAAAATTTTAATAAATAAAAATCTGAAAAGTGTGGCGTGCATTTGTATTCAGCCCCCTATACTCTGATATCCCTAAATAAAATTCTATGTGACCAATTGCCTTCAGAAGTCACCTAATTAGTAAATAGTGTCCACCTGTGTGTAATTTATTCTCAGTATAAAGCCTCATTTACACGTCCGTGCTCAAATCTGTGAGCAGGTGGTCAGTGATGCATCCGTGAAGCTGTTCGTGAGGGATCCATGTTAGGTCCGTGTGTCTATTTTTTGCCTTCCGTGTTGCATCCGTGTTTCACTGACACTGAACAGCTGAAAAATAATTTCAAAGCATCTCTTCTTAATGATCCATGAAACACGGATTCAACACGGATGGCATCCATGTTGCATCCGTGGTTTTCACAGACCCATAGACTACAATGGACAAGATGGATCCGTGAACATGGACAAAATAGAGCATGCATCCGTGCTAAAAACACTGACCCACTGACCATGCTAAAACACTGATGTCTGAATACACAGATTAAAATGAATGGGGACATGTTCTGTTCTTGGAGAACACCTACAGCACATGTCTGTGAAACACTGACATGTGAATAAGGCTTAACTATAGCTGTTTTGTGAAGGCCTCAGAGGTTTGTTAGTGAAAATTAGTTATCAAACAGCATCATGAAACCCAAGGAACACACTAGACAGGTCAGGGTTAAAGTTGTGGAGAAGTGTAAAGCTGGGTTAAGTTTGTAAAAAAAATAAGTCAAGCACTGAACATCTCATGGAGCACTGTTCAATTTATCATTTGAAAATGGAAGGAGTATGGAACACTGCAAACCTACCAATACATGGCCGTCCACGGAAAGAAAAGCACTAATTAGAGTATCAGGCTAGAGGCCCATGATCACTCTGGAGGAGCTGCAGGTGGGAGAATTTGTCAGTCATGTCCTCCACAAATCTGGCCTTTATGGAAGAGTGGCAAGAAGAAAGCCATTTTTGAAAGCCAGCCATAAGAAGCCCCATTTGCAGTTTGCCACAAACCATGTAGGAGAAGAAGGTGCTCTGGTCAGATGAGACCAAAGTTGAACTTTTTGGCCTAAATCCAAAATGCTATGTGTGGCAGAAAACTAACACTGCAGATCACCCAGAACACACCATCCCCACCGTGAAACATGGTGGTGGCAGAATCATGCGGTGGGATGCCTTTCTTCAGCAGGGACAGGGAAGCTGGTAGGAGTTCATCGGAAGACAGATTGAGTTAAACACAAGGCAATCCTGGAGGAAAACTTTTAAAGACTGGGGCGGAAGTTCACCTTCCAGCAGGACATCAACCCTAAGCATACAGCCAGAGCTACAATGGAATGGTTTAGATCAAAGCATATTCATGTGTTAGAATGGCCCAGTCAAAGTCCGGACCTAAATCCTATAAGTAATGAATAGGATGCACAGGGGTGTTGATCCTCCAAAAAGGGTGCTCACAGTCCCACAGTGTCACCCCACTGTTAAGTAGAAACGGCAAAAATTTGAATAAATGGCCTGGGCACACCTAGGATATAGGATCAGACGTTTTATTAATACAATGATTATAATAGTGTAATATGTAAGACAATATAAAAGAGATATAGGGAGGGCGATGTATTGAAATCTAAAATACTCACTTAAAAAATGGCACAGTGTTATACTTTGACAACATACGATCGGTATTAGTAGCTGTACACAATGGGTTAAGATGTATTAAATAAAAAAACGGTGAATGGCAACAAAATTCATTGAATAGAGAAACAAAGTTCATTGGATGCAATATAAACAGCACTTATGTGTCCACCTATAGTGGATGGTGAAATGCCTTGGGTGATGCACAGTTTTAAATGGACCCAACTGTTCTTTAAGAAAGGAATGACATTGGTGCGTCTCCGTAATGATAGGCTCTTCCTCACCAAATTGGGTACTGATATTAGAGCCCTTTGATTAGATTTTAGCGAACAGCCAATGGAGGTGTTAATTAACTGTAGGAGATCTGTAGGCAGTCTATGATTGTTCTATAGTGCAGCTAGTATCTCTAGTGTTCCTGGCCTGGCGGCGTCCCGCTTGCGGTCAGTATTAAAGCTGCATTGGTATTGCCGACTTTTAGATTTTAAACAGGCTTACCGGTATAGCTGGTCTCCGGTCATCTGTATTGGCGGTTTTTTCAATCCAAGAGAAGCTTACCCAGGTTCCTTCCTACAATCCGGAAGATGGCGTGTCCACAGTATTCGGCGTTTACTCCACGTGGGATCGCTTGTTTAGACGTGGGTGCCGTCTCGTTTTCACCATTCAGGTTTGTGCTTCTCACTTGGACTCCGCGATGCTCGTTGGTGCAAATAATGATGTGGTGCACTCACAAAAGTTCGGGGGTCCGACCAGACGCGTTTCAGGGCTGGAGTATCCCCTTCTTCAGTGGTAACCGGACCTCCCCGAACTTAGTCTCTTTTATACCTGAGAAGAAATTGGCTGCAAAACCCGACGTGGATTCTGTTCCGGAAATCAATTTAATCTGTTCATCTTGTGTACCCAACTTTATTCTTTGTAGTTGAGTTAGCCATCTGGTCAGTTTATTGCATTGATTCTTTCCCATATATATTATATTCAATCTGTGCTTGTACTCACAGTACGAAAAACGCAATTTTTGACTTTGCAACATTATTGCGGTTATGTTGCGTTATATTGGTAAGCACAGATTGAATATAATATATATGGGAAAGAATCAATGCAATAAACTGACCAGATGGCTAACTCAACTAC
The DNA here is from genome assembly GCF_014858855.1 of Bufo gargarizans. Lineage (NCBI taxonomy): Eukaryota > Metazoa > Chordata > Amphibia > Anura > Bufonidae > Bufo > Bufo gargarizans. Next base: position 75,063,626 of record NC_058084.1, read on the forward strand.
AAAGAATAAAGTTGGGTACACAAGATGAACAGATTAAATTGATTTCCGGAATAGAATCCACGTCGGGTTTTGCAGCCAATTTCTTCTCAGGTATAAAAGAGACTAAGTTCGGGGAGGTCCGGTTACCACTGAAGAAGGGGATACTCCAGCCCCGAAACGCGTCTGGTCGGACCCCCGAACTTTTGTGAGTGCACCACATCATTATTTCTACCAACGAGCATCGCGGAGTCCAAGTGAGAAGCACAAACCTGAATGGTGAAAACGAGACGGCACCCACGTCTAAACAAGCGATCCCACGTGGAGTAAACGCCGAATACTGTGGACACGCCATCTTCCGGATTGTAGGAAGGAACCTGGGTAAGCTTCTCTTGGATTGAAAAAACCGCCAATACAGATGACCGGAGACCAGCTATACCGGTAAGCCTGTTTAAAATCTAAAAGTCGGCAATACCAATGCAGCTTTAATACTGACCGCAAGCGGGACGCGGCCAGGCCAGGAACACTAGAGATACTAGCTGCACTATAGAACAATCATAGACTGCCTACAGATCTCCTACAGTTAATTAACACCTGCATTGGCTGTTCGCTAAAATCTAATCAAAGGGCTCTAATATGAGGAAGAGCCTATCATTACGGAGACGCACCAATGTCATTCCTTTCTTAAAGAACAGTTGGGTCCATTTAAAACTGTGCATCACCCAAGGCATTTCACCATCCACTATAGGTGGACACATAAGTGCTGTTTATATTGCATCCAATAAACTTTGTTTCTCTATTCAATGAATTTTGTTGCCATTCACCGGTTTTTATTTAATACATCTTAACCCATTGTGTACAGCTACTAATACCGATCGTATGTTGTCAAAGTATAACACTGTGCCATTTTTTAAGTGAGTATTTTAGATTTCAATACATCGCCCTCCCTATATCTCTTTTATATTGTCTTACATATTACACTATTATAATCATTGTATTAATAAAACGTCTGATCCTATATCCTAGGTGTGCCCAGGCCATTTATTCTAATTTTTGCCGTTTCTACTTAACAGTGGGGTGACACTGTGGGACTGTGAGCACCCTTTTTGGAGGATCAACACCCCTGTGCATCCTATTCATTACTTATACTTTTTACCTTTCGTCACCCGAGTGGATAGCACGGTGTGTTGATTCACCATGGATATTTGGACACATATGGAAAACCAAAAACAAAAAGTTGATAATTTCCATTTCGAGAATACATTTACAGAATCAACAAGTGACGATATATGTATATATAATGTATTTAAGGAATTAGAAACACTTCTGATTCGCCAATTAAAGCAGAGGTGGGAAGTTAAAACGTTGAGAAGATGCATTGAAATCAATAAAATCCCCAAGGGTCTATCAATTAATAAGACCCCTGCACAAGACCTATGCAGCACTCAATTTAATAAAGAATGGGAGGAGCTGTTGCAGGAACAATCGGTCGCGTGTACGAAATTGGTAATTAAAAGACGCATGGAGATTTTGGACGAAACTAACCAACGGGTTTCCGACTTAAAAATAATAATGGATAAAATCACCAAAAATGAGGAATATAATACCTTACAATCCAAATTATGTGATAATTTGGATAATCTAGAGCAAGATATAATAGAAAAAAAGGTGAAAAAATTGAATTATAGAAAAAGAGGAAGAACAAATAGGGAAGATATAAACAGAGAAGAATCAGACGAACATATAACAGCAATAGAGGCAGTCAAAAATATTGGGAAAGAAAGAAATATTACTGAGAAAACACTAATAAGAAACGATAACTTTAATATACCAACCCAAAATAGATTTGAAATATTGGAGGAAAGGGATCATTTTTTAGACCGCACTCCACCACATCACCGTTCCCGAATAAGACAAAGATCACCCCCACCAAAACCACAAATTTCACAGAAAAAAACATACACAGATCACTAATACAACCTGAGGAACAAAATTCAGAACAATCACCAACACGACAGGACACCCACCACGAGAGGAATACACATGCCACAGAACGAGTATCACAATCACAAACACTATCACAGAGGGAGAGAACACGAAGAAAGGGAAAGACAAGAAGAGGAATACGAAAAAAGACACTATCACCACAGGTCACATCACCCATAATCACAAATGATGCAATTATAAACTTAAGCTCAGTAACATTGTCAGAAACCCAAAAACAACTATTAAATAAAGGCCTCAAGTTCGCCCCAACAAAACCTCTTAATAAATTTGAAATTTTTATTGGAGTAGAAATTTTTTTAAGAAAACTATGCTTGAAAAAATATTTTTTTAAAAATCCACCAACTCGAGAAGTGATTCTTACCAAACAGAATGATAAAGTTGTCCATACGTCACTTAAAAACAAATCGAAAAAATATCCAAGGAACGAACTAAGTGTGGAAATGACCACCTTCAAAGAATGTGTGATGAGGGATGTAAAAAAGATTAAAAACCATACCAAATACAAACGAAATAATCTGACACAAAGTGAAATCGCAGCACTCAAACTCCTACAAAAAGAGAAAAACATTGTAATTCGACCAGCGGATAAGGGAGGATCCATAGTTATTCAGGACGTTGATAAATATAACATGGAATGCCTGCGTCAATTGGAAGATAAGAGCACATATCAGAAATTAACAAAGGACCCAACTGATCAATTTTATACTCATTTAGAAGAATTTTGTAAAAAGGGATTAGATAGTGACATTTTAAATAAAGAAGAATTTGAATTTATTTTAAATAAATATCCACGCATACCAGCTTTTTACTGTATTCCAAAAATACACAAGGACAAAGATAATCCACCAGGACGCCCAATCATTTCGGGAATTGAATCTTTAACAGCCAATCTTTCAATGTATATCGATATTTTGCTCCAAACTAGAGTAAAAAAGGTCCCATCATACCTAAAAGATACGACTCAAATAATAAAAAAGATAGAAAATATGGCTTTTGAGGAACATTGGATAATGGGATCATTGGATGTCCACTCCTTGTATACGGTCATTGACCATGACCAAGGCAAAGAAGCTGTGAAAAAACAACTGACATTAGAAGGCTCATTAACAAATCAACAAATTGAATTTTTGATAGAAGGCATTGACCTTATTTTAACTCACAATTATTTCTATTTTAATGATGGTTTTTACTTACAGACTCGAGGGACTGCCATGGGCACCAGGTTCGCCCCCAGTTACGCAAATTTATTTATGGCGGAATGGGAGGACCAGAATGTGGCCCCCATACTGGGGACGAACCTGGTGCTCTGGCAGCGATACATCGACGATGTATTTTTTATTTGGCGGTCGGGACGAGAACAGCTGGACACATTTTTAAAGTCTATTAATCATAATAATCAAAATCTTAAATTTTCAGGAACTACCAGCAAAGAACATATAGAATTTTTAGACTTAAGTATCTATGTTGAAGAAAATAAAATAAAAACCTGTACATACATTAAGCCTTCAACTCGTAACAGCTATATTCTATTTAACAGCTGTCACTTACCAAGTTGGCTTTCAAATATCCCCCAAGGTCAATTTCGACGTCTAAGACGTAACTGTACAACGATGGAAAAATTTGATTTGGAGGCCGATAAAATGAAAACAGAATTTTTAATAAAACAATATCCAGAAGAGATTTTAGATGTAGCTTTAAAGAAAGTGAGAAATATGGAAAGAACAGAAATATTTATAGAAAAACAGAAGACTAGTAAAGAACAGGGAGAAAATCCAATAAAATTAATATTACCCTACAGTGGAGATCATAAAAAGATAAGAAACATCATATACAAACACTGGGACGTTATAAAAAAAGAAAAAACGATTGGTACCATAATTCCTCCCAAACCCCTGATTATTTGTACTAAGGCACCAAATCTGGGGAATAAGATAGCACCGACAGTTAAAGAAGACATATTACACCAGGACTCATCACTATGTAGATGGATGGACTTAAAAGGTTTCTTTAGATGTGGCCAATGTGGCATTTGTAAACTAACTTCTTTTGAAAGACAGACTAAAGAAATAATCTCTACAACCAATGGACACAAACATACTATAAAATAATTTTTAACATGTAGTTCAGAGAGTGTCATATATATTATAGAATGCCCCTGTAAAAGGCAATATATTGGCAGAACCAAAAGAACTCTAAAAAAACGTCTAGCGGAACATGTATCGAACATTAAAAAAGGAGTAGAAACCCATTCACTCTCACAACATTTTAAAAATACCCATAATAGTGATCCATCTGGTTTAAAATTCGCAGCGATCGACAAAATACCCAAAAGTTGGAGGAAGGGGAACCACATCAGTAGGATGTCGAGGATGGAAACACAAAGAATATTCGAAATGGAAACCATGATTTCGGAAGGATTAAACGCCGAATATGAAATATTTGGTTTCCTATAAAGACCGAGGGTGGGGACCTACCGTCGAGGATGAATCCCGCCGAATGATTTAGTATCTTGGCGGTTTCCCTCCTTGACGGTGGGCCTCCACTCATAAACACCGTCCGATTGTTTCTCCTGTGAATTAAAGCAATCTACTGTCGGGAACAACACAATACGAATAAAACATCCCAGTGAGACATCCACTGTTGAAATCAGATAATGTCGATCTCCTGATGTTTTAACTTCCCTCTGGCTAATTATGTGTCACTATGTCTACTATTATTGACATTGTATGTAGTTCCGTTTTAAATATAGGATATTTTACGCATTTACATCCACATGTATTATATTATTAATATTTTTTAATGTTTTATTTTTAACTAATTAATTTAAAAAAAATTCATTTAGGTTTGTAATAACAATATATGAGTGTGTATTAATATTTTATGTATACTCAATAACAGCACAACCTATTTATCTAAGAAATGAACCGCAAAACTCTAAGGTCGAGTTTACCAATATAACGCAACATAACCGCAATAATGTTGCAAAGTCAAAAATTGCGTTTTTCGTACTGTGAGTACAAGCACAGATTGAATATAATATATATGGGAAAGAATCAATGCAATAAACTGACCAGATGGCTAACTCAACTACAAAGAATAAAGTTGGGTACACAAGATGAACAGATTAAATTGATTTCCGGAACAGAATCCACGTTGGGTTTTGCAGCCAATTTCTTCTCAGGTATAAAAGAGACTAAGTTCGGGGAGGTCCGGTTACCACTGAAGAAGGGGATACTCCAGCCCCGAAACGCGTCTGGTCGGACCCCCGAACTTTTGTGAGTGCACCACATCATTATTTCCACCAACGAGCATCGCGGAGTCCAAGTGAGAAGCACAAACCTGAATGGTGAAAACGAGACGGCACCCACGTCTAAACAAGCGATCCCACGTGGAGTAAACGCCGAATACTGTGGACACGCCATCTTCCGGATTGTAGGAAGGAACCTGGGTAAGCTTCTCTTGGATTGAAAAAACTGCCAATACAGATGACCGGAGACCAGCTATACCGGTAAGCCTGTTTAAAATCTAAAAGTCGGCAATACCAATGCAGCTTTAATACTGACCGCAAGCGGGACGCCGCCAGGCCAGGAACACTAGAGATACTAGCTGCACTATAGAACAATCATAGACTGCCTACAGATCTCCTACAGTTAATTAACACCTGCATTGGCTGTTCGCTAAAATCTAATCAAAGGGCTCTAATATCAGTACCCAATTTGGTGAGGAAGAGCCTATCATTACGGAGACGCACCAATGTCATTCCTTTCTTAAAGAACAGTTGGGTCCATTTAAAACTGTGCATCACCCAAGGCATTTCACCATCCACTATAGGTGGACACATAAGTGCTGTTTATATTGCATCCAATGAACTTTGTTTCTCTATTCAATGAATTTTGTTGCCATTCACCGTTTTTTTTATTTAATACATCTTAACCCATTGTGTACAGCTACTAATACCGATCGTATGTTGTCAAAGTATAACACTGTGCCTTTTTTTAAGTGAGTATTTTAGATTTCAATACATCGCCCTCCCTATATCTCTTTTATATTGTCTTACATATTACACTATTATAATCATTGTATTAATAAAACGTCTGATCCTATATCCTAGGTGTGCCCAGGCCATTTATTCTAATTTTTGCCGGACCTAAATCCTATTGACAATCTGGGTCAACACTTGAAAACTGTTGTTCACAGACTCCCTCCATTCAATCTGATTGAGCTTGAGCTATTTTGCAAAGAAGAATGGGCAAAAACGTCAGCCTCTTGATGTGCAAAGCTGGTAGAGACATACCTCAAAAGACTTGCAGCAAAAAGGTGGCCGTACAAAGCATTGACTTAAGGGGCTGAATACCATGCCATGCTTTCCAGAATTTTATATATGAAATTTTTTGAAAACCGTACTTGATACTTTATGTTGGTCAGTTTGTGGGTGTAACGTGAAAAAATGTAGAAAAGTTCAATACTCTTTCAAGGCGCTGTATGTCCTGTGACTATGGAGATTCTGTATTTAAATCTCTGGATCTCTAACCGCACCATATGACTAAATATGCCCCAACCCAATTTCATCCATCAAACTGTCATATGGTGAAACAATACTTCATATTGTGCTTTTGTCAATGTTTGACATTCTTCATTGTGGTGACTTAATAGAAACCCAGCCCATGAAGCTCATGAGAAAAAAAAAATGTGTGCCCTTATTGCTTTCATGGGCGGTTTGAAATGTGGTCATCAGAGTTCCAACCAAGAATGGACATTCATTCACATGCTTCTTCACACCTTGCTTCACCTGGTTCTCTAATCGGAAGGGGAATCAGACTAGGGATTGGGTTTGACATTGTCACTGGCTAAATGGCAGGACAATAGCCATAAGCATTAATTTACTAACAATTACATTTAGATTTGATATAATATGCCGGCGAGCCTCTTTCCTGTACTCTACTGGTGCTGGATAATGAAGCGTGCGACGCAGTGCAAGACTTTAGGAGAAGTCACTGCCAAGCGTGATCACATGTACACTGTCTGGCCCTGTCAATCAAAGTGCAGTGCAGGCAGTAGTTGCAGAGAGAGCAGAACCTCTAGGAGTAATGGTGATGGCCCCGTTACTCCTAGAGGGTCAGTTGCATGGGACCAACGCCGATGTCTTCAGTTGCCAAGTGCACATGTAACAGGTCAACCAGTGTCATAGGTAGAAATCTGCTGACAGATGCCTTTTAAACAGGCCAAACGAAACAAAAAGCAATAAAACCCACCTACAGGTATGTAACCTGCAGTGAAAATTCCACTTTCCATTTTAATGCAAAAACTTTTAATATAGACAGTAGTAGTATTCGTTTTACTCACTTATTCGGCGCTGAAATATTCTACAGCTCTTTACAGACATTATGTCACGGAAGGTGTTACAGAAAACTAGAAGACACAAATGAAGATCCGACTGACTTGATCCAAAACTAAGGAACCAAAGGGTAAGCCCTGTAACAGCCCTAGCTCTCTCCCTTACTGCTCAGCCTATGCAAAAATCTCTATGGTAGATGATTGCATACCCTCGTTCCTCAACTATATGACACCTGAACACCCTATAATAGTGAGGGGACACGACCACCGGCTCCCTACACTTAATACGGAGAGAGTCAGGGTCACCTAGGATCAAGCAAACAGGAAAACACAAATAAATGGATAGACTTATCTGTAGAAGCATCAGTTGTAGCATCCAGCATGCACACACTCCAGGAAGTTGTATAAACCGCAAAGTGATGCAGTATGGGAGGGTATTTAAAGGGATGCAATCAGTGCAACTAGATGACAGCTGAGAGAGGGAAACGAGATGACAAAACGAAAGCAAAACAAAAGAACCTCAAGCAGGAGGTTCTGAAGAACGTCTGTCAGAGCTTCTCAGATGTCTGGCGGTGACACATTATCATTGCTTGCTGTCCCCGATGGGGCTCCCAATCTAAGGACCTATCTGTATGTTTTTGGAGTGTGGGAGGAAACCAGAGTACCCAGGGAGAACATACAAACTCCATGCAGATGTCTTTGGTAAGATTTAAACCTAGGACATGATCTCTAAGGCACCAGTGCCACCAGTGAACCACCATGCTGCCTGGTTTGCAACATTGGACACCTAGAATTACAGGGCAGGATTCTCGTATGTGCACCTATATTACAGTAAGTGAGTGAGTGGGATAATTTCATACATTTATTGTATGTAAAAAGACATTCATAGCATCAAAACGTAATGGCATATTGCTAGGCTTAAGATATACCTTCATCTGCCATATCCCTGGACACTGGGAAGTGTAATTGTAGCCTACAACCTTTCACTCACTGGACTCGATTGACTATAACCTACCAATATCCAATGTATAAAAAATATGCTGACAACCACTGTATACAGTATGCATACATCTGACCATGTCTGATCTCTCACACTTGTACATTGACTTCTGCATTCATCTGACCACGGCTGATCTATCGCCCCTGTGTACCGGACTCTGCTTTCGTTTTGACCATGGCTGATTTTTCACCCTTGCGTACTGACCTATACATACAGTATGTCTGACCATGGCTGATCTCTCGCCCTTGTGTAGCAAACTGTATGTCTGAGCCCAAATGGCCTCTGTACATTTTACTCTACCATTCTTTGACTCCTTAAGGAATGTCCAGACGGTCAGGTTTCCTGATGCCGTTTTGGAAGCTAAACTCAGGAGTGGATGATAAAAAGTGAGAAATTTTACAGGACAGATACAGCTCCTCCTCTTTTTACAATCCACTCCTGGTTTTAGGATTCTGCATGCAATAACCTAATTGTGTGGTGGTTCCCTTACAATACAATTCCTCGAAGTGCTTCATGTTCTGCATTACTACTATTATTGAGAACTATGTCATTGCCTCGAATATTGGATTATAGATCTGAAAAGTAGCAGTGTTAAACCTACTCACACTACCTAGCAACCAGCAGACATTGCAAGACTCTTCCAATGGGCCACCAAGGTTAAAAATCTATTCTGCCCTACAAATGACCATGCGGTATTAAAAAGGCAAAAACACAAATGCAATTGCACTCTGCAACCAGCACTCTGCCCTGCCTCTATGCTGGATGTTGAATGATGCATTAGTGTACATTTTGGCCAAAGCGTAATAAGCCACTCACCACATCAAGGTCACCTCCATGAGTGGTCCCTAACACTAGTTCCTACCTGTTATGGGCCATGACAGCCACACAAAGTCCAGGGAGTGCAGGTACAGCATGCACACCAGGCACACTATGCTTTTAACCCCGTCCGGTGCCATTACAGCTTTCATCGGATCCAGGGATGCAAGTACCAACATGCATGCTGAGCCCACTAAATACTTCTCCTGGAGCCAAATGGCTACTGGTAGGCGCTATGAAAGCAGACTCAGTTTTATACTGACTTTAAAACCAGCCTCCAGGGCAGACTAACTGGTCAGGTGTTCATGACTGCTTGGAGATCGCCACGCCTCCAATATATACTACAAAGAGAAAATTGTGGGGGGTTCAGTCAGCACAGCCCTGTATGCAGGTGCACATTGCTATGGCAAAATACAGATACAAACGCAAAAACACAAATGCAATCACACTCTGCAAACCAGCACTCTGCCCTGCCTCTATGCTGGATGTTGAATGAGGCATTAGTGTACATTTTGGCCAAAGCGTAATAAGCCACTCACCACGTCAAGATCGCCTCTATGAGTGGTCCCTAACACTAGTTCCTACTTGTTATGGGCCATGATGGCCACACAAAGTCCAGGGTGTGCAGGTATTAAAAAGGTCTATATAGTATCACCAGAGACCAGGTTGCCAAAGGTACCAGTGACCAAAGACGACCAAATGTGGCACCTTAGACATTGGAAGATGCATGCCCTACTGATCACCAGAACATAAAGCTGGTTGTACCATTTGTTATCTGAATTTATCTACTGGATTATTTCATATATGGCTTACACTGAGGGCACTCTGGCTGGCACAGTTGGAAATGTGACTGACGTTGTTACAGGGCCATTGGTGGAATGAAAAATTTGTTGCAGAGTGCTCTGCCCCACATGTTCAGCTTTTGCATGTGAAAAACTTAAAGAGGTTCTCCAGGACTAAAAAAAGATGACTGCCTTCTTCCAAAGCAGCACCACCTCTGTCCAGGTTGTGTGTGTTATTACAGCTCAGCTCCATTCACTTTAATGAAGTTGAGCTTCAATACCAGACACAATGCACGGACAGGGGTGGTGCTCTATGTGGAAGAAAGCGGACATGTTTTTCTACTCCCAACCCCTTTAAGAATGATCATACACTAATGTTTCTTAACAATTTTTCCTCTAAATTTGATTTTGTTTTTCCGGTTTTGTGCGTATTATTGTCGGTCTGTAAAAGTGGCGTACTATTTGGACAACATGGTTCCCAGCAGTGACCTGGGAGTCAAAGATGCATAGAGACCTCCTGCCCATGCTGTTCCCGAACAATTTCGGTGGTGTTTCCATCAATTTCTGACCTTTTTCTATGAACCAGGCACCCTCCTCTCTTCAGAGCAGGGGGTGCCTGGTTTAATACTCGGGTTCTCCCATTGACTTCCATTATACTCGGTAGAACCCCCGAGCATCTCGATGTGTTTGTTCAGAGCACCCGAGCACTTTGGTGCTCGATCAACACTAGTACTGAGGAGAGGTCTTGGTTACCAGCTAGCAAGATGCATGCTAAGAGGTTGGTAAAAAATTTCCATTTAGCTCACCCGGAGAAACCTACTCCAGTGATTATGGGTCTGGTGGCCCCTCATGGAAGTAGCGGTACTGTCACAGGGAGCCGGCGGTGCGCTCTTCCTTCACAGCGCCGCCGGCATCCCGCTCATATAGCAGAGCAAGGACGCGTTCGGTGTCCTCGTCTCCATGGTGACTAGGGGGCGAGGAGGACCCGGCCTTGCACGTCTCCTCAGCTTGGCCGGCGTCCTCCGTCCCCTAGACAACGAGCAGCAGGGGATCTGAGCGCCGATAATAATGAATTGGCGCTCAGTTGTATTATGCGCTCACCTGTGACTCACCTGTAGTGGTTATTTAACAGGCAGCCTTCTGGCCACAGGTTGCCTGTGATTGGTCTTGCTACCCTCACCAGTATATTGTCATATTGTGTACTCTGTGTGTTTTGACCTCGGCTCTGTTTTTGACCTCGACCTTGTGACCTCCTTGGATTTGACGTGACCTCTTGACTTCTGACTTTGGATTGTATTGACCTTGTTGTTGTGTTTTTCCCTGTGTACCTGCATGACCTCCTGGCTTTGACTTTTGCTTCCCTGACTCTGTTCACGGTTTTTCCTCTCATCATCTTTAGGCCCCTGCATGTATATAAGCTAGGGATGCCGCCAAGTTGTATGCCGTCAGTTAGGACAGGTCGTGCAAGTAGGTAGGGATAGAGGTGAGGTGGATTTCAGGGCTGCACTCTTCCCTCCCTTTCGTGACAGATATAGTACATGAGTGGTGCATTAAAAAAAATAACCAGTGACAGTTACATGATCATAAAGTGAAGACTATAATTTATGAATGATTATTATGACCTAAAATGGTACAAATCTGAATGATACAGAATTTGCACCACTCAAAAAGTCCTTGATTTAGCATTACATTAGATGTGATTTATTTTATAAGCTATGTTCAGTGGAGCTTCATTTATTCAGCCCTTAGCACAAGCTATGACTAGCCTACAGCTAAGCCATTATATTATTATGCCTAATGTTACAAAGTGTACATTCGAAATGAAGAACAACCTGCTGTTTTATTCTATTTGTCACTGACCTGCCCATTTTTTTTTTTTTACTCCTAGTTGTCCACTCTGCATAATGATGCAGATGGGAGAACATTGTGATACCATCTAATTTATGCCTAATTGTTCTTTAATATGAATACCTGGAAGATAATATACCTAAGGACTGGGAACAAACTGTTCTCGTCAACATGATATATGGACCTTTATCTAATATGCTTTCCTTTTTCAAAACTTTTTGACCCCATGGTCAAAACTCACATGTCCTAAGGCTCACAATATTTCATAGGTGTCTTATAATGATGTCATATGCTATATAAAAGAATGTCTTTGAAATATGACTTGAAGAATAAGTAACTCATTTGAAATTCTATACATACTGTATGTTGCACAACTATTAGTAAAATAATAATTTAAAGGGGTCATCCTCTGGATTGGTCATCAGCATCTGATTGGTGAGAGTCCAACACCTGGGACCCCCGCTGATCAGCTGTTTGAGAAAGCCTGGCGCCGATGCATGGGCTTTCTTACTGCTTACCCTAGGCCACTAATGTCAGGACCATCAGTCACATGACCTTGGCATAGCTCAGCCCCATGAATGGGGCTGAGCTCTGCTTAGGTCATATGACCGATGTTAGTGGCCTAGGGTAAGCAACAAAAAGATCCCATTTCTCACAAGAGATCAGCTGATAGATGGTGTTCCCTGGTGTCAGACCCCCACTGATCAGATGGTGATGACCTATCCAGAGGATGACCCCAAAGGGTTGGATAACCCCTTTTCATAAAAGAATAACTTATATCCGTTGAAACTTTAAAGCGGTTTTCCACCTTATAGATAATGATGACCTATCCTCTCAATTGAAGAAGTAACATTGACAATGACATTAAAAGTCCACCCTCATGTGGTTAATTTTTACATCTGTTGAGGACACTATATAGCACAATGGAATTCTCGTTCTTTTTAAATATGCACTATATGCTTTGCATTACATGAAAGGCGTATTAAAATGATAATTTGGCCGGTTTGCCCGAATTTTCCCCCAAAATTTGGTTTGATATGAATTTATTCGTGGCGAATCACATTAAAAAAAACAGCTATTTCTTGGCTGCAGAGAGCCTTTATAGTGGTGTAGAACACTCTGCCTTGCAGTAACACGCATAGGGAGTCTGCTGTCATAGTGAAACAATACTGTGAGTCAGTATGACATGTAGATTACAGGCGTCGCTCTTAGAATCACTGCACACTTCACTTATTTGGGCAGTTACGGGGCCAAAATAACCAAATAACTCAAGTGTGAACTCGGCCTTACAGGTCACTGTTAGCGTCAAGAAGAAGCGCACTCCTTTTACACCGTCGTCAACTGATTCTTCATAGATGTCTACAGCACCTGTTCTATTAAACGCTTATACAAGTAGAGCCCCCCGACAGAGTGGAGAGGGTGTCAGCAGTAAGTTTGTGCTGACGTCACTAGTTATTTTGCCCTTCCTCTGATCCGTCAGAACAATAACCCCCAAAAAACAAATGCTGTCTGTGGAGCATCCGCCTTCACTTGGTCAACATTTGGTCAGTAACGCCAAAGAAAACAGGAGTGGATCCAAAACAGAGATGACATGTGAATGGAATATTTGCATGTCTTCTGTGTTTTGTACCCACTCCTTCTTTTGGCTACCAAATCACAAGACAATTCTGATGCAAAATAGGGACCATGTCATGCAGGCCTAACAGCTGTTACATAGACAGGATACGTTGTGCATATCATTTTTCCTTCCCCCTGACAGATCAGAAGAAGGGTCAAATAAATGATGATGTCAGCCAGGCCGAAAGGCAAAATAGTGGCCCAGTCATGAAGTGGGGAGGGTGGGAACAATGACAGTGTGGAGGTGGCAGCACTATCATTAGGAGGCCACATAGTGGAACAATGACTGAGTATAGAGGTGGCGGCAGTAGCATCAGGAAGAGGCCACAGGGTGGCACAATGACAGTGGGAAGTAGCATCATCAGGAGGCCACAGAGTGGCACAATGACAGTGTGAAGGTGGCAACAGCAGCAGCATGAGGAGACCACAGAGTGGTACAATGACAGAGTGTGGAGGTGGCGGCAGCAGCATCAGGAGGAGGCCAGAGGGTGGCACAATAACAGTGTGGTGGTGGCAGAAGTAGTATCAGGAGGCCACAGAGTGGCACAATGACAGAGTGTGTAGGTGGCGGCAGCAGCAGCATCAGGAGGAGGCCACAGGGTGGCCCAATGACAGTGTAGAGGTGGCAGCGGCAGAATCAGAAGGCCACAGAGTGGAACAATGACAGAGTGTGGAGGTGGTGGCAGCATCAGGAGGAGGCCAAAAGGTGGCACAATGACAGTGTGGAGGTGGCAGCAGCATCAGCAGACCACTGAGTGGCAAGGTGACATAGTTTGGAGGTGGCAGCATCCTCAGGAGACCACAGAGTGACCCGGTGGCAGAGTTGGGAGGTGGGTGGCAATACCAGTACAAGCTGAAGATGGTGGGTGAAAGAAGGAGCACTTGGCATCAGATGTGTGGCAGCTTCAGAAAGCTGCTCATCAGCAACTCTCGACTCAAGTTGCTGCTGATGGAGCTGGAACTGCTCCTGTTCCCCCACACTGCCACAGCAGCCATGGCAGAGGAATGTGAGTGCAGAGGGCCCCTCCCCGGTCAGGCCTAAGAGAGGATGGACGATGGCGCAGATAAGCAGCCGCCAACTGACTACATAGGATGTCTCTATAGTAGTTCAGTTTGTCCTCCCTCTCAGCGGGTGTAAAAAAGGCCCCCATTTTGGACCGATAGCGAGGGTCCAACAAGGTGGAGAGCAAGAAGTGATCCCTATGCCGAATGCTAACAATTCGGCTGTAACTACGCAAGAAAGTGAGCATGCATTGGGCCATTTGTGCAAGTGACTCGGATGGACTCCCTGCCTCCATCTCCACTGCATGCTGCCACAGTGTCTGTGTCCTCTGCCTTGTCTTCCTCATGGCCCCGTAGCTCCTCTGGCTGCTCCTGCTCCTCCTCTCCTGTCACTTGTGTAAAAAATCTACCCATTTCGCTAGACATTGCTTGTGCTCCAATGTCCTCCCCCTCCAGTTCAGCCCCCACAGGGATCATGTGGCAGTGAGATCTAAACGCCACATGTCCATTCCCCTGACCAGACAGATTTACCAGTATCTGTTCCAGGACATGAAGCAGTGGAATGACGTTGTTCATACCATAGTCCTGGAGACTGACAAATAACCTGGCCTCCTCAAAGGGCCTGAGCAAATGGCAGGTGTCACGCATGAGCTGCCACTGGCTGACATCAAAGTTACACAGGGGAGTACTCCTGTCCGCTTGGATCATCAAGAAATTGTTTATGACCATTCTCTGTTCGTATAGTTGGTCCAACATATGGAGGGTGGAATTCCAATGGGTGGAAATGTCACATATCAGCCTATGTTGGGGGATGCCGTTCTGCCGCTGCAGCTCAAGGAGGGTGTGCTTTGCGGTGTACAAATGGCTGAAGTGCATGCAAACTTTCCTGGCCATTTTTAGGATGTCTTACAGATGGGTGGAATACTTCAGGAACCACTTGACAACCAGATTAAACACGTGTGCCATGCAGGGAGCATGGCTCAGCCCTCTTTAACACAGCGCCGACACCATGTTCTTCCCGTTGACACTCAGCACAGTTCCAATTTTGAGTTGTCGCGGAGAAAGCCAGGATTAGTTTTCTTGATGAAGGACACGGAGCAGTTCCTCCCCTGTGTGATTCAGTTCGCCCAGGCAAACGAGGTGCAGAACAGAGTGACACCACCGTGCCCTGCAAATGTGTTATGCTGGAGGGGCACTGTGAATTGTCCCTGCGTATGAACATGGAGGCGAAAGCAGTGTCCCCTGCCCAAGTTGCTGGTGTGGCTGTGCAGGAACCACATTCAGCCAGTGGGCCATAAAAGACATGTATTGTCCCTGACCGTAGTTACATCTCCACACGTCAGTGCTGTCGTGCACTTTGGCAGACACTAACAGGTTCAAGGACTGGCCCACCTTCTGTTCTACATATCTGTGCAGGGCTGGTACTGCCTTTTGGCAAATAAATCACGGCTTGGGACACTCCACCTCGGCTCAGCACAAGCCAGCAGTTCTCTGAAAGGTGCAGAGACCACCACTTGGAAAGGGAGGGACTGCAGCACCAGCAACTTGGCCAGAAGCACATTCAGCTTCTGTGCCATTGGATTAGTGCACGCATACTGTTGTCTCTTGGAAATCGCTTCGGTGATCGATTGCTGACGGAATGACTGACGAGGAGTAGGAGGAGGAGCAGGAGCATCAGGACCAGCAGATGATGGGAAGGACAGACAGCTCCCTTCGGCTGAAGTGGTGTAGCCTTGCCTTCCTTAAAATCGGGTGCCACTGGGTGATGCAGTGGCTGCTGCGGCAGGCTGGACCACCATATTGGTCCAGCGGTCCTCCCAGGCCACTTTATTGTGATGCTGCATATGTTGAAGCAGGGCCGTGGTGACAAAATTGGGACCCTGGCCACGCTTCACCTTCTGCCCACAGAATCTACAAATGGCCATGTTCACCTCCTCTGGCAGATTAATAAAAAACTGCAACACCGCCGAGTAGGTGATTTTATCCCCAACACTTGGCACTGACTGACTGCTACCGCCGCTGCTTCTGTGAACCACTGCCCCACTACTTTCTGGGCAGGTAGGCTCCTACTAAGCGGGTGATGTACCCCGGGCACGTTTGGCTCCCGAACTCCCACTGCTGCCACCCTTCTGACTCCCGGCCACGCTAGTGACTTGCTGGCTCCGCCGCTGCCTCTCGGGCAAGCTGCCACCCTCTTGATGATGATGAAGCCCCTAATTCACCCTGCTCCCAAGTGCAATCAGCTGCATAATCATCATCATTGAGTACTGTCTGCACGTCACTGATGTCCTCCTCAACGGTCTCTGGGTCTAGAGCAACACCAGCTCCCATGCCACTCTCCTCATCACTACTTGCCCGACTACCTGAGGAAGCAGCGGATGTCTCCTCCACATCTTTGCTGGCCAGTAGCTGCTGACTGTCCTCTAGTAGATCGTCCTCGCTGTATAGTGGAGCTGAGCCCACAGCATATAATACTTGTCTGGCAGAGGGAACAGAAAAATACAGAGGCAGGTTGAGGACAGGTGAGGACACAGGGCCTGTTCCCGGGCCATGTCAACTAAAAGTTGTGTCTGACGAACCCACCGACTCTTGGCTGGGGGTATCTGACCGGGTCAACCATTGAAGAACCGCTGGGTTGCTGGTAAAGACACGACAGCTAGATGACACAGGGAGCTCAGGCCTCTCACTACGACTCCTGCTGCCACACCCCCTTACTCCGCTGCGACCTGTGCCTGCACCAGAAACATTTAGGCCTCTGCCACTCCCCTGTGCAGTTCCTGGCACTTCTCTGCCTGACATACTTTTAGATCAAATAAATAAAAAGGAAATTAAAACACCCCAAAAAAGTCTGTAATTTTCTCACTTCACCACACAACAGCTAATAAGCCCAATGGCTAATTTCCCACTACTACATGCCAATGAAGAATTTAGAGCAAATAACTGCACTGCTGAATGGCAAATAGGCCCTTACTTTTTTCCACCTATACACGCCACAAAAGGCTTTAGAACATATAACTGCACCACAGAACGGAAAATAATATATATTTCTTTGCCGGTAATACACACCAAAAAGGGATTTAGAACATATGACTGAACTGCTGAACGGCAAATAAGCCCTTACTTTTTTCCACTTATACACACCACAAAAGGCTTTAGAACATATAACTGTACAGGTGAATTGCAAATAATATTGCATTTTTTGGCCACTAATACACACTAAAAAGGGCTTTAGAACATATAACTGCACCTCTGAACGGCAAATAGACCCTTACTTTTTTCCACATATACACACCACAAAAGGCTTTAGAACATATAAGTGCACCACTGAACTGCAAATAATACAGTGCCTTGCAAAAGTATTCACCCCCATTGCCTTTTTTCGTATTTTGGTACATTACAGCCTTAAGTTCAATGTTTTGTTAATCTGAATTTTATGTGATGGATCAGAACATAATAGTCTAAGTTGGTGAAGTGAAATGAGAAAAATATATAAATAAAACTGTTGTTTAGAAAGAGAAAACAGAAAATTGGCATGTGCATATGTTAGGAAGCCCATAAAAAGTTCAGGTGCAACCAATTACCTTCATACATCACATAATTAGTGAACTGATGTCCACCTGTGCGCAATCTAAGTGTCACATGATCTGTCATTACATATACACACTTTTTTGAAAGGCCCCAGAAGCTGCAACACTGAAGCAGGAGGCATCACTAACCAAACACTGCCATGAAGACCAAGGAACTCTCCAAACAAGTAAGGGACAATGTTGTTGAGAAGTATAAGTCAGGGTTAGGTTATACAAAAAAAATATCCAAATCTTTGATGATCCCCAGGAGCACCATCAAATCTATTATAACCAAATGGAAAGAACATGGCACAACAGCAAACCTGCCAAAAGACGGCCACTCACCAAAACTCACCTGGCAAGGAGGCCAATAATCAGAGAGGCAGCACAGAGACCTGAGGTAACCCTGGAGGAGCTGCAGAGTTCCAAAGCAGAGACTTGAGTATCTGTACATAGGACGACAATAAGCCGTATGCTCCATAGAGTTGGGCTTTATGGCAGAGTGGCCAAAAGAAAGCCATTACTTTCAGGTAAATACAAAAAGGCACATTTTGAGTTTGCGAAAAGGCATTGTCACGCCACCCCGGAAGGAGAGAGGGAGAACGTGCACCCACTAGTCTGCCACCCACGCCCCTGTCCCTGCCTACTTGCACTTACCCATCCTAGGCGACGGAGCGCAACTGGGCGGCGATCCCTAACTTGAGTAAGTGCGGGAG